>NC_047107.1:99841764-100441764 GCF_902500255.1 Thalassophryne amazonica
ATTTCCTGTTTGATCTCCCACTCAACCAAGTTGCTGGGTTTCACAGCAAGGAAGTTGATGCCTGACTGGAACCACACCCTGCAGAGGATAGTGAGATGGAATTGAAGAAACAGAAACAGCAGGTGAGGGGGGGAAAGAGGAACAGGGTGACAAGGAAAAGAGAAGGTGGTTAAAAACAGTCAACAAGCACATCATAAACAACGGGGGGGGGGGGGGGGTGTCACATTGACAGATTGGGGGGATTTGCTTAAAATTGAATTTGCTTTGCTTGGAATTTCCCTGCCCTGATTTTCTTTAATCCCTGGTAGGAGATGTACGGTCTTTGCAGAAAATGTCTTTTGAAATTGATTCACACAGTATGGCGCTGCCTCCCACTGCGTATTTTTTTGGTTGGAAAAGACAAAGGCATGACAGCAGAAAGCGCACAAAAGTCACACCTTTTCCATTGGAAAAAGTGCTGCTTGGAGAATACACTGTATACATGATGAGACCAGGATTAAACTAAAGGCCCCGTCACACGGAAAATATTGCCATTATCCGACGCAGTCGGGAGGAAAAGGGCCGTGGCCCAAAGGGATCCGGACTGCCTCATCCACACCTGCACGATGGTATCCAAAGCATGTTTAGACAGCAGGTGGATGACACACACTGCAGTCAGATGGCCAACAGCCCGATCTGCAGCAGTCTGCAGGGCAGACCTGAGCGCTGTTGTCCTCACGCGCACCCGAGTGCGTGGCACAAACGTGGGGCTGTAATTATCACTCAGCTGTGTGTGTGTGTGTGTGTGTGTGCGCATAACACTGCCTGGGCCACTAAGCACACGCGTGGGGCACACGTGGACAGCTTTGCTCCAAAGTTTTCTGGCAGTTGGGCCATACAGTCCCTCAGATGGAGCCTTTCCAGGGAACTTTATTTTTTCTTGTTTGCACACTTGAGCAGCAAAACGCAGCTCTGGACACCGCAATGGTTGGATTATCACATGGAATTTTTTTTTTTCTTTTGGGTGAGAGGATTCTAACCGCAGGCTGCTGTCCAGGCCTCATGTCCTCATCTGTGAAACACCCCTGGACCGCTGTTGGAGGTAAGATGCGTGTTTATTAATGGTGTAACAGCCTGCCACAAGCTCCATGTGATATCTCCTCCAGAGTCAGAAGGTGGACATTTATTACAACGCATGAGTTCCGTCTGACTGAGCCTGACACAATGATGCGTAACTGCACAGCATGGAGAGGTGCAGCTGCCCATGTTATGATGAAGACAATAGTTCACATTATTTACATCGCCCATGGGAAGGAATGGACACACAGCAGCACATGCAGCTTTCGGTTTAGCCGCTGTTGACATGATAAGATGAAGCGTGTCACATACATTTCAACAGTTCCTTTGCACTCCATAATAAAGGACACTCATATGTGCTCAAATCATTTCGGACCACGCTTTGCCGCCATCAGGATATGTAAATTGTGGTTAGATGTTCCTCAGACTACTCATGGACCAGGGTCACATAGGTGTCCCATCTCGACCGCACCCGGAGAATTATGAACATGTGCTGCACACTCGGAGCAGATTTTGGCCAAGTGTGTCGACTTCCGCAGATGGCTCTCAGAATGTTTTGGAACTGAAATCCTACACCTTTCGGATGTGTGCCAATTCATAAGTCTGACGCCACTCTGCGTGATTCTGGCTATGTGTGACGGGGGTATACGAGGTCTATTAGAAAAGAAACCGACAGTTTTATTTAAAAAAAAAACTATATGGATTTGAATCACGTGTGATTACATCAGCCAAGCTTGAACCCTCGTGCGCATGCGTGAGTTTTTTCACACCTGTCGGTGACGTCATTCACCTGTGAGCACGCCTTGTGGAAGGAGTGGTCCAGCCCCCTCATTGGATTTTCATTGTCTGAGAAGTTGCTGAGAGACTGGCGCTATGCTTGATCAAAATTTTTTAAGAAACTGTGAGGCACATCCGAGTGCACACCATTCGAGAAATTCAGCTGGTTTTCTGTGAAAATTTTAACGGCTGATGAGAGATTTTGGATTGTTTCTATCGCTGTAAGGACTTCGCACGGAGCAGGACGTCGCACAGTGCTCCGAGGCGACGTTGTCATCCTGTTTCAAGCTGAAAACCTCCAAATTTAAGCCTCTGTTGACCCAGGACATCGTGAGAGAACAGAGAACTTTCAGAAGAGGTTGGAATCAGCAGTTTATCCGGACATTCCACTGTTAAAGGAGATTTTTTTAATGAAAGACATGCGGACGGATTGGCCCGTCGGCTCACAGCCGGCGCAGCGCGCCCACCACAGGAGAAACACCTCCATTGGAAGCCTTAAAGACAAGTTGGAACATGCCCTGCTGTTAAACAATTTATCAGATACTCACTCAACTGAAAGCCACCAAAAGCCGCCTGGATTTTACAAATGGTTATCAACACGGAGGTGTTTTTCCTGTGGCGAATGACGTCACCGACAGGCGTGAAAAAACTCTCACATGCCCACGAGGGTTCAAGCTTGGCTGATGTAATCATAAGTGATTCAAATACATATGTTTTTTTTTTTTAAATAATAAGGTCGGATACTTTTCTAACAGACCTCGTAAATATGCAAAATCTGTTTTTGCCACAGTCGCAAGACAACACTGCCAGCAGCTGAATTTCAGATACAATTTCACTATTTCTTCCATGAAGGAGGGAGACTGATGTAATTTAAAGGTATTGTTTTGTTTAAATAAGAAGCCTCTCTTCTTTTGTTGTTGTTTCCAAAACCTGTATGTACTCACACTCCACAGTATAAAGTGGGTAAGACTTTATATTAACTGCATGCTGTAAAGCATTAGTAAAACATTTATAAAGTGTAAGTAAATGCTTAAATAACTACTTATAAAACATTTACAAAGCTTTTTTATTAGCTACTCATTGGTAAGAACATAGATAGCTTAATAATTATTAATAACAAAATATGTAATGTCTTTGTAAAACATTTATAAATGATTTATAATTCTCTATAAATCATTTGAGAAAAGCTGATCATTAATAGTTCATCATTTACAAACATAAAATGAGAGACTATTCATTAGTGATAAAAATACTTTACAAATCATATTTTTATTGTCACAAATTAAGCATTCTTTTTATTAGCTACTCATTGGTGAGAACATAAATAGATAGCTTAATAATTATTAATAACAAAATATGTAATGTCTTTATAAAACATTTATAGATGACTTTTTATTTCTCTATAAACCATTTAAGAATCCCACAATAACGACTTCTCTCTGCACCTATTATTTATTCATCACATTCCTCTTCTGTTCTATTAGCTGCTACCTGCTCTCTGCTCTCTAATTCTTTCCTCTTTTCATTTTTACCTCTCTCAAATAATGTACCTCCAGTTAAGGAGGTCCTCATATTGAGCATTTTTCCCAGTACCATCTTTTTAATTTTTATTATTAATATTATTATTTTATTTTTATTTAATTCAATTTCTTAATTTTAATTTTTAGCACCCAATCATTTATTTATTTTATGTTTTATTAAGTTTCTTAATTTTAAGCACCCAATCGTTTTTTAGGAATATAAACCTATTGTTTTTTCAAACCAAATTAGATGTGATTTTACTTACCTCTGTGACAAATGGCCGCAACTCCAAGTGCAAATGATACTATATCGCCAAGAGATGGCAGCAACTCACACAATTGTTCAACCAATTAAAATGATGAGGAAGATGTCCTACGACACTACCTGTTTTTGATCTCATTGACGACAAATGGCCGAGGAGAAAGATTAAAATGCAAAACTGGTTTTAACCGTTTTTCAGACCATATGGACTAATGTTGCTTAATCCCTGGCGTTCTCACACACACTTCCAGTGGATACCTCACCAAAAATGATGGTTAATCGGCTATGCGCGTAAGTGTTAGTGAAAGCCAGGCTAAAGCTGCATTGGCTAACCATTGTCATACCAAATCTAACTGCTAAAAGTATTCTAATGCTGTGTTCACACCCTGTAATCCCTATGGAAGGATGCGTTTTGGTACCAACCTGCGCGACGCGATGGACATGAATGAAGCAACATGAATGAAGCGATTTTGAGTGATTGGCGCGTTTGTGGCACGATATTGCGTCGGGTCACATCGAGTTGCCCTCCTCCCCAAGTTGAAAAATCTGAACTTTTTTGTCTTGTCGCGCCGTGTTGACCAATCAGGGACTGAATATGTAGTGACATGGAGATGTCTGGAGTTTGACTGAGTTGGATGTGAACATGTCCTGTCTCAGGTAGCCAGCCTGTGAGCAGGACCTATGTCCCTTTTGTCCTTTATTTCACAATTATGACAGAGTTTTTGGATCGAGCAGCACCCCACCAGCAGGGGGAGCGTGAGTGCACGAGTGAATCGTCCGTGAAGATTATTTTATTAATTAACTACACAGATGTATAATAAAGCAAATGGTGACTGGTTTCTAAACACAATTATGACAGAGCTATTTGGGGAAGAGCGAGGAGCAACCCCAGAGCAAGCAGCGGAGGTTTTTTTTTAAGGGCACATGCGAGCGAATCATCCCTGGAGATTATTTTATTAATTACCTACACAGATGTATCATAAAACAAATGGTGAGTGATTTCTAAACACAATTATGACAGTTTTTTTGGGGGGAAGAGCAAGCAGCAGCCCCACAGCATGCAGCAGAATTTTTTTTTTTTCTCACGTGTGCGCATGAGCAAATCGTCCCTGAAGATTATTTTATTAATTAACTACACAGATGTATAATAAAGCAAATGGTGACTGGCTTCTAAACACAAGTATGACAGAGTTTTTTGGGGAAGAGCGAGCAGCAGCCCCACAGTAAGCAGCGGAGGTTTTTTTTTTAATTATTATTACGTGCACGTGCGAGGGAATCGTCCCTGAAGATTATTTTATTAATTAACTAAACAGATGTATAATAAAGCAAATGGTGACTGGTTTCTAGACACAGTTATGTCAGAGTTTTTTGGGGAAAGAGCAAGGAGCAGCCCCACAGCAGGGGGAGCAGAGGTTTTTTTTTACTGTTTACTTGTGCACACGTGAACGGGACAGGAGGTCCTCAAACTGGGTTCTGCAGAGGCGGAAGGAACGCTGAAAGCGGCCGTCACCCAGACTCAGCTCCTGCAGCAAATAATGATACTCCCCAAATTTGGAATGTCTCATGACGTTTGTCAGCTTTCCACAACAACTCGCTCTGTGTGATCAAGGTCCATCATGTTAACTTGACTGACAACCGGGGCCGGCGAGTGGAATGGAAGGTCCTCCTATTTGATGACGCACTGGGGCAAATTTTCGCAGCGAAAGCAGAGCAACACACCAGGCGATGGCGGTGGGTCCATTGGCACGCGACCAACGCGAATTTGTGGTGTATGGTCGCGCCCGGTGTGAACGAAACTTAAGGCTGAAAATCATCAAGCGGACACTTTGTTTCCATCTGAGAGGCAATCCGTTTGATCGATGTGAATTTATATTGTCGGATATAAAACCTCGTTAGTTTTTTAAGACCCGTTAGCCAATTAGCCGCTATCGCTTAGCGGCTAATGGTGACCCATTTTGAACCCATGTTTAGCTATCGGTTAGCAACTAATGGTGGTGCAATTACTGATACATTGAGCATCAACTAATGGTTTATTAATGCTTAGTAAAGTCTTAGGAATTTGTGAGGGACAAAATGTAAAGACAATAAAAATATGATTTGCAAAGTATTTTTATTACTAATGAATAGTGTCTGATTTTTTTTTGTTTGTAAATGATTAACTATTAATGATCAACTTTTCTCAAATGGTTTATAGAGAATTAAAAATAATTTATAAATGTTTTATAAAGACATGACATTTTGTTATTAATAATTATTGAGCCATCTATTTATGTTCTTACCAATGAGTAGCTAATAAAAAAAGTGTCACTTATATTCAGGGAGAGGGAGTAATTAAACAAACACACAGCTCTAAGATGAGCATGAACATACTGTTGTCATGGATACAGCTCAGAAACTTACTAATTTGATACCACTTTCACAATCACATTCTGATATGTGTCAACTGACAGGCCTTTCATATATTATGCCCCATGACCCGGGGGAGGTCTGACCAGTGTAGTCTCTTTTGAATGGGCTAATCTGTGTGGCTGTTGATGAGAAAACCTCATTAAGACCTCACTCACAACTCTGCGTAGGTTATTTGGACACACACAGGTCACAGGGTTTGGCAGCTCGTAGCTATGCAGTAGGAATCTCGGGGAAAATTTGAGAAATAGTACAGGCACAGGACTTGTTAAGTACAGGCTGCATGCCTGACTTGAGTCATTAGCCCATATAAAGCATGTCTGGCAGACCTGATCCGTGTGTGTCCAGTGAGTGAGGAGTGTGTCTGACTTGCAGTGAACCAGTGTAATAAGCCAGGAGTACATCTGATGCACGTCATCAACACGTGACAATCACTCCTGAGTAGTGTTTCAGCAAAGCCAATATCACTTCATGCCTCTCCTCAGCTTCTATAGTGATCCAACACCCTCAATCATTACAGTGGTATGTTTTAGGAGCAGGGGAAGGTTTAGAAGCTGGAAAAAGAGCGGCAGTTTCCATCATGGAGCATTCGCAGCAAAAAATTCAAAAGTGCTATGATATCACAATAAATAATTCTGGCACTTAAAAACATAGCCTTCCATTCATTTATGGAAAACATTCAAGTGAACTGCCCCATCACGTCGTTATGAAAGAAAACACCAACTAAATATTTTTTCCAGCATTTAGCAATGGTAATATGCACACTGTAAGCAGCAAAGCAGACAGTAGTGAAAGCTCAGAGTGCAGTGCTCCAGCACTCATCAACACCAAACTCACTCGTCTGATCACATCTCCTCTCTTAAAAAAAAAAAAAAAATGTGTGTCAGATTATTGAGGGGGAATCACATCAAACCACAGCCATATGCATTGCCATCATCCAGACCATCATTCCACATCAGTGCACACAGCAAAACACACTCACACCACTGTGCCATGCTGACATTTCTTTGTACTTAACTGTCTGATTTGTTGGATTCTGCCCACTATGTTCATTTACATTGTCAATGCTGTTTAATTACTTGTTTAATTGGGGGAGGTGATGGTCTAGTGGTTAAGCATTGGGTTTCAGACCAGAGGATCCTCGGTTCAAATCCCAGCCTGACCGAAAAATCACTAAGGGCCCTTGGGCAAGGTCCTTAATCCCCTCATTGTCCCTGGTGTGTAGTGAGTACCTTCTATGGCAGCACCCTCACATCGGGGTGAATGTGAGGCACTGATGTGTAAAGCGCTTTAAGCGTCTGCTGCAGGTGGAAAAGCGCTATATAAATGCAGTCCTTTTACCATTTGTGTACATTGTCAGTGTAAATGAGCATAGTCTGCAGTGTTTTTAGGATGCAGAATTGTGACCATTATTTTGACACAAGCCTCGGGCTGCGCCACTGTCCAAGTTTCTGATAGAGAAGAGAAAAAATGCCCGCTGTGGGTCTGTGCCACATTATTGTGCAGCCCTCATCACCACAGAGGTCAGTCACTGATGACATGTCCTCTCTTTAAAAAAAAAAAAGAGATTTATTGGCTGTGCTTAATTGATTGCATTTTCCTCTCGACCCAAAGTCCTTTTTTGTATGTTTTGCAGTTTGAAATTGCTGCAATGAATTCTATTTGTTCTGTGGTGCATGTATGTGAACCTATTGCACCAAGATGTGAAGTGTGTCCTGCTGTCTATATGAGTTGGGTTGGTGGGGGAGGGGCTGATGTGTATTATGGAATAAAATCCCTTCTACAATGTTACAGGCTACAAAAAATTCTTCAATATATATACCTAGTCTTGGAACTTGTGAGGCGTGTGGGTCATATGTGTTGCGTGGACACCACACATAGGGATGAAGAGTGAGATGTACTTCTGGCTTGCTTGCTGCACAAATAGCAGATGTGGAGTACTTCTATAGTACTTCTGATGCACACCACCTGTGTAGAGACTGTGCATCTTATTGTCATCACAAAGCCCCTACTAGCTGTGCTCCTGACGTAGTTCAGGTGTATGATAGGCGTACGGGGGTCATTTTTCACTAGACCCACAGACCAAAACTCTCCATGGGGAATCAACGACCTTCTACAGCGCTGCACAGAAGCAAGTCACATGCACGTGTCACACACTGTTTTGCCATTTTTCTTCATGTAGCCTGCCTGTAGCAGCATGTATGGTGTGCTATGAGTGAGGCCTAAGTAGAAGCTTTAAAAGTGGCTGGCATCAGCTCTCTCAACTGCACAGGACCTCTATCTGGCCTGTGACAAACACATGTCCCTGGCATTGTCCAGAGTCAGACACTGATCTGGTGAGCTGCTCATCAGTCTTTAACTGTTGTACAATCTATCTGTGCACTGTGTGTAGGAGGGATGTTCTTTGTCTGTTATAAGGTTGGAGTGTGAGATTTACACTCATCATCTGCCTAAAATTTGAAAAGCATGCAAAAATTCTATTATTTATAAAGGGATATAAATGAGTTACCACTTTTTCTCTTGGTAAATACATTTTTTTAAACACATTGTTTTCAATATTTTTGCCTGTAAAATGCCTGTAAATGCCTGCACACTTTACAAAATTCACAATGTGTGCACACTCTGCATGTACACACAAGGAAAACAATTTAAAAACAACCATTTATCTAAATAGCTCTGGTGGCTGCTTTCCATTTTGACACTGCACACAGACCTGCTAACTTACTACTACTACTACTACTACTAAAATAATAATAATCACGATAATAATAATAATAATAATAATAATAATAATAATAATAATAATAATAATAATAATAATAATAATGAATGAATGAATAAATGAATAAATGTATGAATGAATGAATGAATAAATTAAAAACCTACCACAGGAGTCTACTTTATCTGTGTCCCATTGCTGTGTCCAGTGAAGCACTTCAGGCTTCAGAGCATTTTCTTATTGTGTCATTAACTTTTTCTGTACCTACCACCTGTTGCCTACCAACCTTGACAGCTGCACGTGACAAGCGAGCTTAGTGGATGTAATCCCTTTTAGCAATCATTTTTTTTCAGGAAGTATTTATTGGGAATGATGTGCACCTCCCAAAAATATTCATAAATGATGCTTAATTACTATTGTAAATATGAAAACCAAAAGTGTCCTTTATTTTATTTATTTGTCTGTCTGTCTGTCTGTTTGTCAGCAGGATAACTCAAAAGGTTTTGAACGGATTTTGATGAAATTCTGTGGAGTGGTTGGAAATGACAAGAGGAACAAGTGATTAAATTTTAGTGGTGATCCGGATCACGATCCGGATCCAGGAATTTTTTAAAGGATTCTTCACCATTGCAGGATAGGGGGAATTTTGACATTCTAGTTTCTAACTCCACAAAAAAACAACGCAGAAAGGCTTGAAAAAAATTAGGGTGTAACATAGTCAAATACTCTATCAAACAACAATGTTTGGTGATGATCGGATCTGGATTCCAGATCTGGTGATCCAGAATATGCAAAAATATAGGGAAAATAGAAAATGTGTCAGTGTGAGGTGACAAATGAAGCTAGAGATGCACAACTAACACCAAATTGTAGCTGAATCTGTACTGATTCAGTAAGGTGTCATAAGATTTGATGTAGCTTCAAATGTTATGGAGCTAGATCCAGAAGAAAACCGCCATTACCGAAAAATTTTTATACAATAACTTTTGAACTAATAAAGCCATAAAAGTGATTCCAAGTTCTAGTGGTATGTTTTCATGGTCAAGGATGTCAAATATAAAGGAAAGAAAAGTGTATGTATCATAGTTTTGGTTGTAACACTGAATTGTTGAATTGTTCCAAGGAGGGAATCTCTTTAGGGTCAGTGACCCTATGGCCTTGTGTAGCACATGCAACACTTAAAAATTAGTTCTATTTCAGAATTTACTGTTATTTATTTAGAGAAGTGTTTCATAAATGTTAAAAAATTCATATATTTGCAGTTTAGTTGAATAATAAATTGAATTTTGTCTCTTATTTGTTTTTGTCTATAAGCACATGCAATATCAATATCAGTGCTCAGATGACAGTAGCTTCTTTGAAAGGTGCAAGTTGCAATAAACTGTGATGCCAAGCACTAAGGATACATGCTATCCAGTCACAGCAGATTAAACTTTTTTTTACTAGCAATCATCATTGTTAGACTTTTTTAGGTTCAGTGATTCCACGGCGTGTAGATGTTATGGCGTCAGTGACCCCCATGGCCTTAGCAGAAGTTTACACTCTCTGAGTGCTTCTAGTTTTTTTTTATGTTTTTTCCCCTTTAAATTTACCAACTGTTTTGTATTGAGAAAATTAAAAAAATCATGGTAACTTGGGAGATTGTTTGAGCCACAACTGATACAAAATGGATACAAAGCATGTGTTTTGTATCCTTTATTTTCTGGGGAAAGAAGGCTGCCTACATTGGTCACACTCCATGGAGCCTTGTTAATGGTACAGCCTAGTTGCACCACTATGATGTATGTGGCCAACAAATGTAGCTTTAGAAGTACTCAGATCCTGAACTGGGACACAACGTTTGTCATAAAGGAGAATGTCCTTATTGTCATTGTAGATACAAAATTTGTCCTCTGCATTAACCCATCATAATTACTTTTAGACACAATCCAACAACTTGGAGCAGTGGGAAGCCAGATTTCGATGCCTTGATCAGGGGCAGAGAAAGCAGTAGACCCTAATGTGTGACTTTTGTGATTGTGGGAGGAACCCGGAGTGCCCAGAGGAGACCCACACAGACACAGGGAGAACATCCAGACTCCACACAGAAAGGAAATGGGCATGGTTGGAATCAAACCCCAGCCCTTCTTGCTGAGTGCTAATCACTAATCCACTGTGCTGCAGCATATCCAAGCTCTTGACCATGACGACTGATGACAGTGTGGTTGGACATGCCCAAACAGCATCTGTGCTATGCGCTGGTGACCGTACACTATACCTCAGGCCAAACACTCCTATTACGACTATGCATTTATTTGTGATTTACAAACAAAAAAATCTGATCATCTTTAACTATTCCTTTCTTTTAAATAAAGACTATTAATAAAAATCTGCATGTTAAGGAAGCAATAATGTTTTAACTGAATTGAATCCATCAGTATTGATGGAATCATACATCAGGCCTTTTTGAACAAGTCCTTTCTCTTTGGCAAAGACATTTTGTATTTTTTCAATGCTCTTTCCTTCTTATGTACATGACTTCGACATTGCTTCGTCCAAATGTTTTTTGTTTTTTTGTTTTTTTTTGGGGGGGGGGGGCTTTTATCTGGCCAGCTGTCATCCCTCCTTCCCTTCTTTCCTTGCCTTGCTGTATCGCTCCCTCCCTCTCCCTGGCCTCCATCCTTCAATGTCAAAGTATTCTGTTGTTAATCTCTATTTTCTCTTTCTTCCCTTCTCTCTCTTTTAGGCTTTCTCTAATCCGTTCCTTTTGTTCTATTTATCACCTTGACAAGTCCCCCCTCAGTTTATTAACGGTTTAACAGCACACAAACACGTGTACACAAGCTTGTTTACTGCTTCACAAAACATCTGTGCTACACAACAAACACTAAACATGCACTCAGCTTCTAACAAACCTAATAAAAAGTCAATTTATTACTTTATTCAGTTTGTTACATCTTCATGTCTTGCCAAAAACTTCCCAAAATGCATCATTCTTCATTTTTAACACGTTGTGTGTGTGTGTGTGTGTGTGTGTGTGTGTGTGTGTGTGTGTGTGTGTGTGTGTGTGTGTGTGTGTGTGTGTGTGTGTGTGTGTGTGTGTGTGTGTGTGTGTGTGTGTGTGTGTGTGTGTGTGTAGGTGCATTACTCTTTAAACCCGTTAATGCAATCTCATGAAAAAGCTCTTTGGTGATGCAGGAGACTCCTACCCTTTTGAAAACCTCAAAAACACACTTTTATCTGCATTTGCAACTAAATATTGTGCTTACGTTTTAAAAAACTTGTCCCAAGTTCACAAGTGTTCCGTGTTTGTGTGCCATCACAAAGAAAATATACACAAAAAGTGAAATGCAGTTGCATAAAAGAGAGGCTATTGCAACTACAATAGTGTGTGTGGTGCACATGTCACAATATGTATGTACAATATGAGAGCATGAATAGTTGGTCAGAAGTGGAGGCCATATTCACCATACAGGCTTGTTTCCTTTATGACAACCACCCACACAAACAACTTGTCCATCCCTACTTCTCAAAAATATCCATCTACACTGAAAAAAGAACCAACTTTAAAAAGTTGGTTCTATTGGTAACACCTGAATTAATTAAGTTGCTTGAACTTAAGTTTGCAAGTTAACTTACAAACTTAAGTTCAAACAACTTAATTCATTTAGAAGTTACCAAATGAAGCAATTCATTTATGTTGGTTCAACTATTCTCTTTTTTTCAGTGTATCTGTTGCAGCAACAAATAATGTGCATTGATCAATCAATCAATCAACTTTTTTCTTATATAGCGCCAAATCACAACAAACAGTTGCCCCAAGGCGCTCTATATTGTAAGGCAAGGCCATACAATAATTATGAAAAACCCCAACGGTCAAAACGACCCCCTATGAGCAAGCACTTGGCTACAGTGGGAAGGAAAAACTCCCTTTTAACAGGAAGAAACCTCCAGCAGAACCAGGCTCAGGGAGGGGCAGTCTTCTGCTGAGACTGGTTGGGGCTGAGGGAAAGAACCAGGAAAAAGACATGCTGTGAAGGGGGGCAGAGATCGATCACTAATGATTAAATGCAGAGTGATGCATACGGAGCAAAAAGAGAAAGAAACAGTGCATCATGGGAACCCCCCCACAGTCTACGTCTAAAGCAGCATAACCAAGGGATGGTCCAGGGTCACCTGATCCAGCCCTAACTATAAGCTTTAGCGAAAAGGAAAGTTTTAAGCCTAATCTTAAAAGTAGAGAGGGTATCTGTCTCCCTGATCTGAATTGGGAGCTGGTTCCACAGGAGAGGAGCCTGAAAGCTGAAGGCTCTGCCTCCCATTCTACTCTTACAAACCCTAGGAACTACAAGTAAGCCTGCAGTCTGAGAGCGAAGCGCTCTAATGGGGGTAATATGGTACTACGAGGTCCCTAAGATAAGATGGGACCTGATTATTCAAAACCTTATAAGTAAGAAGAAGAATTTTAAATTCTATTCTAGAATTAACAGGAAGCCAATGAAGAGAGGCCAACACGGGTGAGATATGCTCTCTCCTGCTAGTCCCCGTCAGTACTCTAGCTGCAGCATTCTGAACCAACTGAAGGCTTTTTAGGGAACTTTTAGGACAACCTGATAATAATGAATTACAATAGTCCAGCCTAGAGGAAATAAATGCATGAATTAATTTTTCAGCATCACTCTGAGACAAGACCTTTCTGATTTTAGAGATATTGCGTAAATGCAAAAAGGCAGTCCTACATATTTGTTTAATATGCGCTTTGAATGACATATCCTGATCAAAAATGACTCCAAGATTTCTCACAGTATTACTAGAGATCAGGGAAATGCCATCCAGAGTAACGATCTGGTTAGACACCATGCTTCTAAGATTTGTGGGGCCAAGTACAATAACTTCAGTTTTATCTGAGTTTAAAAGCAGGAAATTAGAGGTCATCCATGTCTTTATGTCTGTAAGACAATCCTGCAGTTTAGCTAATTGGTGTGTATCCTCTGGCTTCATGGATAGATAAAGCTGGGTATCATCTGCGTAACAATGAAAATTTAAGCAATACCGTCTAATAATACTGCCTAAGGGAAGCATGTATAAAGTGAATAAAATTGGTCCTAGCACAGAACCTTGTGGAACTCCATAATTAACTTTAGTCTGTGAAGAAGATTCCCCATTTACATGAACAAACTGTAATCTATTAGACAAATATGATTCAAACCACCGCAGCGCAGTGCCTTTAATACCTATGACATGCTCTAATCTCTGTAATAAAATTTTATGGTCAACAGTATCAAAAGCAGCACTGAGGTCCAACAAAACAAGCAAACTGTTTGTTTGAAACAAGGTAATTCTAGTCGTACCCAAAGATCTTCCAAAGAGATCAAGTACAAGAGACATCTCCACATGACCTCAGATCACTACTTAGTATTTGGGTAGTGTAGCATCAGCACTGATGCATCATAATATTGACATTGCACTATTCAGTATTAATGTGTCTTCTTTTGAACTTTCACCTTTGAACTCTAATCATTGCTTTAGGTCACTAATTCACAATCAATTTAATTCCATTTCAGTTCAATTCATTTCATTTATATAGCACCAAATCACAACAAAGCTGCCTCAAGGCGCTTCACACAAGTAAGGTATAACCTTACCAACCCCTACAGTAAGCACACAGGTGACTGTGGTAAGGAAAAACTCCCTCTGACGATACTGAGGAAGAAATCTCAAGCAGACCGACACACTTGACAATACAAATATGCAGGAAATTTTGGGAGTCCATGCTGGTGTCCAGGACGGAAGGCTGGCTTGGAGGGGGGGGGGTTCCACAGATCCCCTCTATTTCATGACCATTGCAGATGAAGACACCCACTCCCCACTTTTGGATGGAGCCACACCTTCGACATAGAGAACAAACAGAATCACATGGCAAAAAGACAACAAATACAGTATAATTTGTCAGAATTAAGCAACAAGAAAAACTGAAGAAACACTAAGGTGATCGCCGGCCACTAGCCCTAAACTTCACTAAAAGACCCAGACTTTTGATAAAGCTGAGGCCACAACCTGCTCTGTTTAAAAATAAATGAATTTCAAAGGGTAGAAAGCATAGTACCATACTATGCCAGTATGCTAGCCATACAAAAGGGAAAATAAGCACGTCTTAAGTCTGGACTTGAAAGTCTTTAGAGAATGTGACTGTTTTATTGATGCAGGGAGATCATTTCACAGAACCCTGGCCAGTACATAGGGTTTAATTAACTCTGCTAAGTAAGGAGGTGCCAGTCCGTGAACAATTTTATAAGTTAATAACAGAACCTTAAAATCTGATCTCACAGAGACAGGAAGACAGTGAAGAGATGCCAAAATGTGGTCAAACATCCAAATCTCCCAACCATATATTAAGACAGAACACACCAGGACGTGGATCTTCATTTTCCTGTAAAGGCATTAGCATTGCCAAACACCTCTGTCCAACATCTTCTCAACTCCATAAGAATTTTCCAGGCATCTCTCAATCTTAAAGGCAGAGGACCATCCATCCATCCATCCATCCATCCATCCATCCATCCATCCATCCATCCATCCATCCATCCATCCATCCATTTTCTTCCGCTTTATCCGGAGTCGGGTCGCGGGGGCAGCAGCTCAAGCAAAGCCCCCCAGACCTCCCGATCCACACACACCTCCCCCAGCTCCTCCGGGGGAACCCCAAGGCGTTCCCAAGCCAGCCGAGAGATGTAGTCCCTCCAGCATGTCCTGGGTCTTCCCCAGGGTCTCCTCCCGATGGGATGTGCCCGGAACACCTCTCCAGCGAGGCGTCCAGGGGGCATCCGGAAAAGATGCCTGAGCCACCTCAACTGACTCCTTTCGACATGGAGGAGCAGCGGCTCGACTCCGAGCTCCTCCAGAGTGACCGAGCTCCTCACCCTATCTCTAAGGGAGCGCCCAGCCACCCTGCAGAGGAAACTCATCTTGGCCGCTTGTACTCGCGATCTCGTTCTTTTGGTCATGAGCTGAATCTCATGACCATAGGTGAGGATTGGAACGTAGATTGATCGGTAAATCGAGAGCTTTGCCCCCCTACTCAGCTCTCTCTTCACCACGACGGTCCGATACAGCGACCGCATCACTGCAGATGCTGCACCGATCCGTCTATCGATCTCACGCTCCATCCGTCCCTCACTCGTGAACAAGACCCCGAGATACTTAAACTCCTCCACTTGAGGCAACAACACTCCACCGACCTGAAGAGGGCAAAGCACCTTTTTTCCGGTCGAGAACCATGGCCTCAGATTTGGAGGTGCTGATTTTCATCCCGGACGCTTCACACTCGGCTGCAAACCACCCCAGTGCACGCTGAATGAATGTCACTGCTGAGGTAAGTGAATATCTCTACAAGTTAACTGCTTTCACTGCATACAGATACACGTCTGATGGCTAAGTCCAGGAATCCAGTCAATGACAGGCTGGATCTTAGTTTTGATGAGATTTGTTACTCGGCGACTCAAATGCTGCAATCAGGGTATCCATTGAGTTTACATAAATTACAGCATTGTCCACAACATCAAACTCAGTAAACCTTTCCTCGCAAACAATGGCACTGAAGCAGCTACTTTCCACAACCCTACCTAAGTTGGATAGCCCAGGTGGGTAGGATTGGGTATGTCTTCACAATTTCAGCAGTCCCACTACATACACTTGTGATGGCTCAGTCCATGAATAACAGGTTGCAAAGTAAAACCTCCTTTGTAACTGACCAGATGATTTCTACATAAAAATAATACATAGAAATACATAAAAAAAATTAAATAAATAAACTCTTTGTACTCGTGCTACACTATGGATCCAGCTCTCTTGCAAAAATGTCTACATTGTTGAAGAGTAGGACAGAGTTAAATGGGAGCAGCAAGAATGAGGAGACAGACAAACAGGGCTTTTAAGATAAATCACATCAAAGGAAATTTACTGCAGCAAGACACTGACAATGAAAGTATGTAAAGCACTGTTGTGAGCCAGCAGTGATGTAACAGGGTGAATTGTACAGCAGCAATGTGTGTATATAAAATGTACATTAGTTATTGCTATAAGAGCAACATTATTTCATTTTTATTCATTTTAGTTCATATCTGACAGGTTGGGCCTCCGAGTCAGTATGTGGAACCTTAATTTGAGTCCATACCCCTACATTCAGGTTATAGTGTGACACTGCCCTCTATCACTAGATTTTTCACACCTTTACCTCTTCTCATTTGTTTGATCTCCGTGGTAGAGGTAAGCGCTATTGCATTTGGCGGGAATTTCTGTTTTAGCCTCTGCTAATGTATTGTATTTTTAAGTTTGCTGGCTAGCTTAGACTTGTTATGAAGTGCCTACAATATACTAAAACGTATGTCTGTCATTTAATTTGTGTATGGCCTTGTATGGCAGCACCCTGACATCAGGGTGAATGTGAGGCATTATTGTAAAGCGCTTTGAGATGGAGAAGCGATATAAATGCAGTCCATTTACCAATTTGTGTAGTGCCATGTTTTCATGGAAGTCGCTAACCTAACCAGAAGATTTTTTTTTTTGTATTCACGTTGCTTTCGTCTGGTATGTTATATTCTGTTTAAATGATGCAGTTTATTATTTCTGTGCCTTCCCTTTTGTTATTGATCTCCATGGGAGAGGGGCATGTTTTTCTGGAAGATACTGACTGGAGGATTTTTGTTTTTTGTACTCACGATGCTTTCGTCAGAAGCTATAAAGATTAAACTGAGACAGCCTCTAAAGATACACAACAGTCCGGCACAACCGGTCACAGAGAGAAGATATTAATACAATAACATAGTGAACCACAGCAAAGTAAAGTGGTGGGGAAAATGAAATATCACTTTTCATAATCAGGTGTCCATCTATGTTGCACAGAGGCCATTTTAAAATAATGTAATACATGGTGAGCACAAAGACACTCCTTGATTTCATGTAGCTATAACATCAAAACATATCGGGATACATTTATGAATATGATGACAGCAGATACATTAACTCAAAAATGTTCTTTTCTCATCCGCAGAATTTCTGTGCAGCTCTTGATCATGGCAGATATGCTGCAGACAGTCTGGACCAAGCTAGTGCTACCCACCTGTTACTCAGCAAACATCGATGTGATAATGTGGGGTAAAGTTTTGTCATTTGTAATTTTTTTCTTTTTTTTTTTAGCAAAATCAAATTTTGAGCTTCGATGCAGTAGATTCATATGTTTGGAATCAATGGATGCCCAATTTGCAGTGTTGGAGAAGATGAGTGAAGGGTCTGATTGTTTGGGTTTGCAGTGGCCTTGGATCAAGACTAAGGGCCTCTACACACGGAGATTAGTTTAGGCCAACAGTATCCGCGAACGTTTTGTACACTGTTAAACCGAACACTCCATTTTAATACAATAATTAAGTTAATGTAACTCAAACTTTGAAAAAGTTATACTCACTCATCTCCATTATTTAAACTAACTCAAAAATGAATTGTTGTCATAACAACTCAGTTCCTTTAAGTGCATTTAAAATTTGGGGGCATTTAAGTTTTGGTGATGTGTTTCCATTGCATTTCATTCACTCATTTTAATTAAGTTTATACCATTATGAAAAAGTTCTGTTCATGGACTGCCATTCAGCATTTTTCATTCTGTTGCAGCCCTTTTATGTTTTTTTTTTTTTTAGAAAGCAGATTACTGTCAACAAGTAAACCAAAGAATGCATCCAAAAATTTTATCCAAAATACAATGCAAATTTTTTTAGGCAGAAATTTGTCACTTTTTAATTGAAAAACATGAACTAGATTTATGTAAGTTTAATTAACTATAAATTGTTAAGGTACTAAAACTTTAACAATTAAATTTTGGAAAATGATTTCATTTAAGTTGGCAAACTCAAATGTTGAAGGCAGTCGGTTTCCTCAAATGGTTTGAGTTCAACTAACTCATTGGGCTTTACAGTGTATCATATCGATGTTTCGCCCAAACACAACCCTGTTTACAGAGTCCAAAAATGCTTCTTTTTGAAAAGGGGTCCCAGAGTGGATAAATCTTAAAACGACACCTTTGTGTTTTAATGTGGACAACCAATGTGCAACGTTTGTGAAATGATGATGTCATCACCCCACCTTTCTAAGTTCAGCCTGAACCCTGGCCAACAGACATCACATCTTTCTCTATCAGGTGTCTCAGATACTGCGGCTGAAACATGTCCATTATATTGGCGTATTTGGATTGGCATGATATCCAGTCAACATTCTCTTGTAGTTTAGTCACTTTGTAATCCAGTGTGACTCAAAGCAGAAGTATGACTCCGAAGTTTAACTCCACATCTTCTCTGTTACTTCTCTATGTAGGAGTGCTACAGCGGCACGTTACAGCGCCTGGTCCATACAGTATACCACACCATTTTCAGTTGTTTTCAGTGGTTTTGTGTGTGTTTTGCAGATATTTCTTGAAATGGTGCCATGTTTACAGAACACTTTTTTGAAAACTGCAAAGAAAAAGATCTTGTAGGGAGAGTTCCATTTCTATGTGGATAAGGCATAAAAGCCAGAATTTCTATGACTTCTTGGACTCAACTCTTAGAAGTGTAGCTGTGTGCAGTGAACATGCCAAATGAAAGTGAAGGTGCGTGTCCAGAGATTTTCTTATCTTTGGAGTGGCATTCATGTCTCTGGGTCCTCACCCTTTGAGATTGAAATATGATTCAGAAGAGCTTATGGAATCATAGTTACTCGACAGAGGTGTCGGACGATGAAAGTACAGGGGTTTAAGCTATTTGCATTATGAGGGAACATCAACTATGACAATATGGTTATGCAGCATGGTTCTCTGAGAACAATCTAGCATGCACATGCCTCAGTGGTGAAGACCCCAGCAAATGAAAACACAAATGTAGACAGCCACTTATCACCTGGTTACAGCAGGTTGAGATGGCTGGTTTTGGGAGGTGGGGATAGACCAGAGGTATGCCTGTGTGGTTGCCAATGTGGACCCAGGGCAGTTCAGTATTGTCGTGGATGTGGCAAACTGGCACGTTTCCAGACCTTACATAACCCGACCTATTGTCACTTTGATTGAACGAGAAGCATAAACAAGTTTTCAATCAGTGTGTGCTGCTTTTTGTGATAATTTCCACCGAGAATACAGACTTAGTGTTTGTGAGCACAGGTTGAGTGAGTTTACCAGCGTGCACAAGAGGAAATACACAAGTTATATGTGCACAAAAATTCACACATGCCGGAACACAGTTATCCTTCTGCTTCGTGTGTGTGTGTGTGTGTGTGTGTGTGTGTGTGTGTGTGTGTGTGTGTGTGTGTGTGTGTGTGTGTGTGTGTGTGTGTGTGTGTGATGCAGGATGATTGACAAGACTTTGTCCCTAAGCTACTTCTGTCATATCCGCGTACCACGGCAGAGGCTGATGAGTGTCTGTCTTTCTTTCTGTCTTGTTTGTTTTTTAGGTAATGCAGCCAAGCTCAGTTTCTTCTATATTGTTGTCTTTATTACATCCTCCTTATTTATTTGTTTATTTATTCAGTTTAATTTTTTTGTCAACACGATTTCTCTGTCAAAATTAGATGTCATCAGAACTTTAGTACTTATTTAAATGCTGTCTTTGCTTCCTCATTTCTAATTTTCAATTAAAAATGCTTGAATCCATGGTGGCAGATAGCGGCCACAACACATCTAAATTAAGACACCACCAGCAAATGCAGCAAATATTAACAAATTCAAAAAACACCTGCATAAATTCAACAAATAGTTGCACCAAAAAAAATCTTGCAAATTAAAAAGCACTTGCAACTACAACAAATGCAAATATAACACAGAGCACATGTAACAATTTAATTCGACAAAGCCTCTGCTGCAAATTCAGATGCAAGTACTAAGAACTAAGAAGATGGAAGTACTAAGAACACAAACAGAAACTGCTGCCTGGAGTAACTAAATAGTATTATAAACTTCACTGTACGGCAAATAAAATAACATGTGAGAATACAGCTAGTGTGAGAATAAAATTACCCATCCATCTTCTACACCCACTTCCAATTAAGGTGAGTGAGTGAGTGAGTGAGTGAGTATACATTAGCAGGGGTGGTGGACAAGTGGTTAGTGTGTCAGTTACCGGTTCGGGCTCCAGGTCCAAACCCCACCCCTACCCATTTCTCATGTAATGTGGAGTTAAAATGGATGGATGAGTTATACATTAGCTGTCGTCCTCACTGTTATTCTGACTGCCCCACAAAGTACAAACAAGTGAAGTTCTAAGTAGAATAAATTTTATACCCTCTCTTTACTCAAGAGTGCAAGAAGATGATTTATTCCTTTATTCAAGACCACAGTCTTTCAGTTTGGGAGCCTGATTTATTAATTTCTCTGCTGACTAGGTACAGATAATGAGTGGCGCAAAATGATATACTGAATGATCCATCAATTAAAGTTTGTTGTTTTGTAGTACTTTAGCTGTGTTGTGAAGCATTGGAAAGTGTTTGTGTTTGGGTGTGTTGTTCACAAGACTTTTTTTCATTTGTGTTTTCTGCTTTTAACTCCTGTTGTCTTGATTTGGAAGTCTTGTGGCACCTATCAGATGCCCTATATGACTCATTTACAAAATAAATGTAAAATCTTGCCAAGTAAGCTTGACACTCATTTCTCCTATGTTCCCTCATTATTGCTGAAGAGTTCATCACCAGAGTCTGGTCATGTTGAGTATGTCCATCCATTTTCTAGTCCTCTCTTGCTCATTTTTTTTTTTCCTTTTTTCACACTGGCGTTTATGTGCCAACACTTCAAAACTAGCTTTCAAAGAAGCAAAAATAAAGAGCAAGCAGAGGAAAAACAGCAACAGGGGATTGCAGTATGCCAAACAGCGACACTGTGACTAACATTTCCCTTGGGTCTTTTAAATTATGAGTCTAACTTCAGAACAACAACAACAACAACAACAAAAAACACATTTAACATTCCTTTCACTGTGATGGTGGTTCATTTTTTCCTGTTCTGTGCTATTTTTTAGTCTCACTCGGTCACTCTGACTTACAGAAATTGGAGCTCAGCATCTGTTGGATTTCCATGTTTATATTTGTTGCATATGATCAATATGTATCCAAATAATTTTCTTATGTTCCTAGTTTAGATAAAGAAGACATTTGAGTTGTTTGCACACATTCTGATCATGTGCAACCAATGTACTCATTCAAATCATGTTTCCTTTTTTCAGTGTTGAACTGCCTTAGGTCATGGTTGGCAACCACTCACCCACTCAAACACTGTTCCATCTTCACCTCCCAAAATTTGCTATAGGGCTGTTGCAGCCAGGTGATACATGTGCATCCTCTTGGCCTTTTCCAATTTCTTTCTTTCTTTAACACTGAGGCAGCTGTGTGGTGAATTGTTCCCAGAGAAATGTGCCACATGACCATAATGTCACAGCTGGCATTCCATCACAATGCAAGTAGAATGCCCAATCTGTGTCTTCCTAAGTATCCGTTCAACTAACAAACTTTTTCCTGAGTTTTATCCTGAACATTCTTCTAAAAGACCTAGAAACAAAGACATCCAATCATTGCTTTAGGTTGCTGGTTAGCCTAAAGATTCTAATAACTATACTCGCAGTACCTGCGTATTGCCCGGGCATGAGATTTTATAGACATTTATGATTGCTTCACCTCTGACAGTCCAGGTTTGTAGATGACATGTCCTTGGATTTGGTGTAAAGGTTTGGGAATAATTTAGTAGAAACACTAAATCCATAGTATACTTATGTAGATGATACGTATGCCCCCTGGTGGCAATTGCAGGAATGTATGTACAAAATGTAGGTATCCCATGTCTCCCAGAAGATAAGATATACTGGTGAGGAAGCATCAGCACCCTGAAGACTTGAGCCTTTGTTTTCTTGGAAAGTCATGAGCATCACCAAAAACCTGTCCTGCAGACTGTATACACTCTTCCCAGGCAGCTCTCAGTCTTAAAGTTACAGGACCCAGAGAAAACAGTATTATAGCCAACATAAGTTCAACACTTTCACTGGAAACAGATGCATTCCGGGTGGCCAAGGCTGGGAAGTCAATGAAAGCCTGGATCTTCAGGTCTGCCCAAAATAAGAAATCCATAAAGTGCCTGACCACATTTGACACCCAAGCCCAGTTCATTACAATATGTAACTAAGAGAATGATAGGCAAATCCATACTATTCAGTCTTGTTATTCCTTTTCTGTCATAATTGTGAAATGAAGGACAAAAGAGACATAAGTCCTGCTCACAGGCTGCTACCAGAGACAGGACATGTTCACATCTTCAGTCAAACTCCAGACATCTTCACGTCACTACCTATTCAGTCCTTGATTGGTCATCGCGGCGCGATGAGATGAAAAAGTTCAGATTTTTCAACTTGGGGAGGAGGGCAACGCGACGTGATGTGACGCAATATCGCGCCACAAACACGGCAATCGCTCAAAATCGCTTCACTCGCGTCCATTGTGTTGCGCTGCGTGACTTGGCGCCAAAACGCGTTGTTCCATAGGGATTACATGGCAACCTGTTGCTGCTGTCGCTCGCATCGCGCCTGGTGTGAATGCGGCATTAGTGTCAGGAAGGTGGCTCTCGAGGACCGAACTTGGCCACCCCTGATGTAGATCAATCTGAGCACAAGCCAAAAACTGATCCAAAACAAGCACAAACTCAAGCACTCAGACTCCTTGTTCAGTTTCTGCTAAGTATTGGCTTTCATTGATTATACAAGTAACACACCATTATCTGTTAACAGATGGTCAGCAAACACTTCCTTGAGTACACAGGAAACATAGTAGGGTCTCCACAACTTACCCAGTACCTTATCTATACAAGTATTGAACAGAGTGGGAGCCAGAGTATATCCTTGAGGAATGCCAGAATTCCCTGGGGGGGGGGGGGGGGGGGGGGGGGGGTGTCAGAGACTGTGCTCCCACTCTACACAGCACTCACTGGACATTTGTACAGGGCGGCTATGGTGTGTAACATCTGACAGTTGATCATCTTTAAAAATGGTCTTCCTATTTTTCCAGCAACCACACGGTCAGTGCACATCACATGAAATGTAATGAGAACACTTTACAGTGGCCTTTTATTGTGGCCAGCCTAAGGCACACCTGTGCAATTATCATGCTGTCTAATCAGCATCTTGATATGCCACACCTGTGAGGTGGGATGGATTATCGCAGCAAAGGAGACGTGCTCACTGACACAGATTTAGACAGATTTGTGAACAATATTTGAGAGAAATAGGTCTTCTGTGTATATTGAAAATGTTTTAGACCTTTGAGTTCTGCTCACAAAAAAATGGGAGCAAAAACAAGTGTTGCATTTACACTTTTGTTCAGTATATAAATCCGAGATAGTTACCGCAATGTGGATGCCTGTATTAAAATGGACTCCTTTACAAATATGGGGATTTTTGCTGTTCTGCACTGCCGTTTTTGTCTTGATACATCTGGGAAACATAACATTTCACTTGAATTTACCAAGTCCACATATGCATGTCTTTGCTTTTTGCACTGCGTGTTGCTTGCTTGCTTGTGCTGGCCCTGCATATTTCACTTCTATCTCTTACATCTGGCAGACACCACAGATATGCTTCCATTCGCAGATGTCTGCACTTGTATATTATGCATGTAGTTGTGACCTGTAACTTTGTAAACATACTACATACAGTCAGTGTCGAAGACTGAGACACTGCTTAGTGCTTCAGGTGTCATTTCTTGAAACACCCAATAAGACCCAATAGAATGAATTATTGAAAGAATGCCATTGATCATGATTCATGAAGTCACCTCAACTTTGATACTCAGGAGTCCACAAAATAAAAGCTTGAAATGTGAATGCCACAACATGCCTTGCACATACAGTGCTCTGGTGTTCACTAACAAGTATACAATATTTATTTGGTCTCTCGTGAGGTACAAACTAGAGACAAATTAATTGAAAAGCTAAAAATAAAGTGCATTAATGCACTTTGTGGAAAGCATGAGGGCCTCGGCAGCTTCATGAGTCCTTGACATACAGTTTTGACAAACCTGCTGAAGTGAAGAATGCAATTTTCCCCCAAACAATATCACTTCACTGATGTTTCACTGTGTATGTGTATGTGTTCGTGTGTGCGTGCATGTGTATGGCTTCGATCACGGAGAAACTGGGGAGAGCTGACATGCATATGTTTTGGGTCAAGGATGAGCATCGCGAAAATGGAAAGTTGATAGGACTAATAGTTTTTGAGAAATTGCGGATATTATCTAACAATAGCGAACAACGGATGTTGGGCTGCAATGCACAATGGGAGGTCATGCTTTTGAGGTTTTATTTATTTGTTATTGTGGTTCATGTTAGTTTAACTATGTTGATAGTGTTATTGATTTATTGTGTTTTTTGGAGGTCAGTTGGTTTAGCCATGCCATTCCAGTAGGGGGCGGTAAATCATCTATATATTAAAAGCAATGTGACCTCTGTGTACATGTATGCATGCATGTGTACGTGTGCACCTTCAATCACGGAGAAACTGGGGAGAGCTAACATTTGCCCTTTGGTATGCGTATGTATTTTAGCTCAAGGATGAATGCCACCAAAACAGAACACTGTTAGGACAAATATTTTTGGAGAAAGTATGGATATTAGCTTACAACACTGAACAATGGATGTTGAAAATTACATTCTGGACTCACACACCGTTCCAGCAGGGGGCGGTAAATCACTTATATATGCAAAGCAAAGTGGTCTCTGTGTACGTGTATGCATGAGTGCATTTGTGTGTGCCTTCGAACAGAGAGAAACTGGGGAGAGCTGACATTTGCCATTACATATCCTTACTTATTTTTAGGGTCAAGGATGAACAACCCCAAAGTGGAACATTGATAGGATTAATATTTTTTGAGAAGTTATGAATATCATGTAACAACAGTGAACAATGGACATTGATAATTACATTCACTCACACACCATTCCAAATCATTATAGGAAGTTTGCATAATTTATTGCCACCCTTGAAAAATGTCAGGTGCCAATTTTATAACTACTACCCAATCTAAAGCCCGTGCATCCCCACGGGCAACGCGCAAGTCTATCTATATTTGCTGCTGATTCTTATCTTGTTCCATATCTCCCCCCTCAGTTTTGCAAATGAAATTGCCAATTTTTTTCAGCATATAACCTGTTGAATGTCTACATCCTTGGGACATTTTGGTGGTGCTTAGGTGTGTATAAAGGCAAATAAATATGCAGTATATATAAGTAATATAGCTCCAAAGTGAAGTACTGTGTAGTAGTGTAACCGCACCATAACCCGCCTATTGAGGCTTTGCAGGTTTCAAATCCCGTAAAATCTCGGAGAGGTCGCCACGCTGTGAGATCTCAGTAACATTGAGAACTGCATTGATACACTCTGATCACGTTTCACTTTAACCGCTGCACACGGACAACACAATTAACATCGCAACATAAAACTATTTTTATATTGTGCCTAAAACTCTCATGAATATATTCTCTGGGTTTATAGACGTTGTTATTGCGTTTGTTTTATGTAAACATGCGAGAATCACAGGCTGTCTCTCCGTTATTTTCAATGGGAGCTGCTGTGAGCTACACTCGCTTCCTGTTCATGTCGTGCTGGGGGAAGTGAAGTTTGCTCTTTAATGTCTTGATTATTGTTCTTTACAACACTGTTTGTCCTCTTTGTTCCAGACTTATATATACTCAACAAAAATATAAATGCAACACTTTTGGTTTTGCTCCCATTTTGTATGAGATGAACTCAAAGATCTAAAACTTTTTTCACATACACAATATCACCATTTCCCTCAAATATTGTTCACAAACCAGTCTAAATCTGTGATAGTGAGCACTTCTCCTTTGCTGAGATAATCCATCCCACCTCACAGGTGTGCCATATCAAGATGCTGATTAGACACCATGATTAGTGCACAGGTTTGCCTTAGACTGCCCACAATAAAAGGCCACTCTGAAAGGTGCAGTTTTATCACACAGCACAATGCCACAGATGTCGCAAGATTTGAGGGAGTGTGCAATTGGCATGCTGACAGCAGGAATGTCAACCAGAGCTGTTGCTCGTGTATTGAATGTTCATTTCTCTACCATAAGCTGTCCCCAAAGGCGTTTCAGAGAATTTGGCAGTACATCCAACCAGCCTCACAACCGCAGACCACGTGTAACCACACCAGCCCAGGACCTCCACATCCAGCTTGTTCACCTCCAAGATCGTCTGAGACCAGCCACTCGGACAGCTGCTGAAACAATCGGTTTGCATAACCAAAGAATTTCTGCACAAACTGTCAGAAACTGTCTCAGGGAAGCTCATCTGCATGCTCGTCGTCCTCATCGGGGTCTCGACCTGACTCCAGTTCGTCGTCATAACCGACTTGAGTGGGCAAATGCTCACATTCGCTGGCGTTTGGCACGTTGGAGAGGTGTTCTCTTCACGGATGAATCCCGGTTCACACTGTCCAGGGCAGATGGCAGACAGCGTGTGTGGCGTCGTGTGGGTGAGTGGTTTTCTGATGTCAATGTTGTGGATCGAGTGGCCCATGGTGGCGGTGGGGTTATGGTATGGGCAGGTGTCTGTTATGGACAAAGAACACAGGTGCATTTTATTGATGGCATTTTGAATGCACAGAGATACCGTGATGAAATCCTGAGGCCCATTGTTGTGCCATACATCCAAGAACATCACCTCATGTTGCAGCAGGATAATGCACGGCCCCATGTTGCAAGGATCTGTACACAATTCTTGGAAGCCGAAAATGTCCCAGTTCTTGCATGGCCGGCATACTCACCGGACATGTCACCCATTGAGCATGTTTGGGATGCTCTGGACCAGCGTATACGACAGTGTGTACCAGTTCCTGCCAATATCCAGCAACTTCGCACAACCATTGAAGAGGAGTGGACCAACATTCCACAGGCCACAACTGACAACCTGATCAACTCTATGTGAAGGAGATGTGTTGCACTGCATGAGGCAAATGGTGGTCACACCAGATACTGACTGGTATCCCCCCCAATAAAACAAAACTGCACCTTTCAGAGTGGCCTTTTATTGTGGGCAGTCTAAGGCACACCTGTGCACTAATCAAGGTGTCTAATCAGCATCTTGGTATGGCACACCTGTGAGGTGGGATGGATTATCTCAGCAAAGGAGAAGTGCTCACTATCACAGATTTAGACTGGTTTGTGAACAATATTTGAGAGAAATGGTGATATTGTGTATGTGGAAAAAGATTTAGATCTTTGAGTTCATCTCATACAAAATGGGAGCAAAACCAAAAGTGTTGCGTTTATATTTTTGTTGAGTATATATTGAAATTTTGCCTCAAATCTGAGGACTTGTACATTAAATATTTGGGGGAATCTGGAGGGGATAAACTCCAGCATTGTGTTCATGTCGTATGAACTGAGATCATGCAATGTCAGATAAATCCAATGTTCCATTTTCAGATCCTGTCATCTGGAACAATCACCCATCTAGGTGTCCAGTTGTCTTGGGGTTTCTTTCTCTTTTAATTACAGCATTGTCCTGCGCTGTCACTCTAGTTTTTCACCCAACACTTAAATGCTTGAAATCTATGTGTAAACCCAAAAGGATTCCATTACAAAAGAGCAGACCTGACACCATATGCTTTGTGTTATGAAAACAGAAAAGTGTTAGCAGCAGATGTGTCTGAGAGATTAAAGTAGAAGACATATTGTTTGTCTGGAGTTGCTGTTAGAACAGATGTTTTCAAAAAGTCACTGTAGACAAGGAACATCAGCTGCCTTGTGTTCATTTGAAATGGAGCATGTCTACAAATTCTTAGCTACTATGTAGTTAAGTCAGTTTCTGACAGTACATTATGTTTTGTCAGTAAATGTGTTTTGGGCATTCTATTAAGAGTTGTTGTTATTGTCCATTTGGCTGCTCCTGTCTGTGTTCGGGGTCGCCACGGCGGATACAGCCAGAACCGCATTGGTATTTGGCACAAGTTTTACGCCGGATGCCCTTCCTGACACCCTTCCAGTGTAACCTTGAGAAACACACACAGTCGCTGATGTTCCAAAGGTCTCCCATTCAAGTACTAACCAGGTCCCGCACTGCTTAGCTTCTGAGATATGACAGAATCAAGCTAACACAGAGCAGATCGGCTACAGACATTCTATTAAGAGTATATATCCTAAAATAAATTAATTACTCTCACACACACTTATCTTTAACTGCTTACTCCAATTAAGGGTGATGGTGGGGCTGGAGCCTATCCCCTCAGGCATAGCGCGTAAGGCGGGGTACACCCCGGACAGGATGCTAGTCTGTCACAGTGCCACATATAGACAAAACAATACATTTACACCTGCACGCACAACTATGGACAATTTAAAGTTTTCAATTTGCCTAACCTGCATGCTGGAAGCACTCGGGGGGAACCCATAATTTAAACAAATCAATAAAAATCCTAATGGAGTAAATTATGTGCACATTTTCAGTTTCTCAGTGTCCTATTTACAAATGAGGACCAAATTCAGTTTGAAACTGAGCAGCCTTTCCAAGTAACTGCAAATGTCTTGGATATTATTTGCATCAATCATTAAGAAATTTAAAAATGGATTTCACTCGAAAACTGAGTGACTGTCCAAAAAGAACAGAGAGGGAAGCCACCAAGGCTGTCAGAAGAACTCTGAAGGAGTTATAATCTTCTGAAGGTGTGATTGGAGAAATTATGTATGGTGGAATTTTTGACTATTTCACCACCATTCTCAGCATATTCTAGGAAAACTACAGGATGTATGCCAACCTTCAAGTTATGACAGCTGATCCTTCCTGGACTGTGCAGAGATGTTGGGCCTATAGGATAAGAGCTGGACTGGTTATCTGTAGACTTGGGTTTGATTCCAGGTGTGTGGTAGACATGGGGAACTCAACTTTTGCACTCGAGTTGGACTTAAGTCACACAAACAGTGACTTGAGACTTGATTTGGACTCGAGACTCGTGAACAAACTTTATTTCATGTAATTGCATGGAGTTTTACGTATAAGCATCAGTGACAATAATTGCAGACCACGCCGATTGAAAAACGACCACACTGAAGCGTGCATTAGCCAAGTCAGATTGTTCTGAAATATTGTTACATCCGCCAAGCACATAAGAAAATCGTCAGTGTATATTTATTTATTTATTTGTCTGCCTGTTTGTCTGCCTGTTAGCAAGATTAAGTCAAAACTACGGCACAGATTTTGACAAAGTTTTTACCACAGGTAGATATTAGACCAAGGATCATTTCTCACTTTATACTATATGCTTTGAACTATTACTGTTAGCAGGATTGCATCAAAACTACAGCACGGATTTTGACGACATTTTCAACACAGATACATATTAGGCCACGGAAGACTCAACTGAATTTTGGAGGTGATCTACATTTGGATCCAGATTCTGGATCAAGTTTCATTTTATATATGCTTTGAAGGATTACGTCAAAACTACTTCATAGATTCTCACCAAATTTGCACCACAGATAGATATTAGGGCATGGAAGACTCCACTGAATTGTGGAGTTGATCCAAATCTAGATCCGGATCAAGATTTCCCTTTAAATAGGCTTTGAAAGATTATGCCAAATCTTACTTCACAGATTTGCACCAAATGTGCACCACAGATAAATATTTGGGCATGGAAGACTCTACTGAATTTTGGATGTGATCTGGATCTGGATTCAGATTCTGGATAAATTTTCACTTTATATAGGCTTTGAAGGCTTATTCATGGATTCGCACCAAATTTACACCAGAGACAGCTATTAGGGCATGGAAGACTCAACTGAATTTTGGAGGTAATCCGGATCTGGATCCGAAATCTGTATCAAGCTTTCACTTTATATAGGCTTTGAAGGATTACCTCAAAACTACTTTACTGATTCTCACCAAAGATAGATAATAGGGCATGGAAGACTCCACTGCATTTTGGAGGTGATCCAGAACTGGATTGGTGGATGTCAGAAACCTCTGATTGCTCTTGCTTTGTATTGTGTCGCTTGCAGTGGTGTCAGAGAGCTATCCTTGACACACATTATTATTGGTAAATAAAAGTAAAACACCAGCCAGAGAGAAAACCTAGAGTGGTGACAGCTCGGTTTTGTTTAAGTGTCAAAGCTATGAAGCCATTAAATGCTTCATTATGAATTGTCTGCTTCATTTGGTGATGCCATGTCACCTAATTCTGAGCATCATATTCCTGGGCATGCAGAGGCAGCTTTAATGCATCATTTTCATGAAAAGGCTTGTTACATTCTAGTGCTGTCTGGCCCGCTGACTCAGATGAGATTTTAGATCATGAAATTAACATGGAATCACAACGTAATAGTGATAAATGTCATCGATGATTCTGGGAGTAGAACTAAAAAAGGAGGAACTGATAAGCCCATCAGAGTGTGCCTTTTATATGACATGATGTGTTCACAGCCAAACCTGTGGGAAGAAAAAAAAAATCATCCTATAAAACAGTCTTTCAGATTAGCTTGTTTTCTTAAGGCCCCTGTCCCACTGGGGAGAGGATTAATTGCGCATGAATTGAGTACACAAATTACGGGCATTCGTTGTCGTCCGCAACAAAAATGGCTAAAAATGACAAATGTCCCAGTATGAACTATGGATATATTATTAATGTATAGCGAATATTGATGAACAGTCACAGTTGTATAACTCATGTAGTGAGGAAATGGATCCGACGCATTGCGATTATCACGGCAGTATTAAGGGTGTATTAGAAATGCATCGCGCACGTGTTTGCGTGTGCACGGCATCTGCAATGCGGTCATAAAAGAAGCGCACTCGGCCCGTCTGTTGTGTGGGCCGCCAGAAGAGGAGGTACTGCTGGCCCACCACCAGTGGGCGCCCTGCCTGAAGTGCGGGCTTCAGGCACGAGAGGGCGCTGCCGCCACGGACACAGCCGGGGGTGACAGCTGTCACTCATTATCTCTTGACAGCTGTCACCCATCTACTCTACATCATCTCACTCCATAAAGACCAGACGTCATCTCCACCTCGTTGCCGAGATATCATACTTCAATGGAGGTAACTTTCTCTGCCTGTAGTAATTGATTCTAAGAGCTATTGTTTTGCAGCTGTCAACCAGAGGACCGGCGTGGGTCGCGACTGTTTCGTCCTACGTCCGTCAGATAAGTGGTTAAACAGACGCTGCACGAGTGTGTGTTAGTGGTGGAGGTGGCATTCCCACCGTTGTTGTTACGGGGTGTACACACACCCACACTTGACTGTCTTTGTTCTTCGCCAGCAGTACCAGATCCGACAGTCGGGGACGGTGATCACCTGGGAATTCGGGACTTGGCGGCTCCAGTATTCACCAGGTTCGGTGGCGGTGGAAATCGTGTGGTTCCGGCTCTTCTCAGGACAGACGTCTTCTATCCTCAAGCCTGCCCACACGTCACCTTTGTGGATTGACTGTTATCATATTCTGAGATTGTCTGTGTATTCGTTGTGCACCTTCACAACATTAAATTGTTACTTTTTGGCTCATCTATTGACCGTTCATTTGCGCCCCCTGTTGTGGGTCCATGTCACTACACTTTCACAACACCGTCTGCATCACTATTCACACCAACAATACAGGCTCTGGAGCATTTGCTGGACTTGGACAAGTTGATTGGAGTGAAGAAGCAGTGAACAGGGCAAGAGGTGACGTCAGCGGATCACATCAAAGCTCAGCTCATCTGAATGATTATAAAAAGAAGTTAAATCTGTTATAAAAAGGAATAAATACTTTAACAGCTGCAGACAAGAAGGAAAAAACATGCAACTGTTTATCAAGCCTTGACAATGTAAACAAGTCAAATAATTACATTTTTAGACTGCTCAAAATGCTTTCTGCAGCTTGTTAGCCGTTCGCACACGTGCACGTGAACGGCCCAGCTGCAGCTTCCTCTGTAACTCAGGAGGTGATTAGAGACATTTTCAACCACCAATTTGCTCAATAAAATGATTAATCTGCCACAAAATAATTATGTTATATAGGCAGCATCCTGCGCAGAGCACGTGGCAGCCGGTAGAACAAAGAAAGTCATCCAGCTGTGAACACAGCGCATCTGATTTGCATCCGCTGCAAATCAGATGCAAAGCAGACGTAATAAAAATGCTTTATTCGTGGCCAGTCTGTATGCAGTCACTACAACTTATTTTACTTTGTGATGTGGACATGATGGGCACGCTGTTGTGTGGGCTGCCAGAAGAGGAGGTACTGCTGGCCCACCACCAGAGGGCGCCCTGCCTGAAGTGCGGGCTTCAGGCACGAGAGGGCGCTGCCGCCATGGACACAGCCGGGGGTGACAGCTGTCGCTCATTACCTCTTGACAGCTGTCACCCATCTACTCAACATCATCTCACTCCATAAAGACCAGACGTCATCTCCACCTCGTTGCCGAGATATCATACTTCATAGGAGGTAATACTCTCAGCCTTTTTGTGAGATTTGTAACTCTATTATTGTGAGAATTTGCAGGAGAACCGGTCGTTTGTGAGGAGGCTGTGCAAGACGGCGCTCCTTTTCAGCTGAGACCGCTGCAACATATTGAATGAGAGGTGGAGGTGGCATTCCCACCGTTGTTGTTACTGGGTGTACACACACCCACACTTGACTGTCTTTGTTCTTCGCCAGCAGTACCAGATCTGACAGTCGGGGACGGTGATCACCTGGGAATTCGGGACTTGGCGGCTCCAGTATTCACCAGGTTCTGGGGCAGCGGAAATCGTGTGGTTCCGGCTCTTCTCAGGACAGACGTCTTCTATCCTCGAGCCTGCCCACACGTCACCTCTGTGTATTGACTGTTATGATATTCTGTGATTGTCTGTATGTTCGTTGTGCACATTCACAACATTAAATTGTTACTTTTTGGCTCATCTATTGACCGTTCATTTGCGCCCCCTGTTGTGGGTCCGTGTCACTACACTTTCCCAACACATGCAAAATATCAATTTTACAGACTGTCCCAGTCCGCTGCCAAGCTGCAAATCCCTGTCAGTTGCGGATATCAGCAGATGACGGCTAATATACAGCGCGTATTTGAGTATGTATTGTGTATGCACTGAGTATGTATGGAGTTTGTAAGGCGGATGTCATCCGCAGCCATAATTGTGTGCAGCTCAAAAATCCTGGTAACGGAAAAGCGTGCCTCTGCGGATAATTGCGGACGTGTGCGGGTGTCAGCCGACTCACACAAACATGTTTCACGCATATTGCGGATGTTAAGTGAATATGAGCCACTTTTGTGCGCAATCCATATGCAAATCCTCCTCAGTGGGACAAGGCCCTAAGGGACATTCCAGAGGAATCATCTGACATAGTTTAAAATTAAAAGAACAGACTCTAGTTACATGAAAATATTGTAGAATTCATAAATTTTCATGTGAAGGACACACCAGAGGAAAGGATCACCTGAAGATAATTATTAAAGTTCCTATGGTATAAAAACAATTGTCATATTACTGAAAAATATAACATCAAATATATATCTGAATTTAGATAAAGTTACAATAACTTTATCTAAATGCAGCTTAAATATCAGGTTATAAAGGTTCTGATGATGGTGATGATAATGATGGGTGCTGATGATGATGATTGAGGTTACGATGATGATGCTTTTGATGAGGTGATGGTGGTGATACTGATGGTGCTGATGGTCATTATGATGTTAACAATGGTAGCAGTTCTGCTGGTCATGTTCAGATTAAACAAACAAGTGTATTTTCTGAAAAATAAAAGTATGTGCCCTAGGCTGTTCCCTTGTTTTCACTCGAGGTCGCCGAATGCCCTTCCTGACACAACTCCATACTACATAAAGAATGTGCAGGAGTGGGTTTTGAAACATGAACCTTCCACACTGAAAACAAGCACGCTTAACAACTTGCAAAAGGACAAATGAGATGGCCAGAGACTTGAGGCTTGACTTGGACTTGTGATGAAAGACTTAATTCTTAAGACTTGAATTGAGCTTGTGCCTCAAAGACTTGAGACTTGACTTGAACTTGCAAAAAAGGATGCTTGAACATCTCAACCATACCTGTCCATATCCTTAGACAATTTTTAGATGGACAATTAGACATATTGATAGATTATAAACATATTGATATCCATTATGGCATCACTCATGTAGACTTCAGTTCAGACACTTTCAGCGACGGTGACAGAATCACAAATTATACTGCTTCAACAAAATCCCTATTGTTGCATTTGCTGGTGAGATGGACAGATTGGACGGGTTTGTAAATTTCAGAATAAACAGGTGCGGCTGTCTTTTAAGACTTGATGAGACAGATGGCAAACTGTGCTGGAAAGTTTATAATAAGCTGTTTTTTGACATATTAAAGAAGAATGTAAAAGACAGCCATTGTGTTGGAGGTCGCAAAGTCATATGCGTCTTTTTGTGAGAACATCTGTTTCAAACTGCTAAACCGCAAACTGTCTTTATTTATTTAATTTTTTACTTTGATTTTCTCACCATGAATCACTTTTTTTTTTAATGATCTTTTATGTTATGTTATCAGTCTTCTATTTATGCACTTTTTAAGTGCTGATTGAAACTTTTTCCTTCCTTTAATCACAACTTTTTCTACGCATATTTCATTTTTTTTCTTCCCTTGCTCTACCATGCCTTTGTATTTACTTTGCTTCCACCAAACTTTTATTTTTAACTTGATAAACTTCCCTATTTTATAGTTTTATTTTGGGTTTATGTTTTATAGCTTTAGAATGCATTCTACAGCATTTGTCTTTATAAAGCAGTTTTAATTTATGTATGATGTTATACAACTAAAGGCCCTTACTACCAGCAAATGCTCATAATTTGTGTATGACCTTGAAAAGTGACATTTGTATTCTGTTGAGGATACAATCTGTGGTTTTAATGCTTAACCACAAACTGGTTCATCTGGAGCAATAATCCATTACTCCTGCGTTCTGTGGTCCTAATCACTGGAGAGACATTAGCCTGCTGTAACACAGTCTAACCACTAATCTGGTGTAATAATGTACGTTTGTCTCTCACAAAGACTAATGTTACACAATAGTAAAATATCAATAACATCAGCTGTTGGCACATCAATGGCATCACTTCACCGTATGTACCTTGCTTCCCATGTTCGTTCCTTCCTTCTGTGGCACTTTAAAGCTTCTTCATCCAGATGGGTTTGATTAATGATATATTGCGAATAAACAGGACAATTTATCTTGAATGATTTCTTTTCCTCTTTGGAACTGGATGGCTTATTTGTGATACTCGCCTGCTTGAATGATGATGGGGCTATCCCTCTCAATGACTAGCAGTACCCTATCTTACACCTGAAGCATAGTGTCATTGCTTGTTTCCAAATGACAGGTGTCATTTTCACACCCATTGCAGTGTTGGTTCATTGCTTTCATAAGGCAGCAGAAAGTGATTATGCCGTAGATGAAGAAAAGCTCAGTCTGAAGTTGAATGCTGAGCTTGTTGCTGAGATTTATATGGTGCATTACTCAGATACATCTGACACAGGCAGGTGCATGCACACAGCTTATACACATGTGGCTGTCCATTAGCGAAGATATTTAGGGAATAATCCTGTTGTGTCTGATGATTTGTGGACGCTCATGCTGTTATACAGTCGCAAATTGAGTAAAATGGCTATTTGGAACCGAATAACAGCATGCACGTCCACAAATCATCAAACACAAGGGGGTTATTCCCATTCAAATTCAATTTTTCTGAAGGTAATTCTGTCGGCGAGGCTTACCATCGAGCCAAGACAGCGTCGCTCCAACAGCGGTGAGGGCGCGGAGTAATCCATCAGACATGAAAATCCATCAAATGTGAAACGGTAATTTTGTATCAGAATCCACATCAATACTTTCGTATGGTAGCTTAAGTCCGCCCATTTCGGCAGCGGCGGCAGTACGCGACTTTCTCTCACTCTCAGCTAACAGCTAGCAGTGCGCGCAGCCAGTGTTCTATCGAATTGTGTGTCTTGGTGCATAAATCAACGGTTCCGCATGCCGACAATATTGCGCATCTCGTCAGAACACCAGTCAGGGTGTGGAGTCATAAATCCAAATGTGAAATGTCGAATATTTTGCTACTGTTACCCCAATATTTTATGCTCTGAAATCTCACAGCCTTAGCCAATCAGATTTGTGGAAAAAATGTAATTGGAATAGAATCCTCCTTATTACTGAAAGTAAAATTAACTGAACTGAAAACAATTAGAACCAAATACAGTTAAAAATCTGCGACAGACTGGCGTCCTGTCCAGGGTGTTCCCCACCTCACGTTGTATGACTGTTGGGATAGGCTCCAGTTGTCCATGACCCTTAACTGGAGTAAGCGGTTGAAGATGAGTGAGTAATAAAGTTAAAAAGACAGTCACCGGTCCTTCCTGTGTAAAATAAATGGACTGCATTTATATAGCGCTTTTCCACCTGAACCTCAAAGCACTTTACAGTGCTCCAAATACTCAACTCACCTCTTTAGCATTTTATATTAAACCTCCTCTAAGACATGTGGGTGTGATTAAAATTAGATTTGTAAATCACCTCAGTTGTGAAGACTGAGATTTGGAAAAATTATGATTATGATAAATGGTTTGAAAACACTGATTGAAGCATTTATTTTCTCTTGGTTTGATTATTGTAGCTCATTGTATATTGTGGACAGCACCATGGTTTAGTGGTTGGCACTGTTTCCTCACAGTGACACAGTTCTTAGCTCCCGACCTGGTCCTTTCTGTGTGGAGTTTGCATGTTCTCCATGTGCTTGTGTGGGTTCCCTCTGGGTGCTCTGGCTTCCTCTCACGTCCAAAGACATGCAGGTTAGATGAATCCAATACTTTAAATTGTCCACAGGTCTGAGTGAGCACTGTTTGTCTGTCTGGATTTGTTGGCAGTGTGATGGACTTTTCAGGGTGTACTCCACCAGTCCTTCAGTGACTGCAGGGATGGGCTCTAGCCCCTGAAGCCCCCACCATGACCCTTAATTGTAATAAGGTGGTATAGAAAATGAATGAATGAAGTATATATAAAACAGGTGCAGAGAAGTAATTTAAGTAATTTCCTATTCTTGAATTCTGATAAGACTGAAATGATGGTTCTTGGTCCACCAAGACATCGGCATCAATTTGACCAGCTGGTGCTTAATTTGGGTTCATGTCTTGTGCATCATACGGACAAAGTTAGGAGTACTTTTTGATCCTACATTGTCTTTTGGCCCCCACATTAGAGACATTACAAGGACTACCTTCTTCCATCTGCGAAACGTGGCAAGGAGTCCCATCCTGTCTATGGCTGATGCTGAGACTTTGATACATGCATTTATTTCTTCCAGACTGGATTATTGTAATGCTTTATTTTCTGGCCTGGTACAGAATGCTGCTGCCAGACGTTTGACCCAAAGTAGAAGGTTTGAGCACATTATACCCATTCTGGCATCCCCTTCATTGGCTACCGGGTTCTGCCAGATCGGATTTTAAAGTCTTATTGTTGGTTTATAAAATTGTTGATGGACTGGCACCTTCCTACCTGGCGGACTTGGTTAAGCCCTACGTACCTGCGTGGCCCTTGCATTCGCAAGAAGTCTGTGGGGTATAGAGCCTTCTCCTACCATGGTCAATCTTTGGAAAGATGTACCTGTAGTTATGAGGCAGTCTGACAGTGGAGACTTTTAAATCAAGACTGAAGACCCACTTTTTTAGACTGTCTTATCATTAATCTAATTTGTTTTTATGTTTGCTTTGTAATTTATTTTTATTCTACTGTGTTTTATCTTTTCATTGTGCATTTCTTGATTTTAATTTTGATTTTAAATTACTTTGTGTTGTTATGAATTGTGTGAAGCACCTTAGGGCGACTTTGTCGTGAGTTGGCGCTATATAAATTAATAAATTGAAATTGAAATTGAAAATTGAGAAGGTAGTGTTGTGTGGGCCGCTGAAGAGGAGGTACTGCTGGTCCACCACCAGATGGCGCCCTGCTTGGAGTGTGGGCTTCAAGCTCGAGAGGGCGCCGGAGCCACTGGGAGTGACAGCTGTCACTCATCATCAGCACCAGCTGTCACTCATTCAACTCATCACCATCACCATAAAGGCCGGACTGCAACTCCACCTCCTCGCCAAGAAATAAGCTACCTTGGAGGTAATTTCTCTGCTGACTTAAAACTGAATAATAGTCTGAACTCTTTTGCAGCCGTTTTCCTGTGGTGTGCCTTATCTGTGGGATTGGCGTTTGGTGTGAACAGCGACAGCTTCGCTTCACACCCCAACCAGATAAGTGGTTACACAGGAGCTGCACGAGTGTGTTACTGGAGGTGGAGGTGCTCCCTCCCAAAAGAACACAGACTGTGGGATTACTGAGTGTGCGTACTCACACTCACCTGTACTGTTTCTGTTCTCTGCCAGCAGTACCAGGTCTGACAGCTGGAGACGGGACCCAGGACTTGGCGGCTCCGGTGTTCTTCAGATCCGTTGGCGGTGAGGGCCGTGTGGGATCCGGCTCGGTTCTGGACGGGCGTCTCCTATCCTCAAGCCTGCCCACACGTCACCCAACGTAATTGACTGTAGTTCCAAACTGGTTGTTGTCTGTATTCCGTTGTGCACAATTTACAACATTAAATTGTTACTGTTTGGCTTATCCATTGCCCGTTCTTTTACGCCCCCTGTTGTGGGTCCGTGTTCCTACACTTTCACAACAGGTAGCTCGGTATCATAGAAGCTGAGCTAACAATATGCCTACCTGTGGTTTCTTCTCAGTTATGCTACCTGTCTGGGACTTTGAACAAAAAGCTTCATTGGCATTGTCCCAGTCCACCCAGTTGTAAATGTGCACTGGCTTTTGAAGTAACCAGGAAGAAGTAGAGCCTCAAAGTGTCTCAGAGTCTATCTCCTTCTTCTTTGCTTATTTCAATGTATACAGGAGTTAGTCTTTTATTGCATCCTGTACATCTTTGAATAATGACATAGTTTAGACCACATTTCCCGAGTTTTGGCCTCTGCTGGCTACAGGTCTCCTTGCTTGCTTTAAAACAGATTTTAAGAGATTGTTATTAAATCCTTGAACAGACTGCACCATCATCCCTCTTGCTGACTTTGACTGCTATTAATACCCCCATCACACAAAGCCGGAATCACGCAGAATATGGCATCCAGTGTTGGATTTCAGTTGCAAAATGTTCTGACAGCCATTTGCAGAAGTCCACACAGTTGGTCAAAATTGGCCGGCAGCCCCAAGTGTGATGCACATGTTCAAAACCCTCTGGGCACCATCGAGATGAGATCCAATGGCAGCCCATGTGCAATCTGAGGACCATGTGACAGCAATTGACATATTCTGACAGCATCAAAACAGCATCTGAAATGATCTGATCACAGATGTTTGAGGTCTGAGATTGATCAGTCACAGCAAAGCCTGCCAACATGTTGTTCCACGTTTGTCCATCTCCACTGGACCCCAGGAAGGGAAGGTGAAGGAAATGTTCTTATGAAATAACATGTATGTGGCACTGTGAGCGCATCAGAGGCTCGGTGCAGCACCCATCAACACAGCAGAACGGGATGTCACCACTGTAACGCAGGTATTATTACACGTACACCTCCTAAAGTCTGCAGCAGGTATGATGTGAAAATGTTTGCCCAGCACATGACGACATAAATAAATATGTAACTCACCTCCGGTACCTCGCGTTCCACAGTGCAGTGCAGACAGCCAGTGAAGTCCCTTTCACCCGGCTGCGCTGTGTGCTGGCAACGTCAATCATCTGACAAATGCATAATCCACCTCTGGCATAAATAAATCCCATGTGAAGTGCTGTCCCAGACAGATAATCCAACTGCATTTGTGTTAAGATGTATCAAGTAAAATGACAACAAAAAAGTTTAAAAAAGAGAAAAGAGAAAGTCCACTGGCTGCATCTGAAAGATGCGCACATGTGGGAAGTTGGCGCACTGCCAGCACAATCAGCAGCAGTTAGGAGTCCAGCTGGATGAATAAAATCTAGCAATGCAAGTATATACTGATCAAACACCTAAAGGGATTTTTCACCCGACTATACAGCAGCAGGCGATCACTGACAGCTGTCAACCTGTATGTGCGCTCTCTGGATGGACAGCTCCTGTGTTAGCAAGTGCGCACGCGGAGTGGTTGGTACAGCATCTATGAACACATATACACACAGCAGACTGAACATTTCGGCCATACACTTACACACTGCTTTGATCACCTGTTCTACACACGTACACGGGCACACTCCATCATGTGAGACACAAACTGATGAGAGGTCAGTTTAGCACTGGGAATGTGAGGACAAGTGGAGATGTGAGTGAGTGGGTGAGTGACAGCTCCAATGTCGATGCCGTCTGACAGCAGTCTGTGTCATCTGACTGTTGTCTGAAATATGTTTGGGCTGCATCCAGCAGGTCTGCACAAGGCAATCCAGATGCGTTCTGACATGGCTGACCACCTCTTTTCCTCCCAACTGCGTCGGATTATGGCAATATTTGCCGGGTCGGGACTGTTCCCTCCACATTCTTGCTATGCGTGACGGGACTTAAGTCTTTGGTGAAGACGTTTTTATTTTGTTACTTTGACTTTTAAACCAAACTGACTGGGATTTATTAATTTGTGCTTTTCATTTTGTGTATGTCCTGTTTAATTTTATTTTCGTCTGTTGTGAAAGTGTAGTGACACGGACCCACAACAGGGGGCGCAAATGAACGGTCAATAGATGAGCCAAAAATTAACAATTTAATGTTGTGAAGGAGCACAACGAACATACAGACAATCTCAGAATAAGATTACAGTCAATCCACAGAGGTGACGTGTGGGCAGGCTTGAGGATAGAAGACGTCTGTCCTGAGAAGAGCCGAAACCACACGATTTCCGTCGCCACCGAACCTGGTGAATACTGGAGCCGCCAAGTCCCGAATTCCCAGGTGATCACCGTCCCCGACTGTCGGATCTGGTACTGCTGGCGAGAACAAAGACAGTCAAGTGTAGGTGTGTGCACACCCAGTAACAACAACGGTGGGAATGCCACCTCCACCTCTCACTCAATATGCTGATGAATTTACAGTGATCCCTCAGAGGAAAAGAGTGCCGTCCTGCACTCACTCAGCCTCCACAGGAAGAGGGACCGGTACTCCTGCAAACACTCACAATATACAGCTTATAAGTAAACACAAATGGCTGAGGATATTACCTCCAATGAAGTACGATATCTCGGCGATGAGGTGGAGATGACGTCTGGGTTTTATGGAGTGCGATGATGAAGAATGAGTGACAGCTGTCAGGAATTAATGAGTGACAGCTGTCACTCCCGGCTGTGTCCGTGGCGGCAGCGCCCTCTCGTGCCTGAAGCCCGCACTTCAGGCAGGGCGCCCTCTGGTGGTGGGCCAGCAGTACCTCCTCTTCTGGCGGCCCACACAACAGGACCCCCCCCCTCAACGGGCGCCTCCTGGCGCCCGACCAGGCTTGTCCGGGTGTCGACGGTAGAAATCGGCCAGGAGAGCCGGATCCAGGATGAAGCTCCTCTTCACCCAGGAGCGTTCTTCGGGTCCATACCCCTCCCAGTCCACCAAATACTGGAACCCCAGGCCCATTCGACGGATGTACAGGAGCCGGCGCACTGTCCAAGCCGGCTCCCCGTCAATGATCCGGGCAGGAGGCGGCGCCGGACCGGGAGCACAGAGGGGTGAGGTGTGGTGAGGCTTGAGTCTGGACACATGAAAAACCGGGTGGATCCACAGTGAAGCTGGGAGTCGGAGCGTCACTGCGGCAGGACTGAGGATTTTGAGGATCTTGAATGGTCCAATGTAACGGTCCTTCAACTTAGGGGAGTCCACTTGGAGGGGGATGTCCTTCGCGGACAGCCACACCTCCTGCCAGGGCTGGTAAGCAGGGGCCGGGGATCGCCGGCGGTCCGCATGGGTCTTCGCCCTCGTCCGGGCCTTCAACAAGGCAGAACGGGCGGAGCGCCACACCCGACGGCACTTCCGCAGGTGGGCCTGGACCGAGGGCACACCGACCTCTCCCTCCACCACGGGAAACAATGGGGGCTGATACCCCAAACACACCTCAAACGGGGAGAGGCCGGTGGCAGAGGACACCTGGCTGTTATGTGCATACTCGATCCAGGCCAGATGTTCACTCCAAGCCGTCGGGTGTGCGGACGTTACGCAGCGCAGGGCTTGCTCCAACTCCTGACTGGCCCGTTCTGCCTGTCCATTGGTCTGCGGGTGATACCCGGATGAGAGGCTCACAGTGGCCCCCAGTCCCCGGCAGAAGCTCCTCCAGATGTGTGAGGAGAACTGGGGACCACGATCAGAGACGATGTTGGTGGGTATCCCATGCAGACGGATGACGTGGTGGACCAGGAGGTCTGCTGTCTCCTGGGCTGTTGGGAGCTTCGGGAGGGCCACGAAGTGGGCCGCCTTGGAGAATCGGTCCACTATCGTGAAGATGGTGGTGTTGCCCTGGGACGGCGGGAGGCCCGTGACGAAATCCAGGCCGATATGGGACCAGGGGCGATGAGGCACAGGAAGTGGCTGGAGAAGCCCTTGGGACCTCTTGTGGTCTGCCTTGCCCCTGGCACAGGTGGTGCAGGCCTGGATGTACTCCCGGACGTCGGCCTCCATAGACGCCCACCAGAAGCGCTGCCGGACAACTGCCACGGTCCTTCGCACCCCTGGATGACAGTAGAGCTTGGAACCGTGACAGAAGTCCAAGACTGCAGCTCTGGCCTCTGGTGGGATGTATAGACGATTCTTCAGACCGGTTCCGGGGTCCGGGCTCCGTGCCAGGGCCTCCCGGACGGTCTTCTCCACATCCCAGGTGAGGGTGGCCATGATAGTGGACTCCGGAATGATGGGCACCGGTGGATCCGACAGCACCGTTTTGACTTCGTCTTCGTGTACCCGGGACAAGGCATCCGATCTCTGGTTCTTGGTCCCAGGGCGATAGGTGATCCGGAAGACAAAACATCCGAAGAACAGTGACCAGCGGGCTTGCCTGGGGTTCAGCCGCTTGGCGGTCCTGATATACTCCAGGTTCCGATGGTCAGTGAAAACCGTGAACGGCACAGACGCTCCCTCCAACAGGTGTCTCCACTCCTCAAGAGCCTCTTTCACCGCAAGGAGTTCTCGATTGCCGACGTCATAGTTCCGTTCACCTGGGGTCAACCTGCGAGAAAAGTAGGCACACGGGTGAAGAACCTTATCGGTCTCTCCGCTCTGGGATAGCACGGCTCCTATCCCTGAGTCAGAGGCGTCCACTTCAACCATGAACTGGCGGCTAGGGTCGGGCAGCACCAAAACTGGTGCAGTAGAGAACCGTCGTTTCAACTCCTTGAACGCGGCTTCACACCGATCCGACCAGGTGAAGGGGACTCTTAGAGAGGTCAGGGCTGTCAGGGGGCTAACTACCTGACTGTAGCCCTTAATGAACCTCCTATAGAAATTAGCGAAGCCGAGGAACTGTTGCAGCTTCCTACGGCTTGTTGGTTGGGGCCAATCTCTCACCGCCGCAACCTTGGCCGGATCAGGGGCGACGGAGTTAGAGGAGATGATAAACCCCAGGAAGGACAAACAAAGACGTGTGGTGAAACTCGCACTTCTCGCCCTTCACAAACAGTCGGTTCTCTAATAACCGCTGCAGGACCTGACGTACATGCTGGACATGGGTCTCAGGATCCGGAGAAAAGATGAGAATATCGTCCAGATATACGAAGACGAATCGGTGCAGGAAGTCCCGCAAGACGTCATTAACCAAGGCTTGGAACGTCGCGGGGGCGTTGGTGAGGCCGAACGGCATGACCAGGTACTCAAAGTGACCTAACGGGGTGTTAAATGCCGTCTTCCATTCGCCTCCCTTCCGGATCCGAACCAGGTGATACGCATTTCTAAGATCCAGCTTAGTAAAGATTTTGGCTCCATGCAGGGGGGTGAACACGGAATCCAACAATGGCAACGGGTATCGGTTGCGAACCGTAATCTCATTCAGCCCCCTGTAATCAATGCATGGACGGAGTCCGCCATCTTTCTTGCCCACAAAAAAGAAACCTGCCCCCATCGGGGAGGTGGAGTTCCGGATCAGCCCGGCAGCTAATGAGTCCCGGATGTAGGTCTCCATTGATTCGCGCTCAGGTCGTGAGAGGTTGTACAGCCTGCTGGACGGGAACTCAGCGCCTGGAACCAAATCAATGGCACAATCGTACGGACGGTGTGGGGGAAGGGTGAGTGCCAGATCCTTGCTGAACACGTCAGCAAGATCGTGGTACTCAACCGGCACTGCCGTCAGATTGGGAGGGACTTTGACCTCCTCCTTAGCCTGTAAACCGGGAGGAACCGAGGATCCTAAACACACCCGATGGCAGGTTTCGCTCCACTGAACCACCACCCCAGACGGCCAGTCAATCCGGGGATTGTGCTTCAACATCCATGGGATGCCCAAAATCACGCGGGAGGTAGAAGGAGTTACAAAAAACTCAATCTCCTCCCGATGGTTTCCAGACACCACCAGAGTTACTGGTTGTGTCTTGTGTGTGATTAAAGGGAGGAGGGTGCCATCTAGTGCCCGCATCTGCAATGGCGAAGGAAGCGCCACCAGAGGGAGCCCTACCTCCCTTGCCCATCTGCTGTCTAGCAAATTCCCTTCTGACCCCGTGTCCACCAGTGCTGGGGCTTGAAGGGTTAAATCCCCGCTCAGGATTGTAATTGGGAGTCGTGTGGCAATCTGTGTGTCTCACGTGAATGTTTTGACCCCCCCTTAGCCCAGTCTCTGAGGGCGGTAGTTTTTCTGTGTGTGCTCCTTTGAGCTGCAGAGAAAACACTCCCCGCAGATCAGCCTCCTCATTTTGGCCCTGTGCGTTTCCCTAACAACGTCAGCAGGGGGAGCTGTTGCCCCACAGAGCGCTGTGGCTGTGGAGCGTGGGGAGGGCGGCCCCTTTTTGAACCCGGAAGGGAGAGGGACGGCGCGTATCCAGCCACGTCCTTCGCCTCGCTCCCGACGGCGTTCCTCCAACCGATTGTCTAACCGTATAACGAGATCGATAAGCCCATCTAAATCCCGCGGTTCCTCCTTAGCTACCAGATGCTCCTTCAGGACCAGTGACAGTCCATTTATGAAGGCGGCGCGGAGCGCAACGTCATTCCAGCCGGACCTCGCAGCCGCGATGTGGAAGTCGACTGCATATTCGGCTGCACACCGGCGCCCCTGTCGCATTGACAGCAGCATTGTTGAAGCGGTCTCTCCTCTGTTAGGGTGATCAAACACTGTTCTGAACTCCCCCACAAACCCAGTGTATGCTGATAACAACCGTGAGTTCTGTTCCCAGAGCGCCATAGCCCAGGCGCGTGCCTTACCCCGAAGCAGAGCAATCACATAAGCTATTTTACTAGCATCTGACGCGTACATGACGGGACGTTGTGCGAAGACGAGCGAACACTGCATGAGAAAGTCCGCGCACGTCTCCACACAACCTCCGTACGGCTCAGGAGGGCTTATGTATGCTTCAGGGGATGGTGGGAGGGGTTGTTGAACCACCACTGGAACGTTCATATCCTGCACAGGGTCGGCAGGAGGAGGAGCTGCAGCAGCGCCCTGAGCGCTCGCCGCCACCTGTGCGGAGAGAGCCTCCACCCTGCGGTTCAGGAGGATGTTTTGCTCGGTTATTTTATCCAACAGAGCCGTAAAGGCGGTGAGAATGTGCTGCAGCTCACCAATCACGCCTCCTGCAGACGCCTGCGCTCCCTGCTCTCCCATAGGTCGTTCAACAGCCAGGTGACGCCCCTCGGAGTCCATGACACTGGCCGAGATATCCTGTTGTGAAAGTGTAGTGACACGGACCCACAACAGGGGGCGCAAATGAACGGTCAATAGATGAGCCAAAAATTAACAATTTAATGTTGTGAAGGAGCACAACGAACATACAGACAATCTCAGAATAAGATTACAGTCAATCCACAGAGGTGACGTGTGGGCAGGCTCGAGGATAGAAGACGTCTGTCCTGAGACGAGCCGGAACCACACGCTTTCCGCCGCCACCGAACCTGGTGAATACTGGAGCCGCCAAGTCCCGAATTCCCAGGTGATCACCGTCCCCGACTGTCGGATCTGGTACTGCTGGCGAGAACAAAGACAGTCAAGTGTAGGTGTGTGCACACCCAGTAACAACAACGGTGGGAATGCCACCTCCACCTCTCACTCAATATGCTGATGAATTTACAGTGATCCCTCAGAGGAAAAGAGTGCCGTCCTGCTCTCACTCAGCCTCCACAGGAAGAGGGACCGGTACTCCTGCAAACACTCACAATATACAGCTTATAAGTAAACACAAATGGCTGAGGATATTACCTCCAATGAAGTACGATATCTCGGCGATGAGGTGGAGATGACGTCTGGGTTTTATGGAGTGCGATGATGAAGAATGAGTGACAGCTGTCAGGAATTAATGAGTGACAGCTGACACTCCCGGCTGTGTCCGTGGCGGCAGCGCCCTCTCGTGCCTGAAGCCCGCACTTCAGGCAGGGCGCCCTCTGGTGGTGGGCCAGCAGTACCTCCTCTTCTGGCGGCCCACACAACATTCGTCATTTTCATGTCTGTTTCTTGAATAATGTTTTTGAAATTATTTCACAATTTTAGTGTGAAGTCTTAGTTGTTTTGGATGTACAACACTTTGGTCAACATGTGTTTTGAAAGTGTCTCATTAATAAATTTAACTTCCATTTACTGACAATACACTGACTCAGTAATTCAGTGACTCTGTAATTTAACTCTGGAGTGACACTGCAGGTCCATACGTAGTAAATACTGGACTTTGAAAAATTTATCTTCACTCGGCAGGAGGTTTTACATTTCTTCATTACAATCAATGAAACAATCTCTTCTAATAAAAACACAGACACACACAGTGGACCCCTGCTGCCTTTCCTGTTTCTCTGCACACCCTGCCTCTCTGTTTGAAGCAGACTTAACCCAAATGTTATTGTTGTGTAACAACGAATGAAACTTTTTCCAAACAAGTGGATGACTTACTGCAAACGTCTTTTCCTACATTTATGAACAAATTACCAAGAGTGAAAAAATAATACCACTTAAAGAAATAAAGCTGGTCCGACAGGAATTCTTGTCAGGAATTTATTGTTTGGTTTGTGTCTAGATGTGTCAGTAAAATTTAAGTCTTTTCAAACTGATGTGGGATAGTTTGGTTGCAGTCATTGAGTTTTGAACATGTTTGAATTTTGAATGAATGTTCACATGTTCACCATCTTGAAGATCTTAATCTTCCAGATTAAAAATTTAACGCAACGCGAACATACCCTCGGCCATACGAGTATTGTGTTCTTTATAATTTTCAGCTTTTTTAATGAATTATTAAGATCCTATCGTCTTATGTACAATTTATACATGTTCAATAAAGCTCCTCAATCAGTCAATCAATCAATCAAAAACAATATTTATGTTTTAATGGCATCTGCAAGAGGCCTTGCATGTGATTGTATATGAGCTTTTGACTAGAGCGGAAGCTGGGCAAATCAAGCAAAATTTGTAGATCACCCTCTGTGCATTTGATGTTGTTAATGCGACTCCATGGGATGTTAGCATTGAGTTAGCAGAAATTAGCATGCACGCTAATGCCTCAAAATATCTTGTAAATGACTCCAGAGATTATAAAAACAGTCTTTTCATTAGCCTTATATAATATATGACAAAGAGGATACATATATTTTCACACAAACGAAACAGAGTTTTGCAGCTAGGTACCAGCCTGTGACGTCACCATGCTAGCATCCACGAAATGTCTTGGAAATAAGGTCAGAGGTGTTATTAGGTTCCAAAAACAACAATTTCATGTTTTGATGTGTTTATTTTTCACTAGCTTTTACATAATATATGAGAAACATGCATATAAACACACAAAACAAAGTGGTTTTGGAGAGGCCAGCTGCTGACGTTACAGTGCAGCTCTACTCTGATTGGCTGTGACCCCGCCACTCCAAAACAAAACAGATCAGCTTGAAACAGATTGTGACTTTTTAACCTCTTAAAATACCTCTTAAAATAGGTCAAGGTTAGCCATCTTTGAAGTTGTCCAAAGTTTGTGAATTTGAAGACTCTGGCAGCAACAGGACTGGACTTATGCTGAGCACAGATAGATGGATAGAGGAACAGATGGACGGATGCAAAGCCTTCACAATACCCAATAGCCATATTTGATGGCCTTAGGTAATTATACTTCAAAGCTGGTCCATGTGTCAAGCCAGCCAGCAGAGCTGAGCTGGAGGGGACACTTTTAAAGAAGGTTTTCATGCATCTAGCTGACATCTTGCACTGGAGATAAAGACGTTCACTGAACCATGATCTCATAAAGCTGGCAAAGTAACAAAAGCTTGTTTTCACAATGATGTATTTCATGCACACAAATGCACACAATTCAGATGCTCTTGATAATGATAGTGCAGCAGATAGACAAAATGATTGTGCATTTTTGTGACTAAAGCATGAAATTTGCCACACATATTCAAAATTAATCAATGGTTATTTTCAGATGTGGACTTATCCTGAAGCTGCCCTCTAATGACCTACAGGGGTCAATGAAGAATTACACAGGGGTACAAATTTAAAAGTGCTCCATTCATATTGAAAGGTATATCATATTATTTGTGTGACCATGATGATTCCAAAAAGGTATAGTTTAAACTATTCTTGACTAAATGTTATTGAGTTACAGGGTTAAAAACAGCAAAAATGATGACAAAGGTCAATTTCATTTTGTACAGTTGCCAAAAGATAAAGTTGCACCAATTTTGGGAATTGGTTGAGCAAATAGAATTAAAAAAAAGTTGTATTGTTTTGTCGGTGTTGAATGCCTGGTCTCTAAAGCAAAGGTCAAACAAGGTTGATGTCCATTGATTTCTATGACATGTGACACATACGTTAATATATATATCTATATCTAATAATAATACAATAACATGCTTTTGGAGAGCGGTATGCATTTTCAAGAGGCCCGACGTCCATGCCCAGTCGCCTCGTCTAACTCGGGCGAATAGCTGTCATTGCGGGTGACGGGATGGACGGAGGGACTCAGAAAAATGCATACCGCACGACAACAGCATGTTATTCGCATTATTATTACTTTTTACTGAGATACACAACACGTAACGCGTACATAAAAAGTTGGCTCACTTAAATTCTGCCTTGTCGCCTGGTGCGTGCGCTGCTGTTCAAATTCAGCAGTGCGCCCTGATCAAGCTGGTTGCTTTAGCTGCTGTTCATTGTCATACTATCCATGAGAAAATCATCCGGAATATCCATATTGGGACCAAAACACACTTCTCGCCTTTTCATCTTTTCCTCTGCGGACAGTTTTTTTTTTTTTTTTTTTCCCCCCTCTGCGGACAGTTCTTGGGCTGCGCGCTATGACATCATTTGTTTACGCACAGCGGGCGGGTATAGCCGGATACCGTCGACGTAAATCTATGATACCGGCCCAGCAATGCCCCGATAAAGTGATAATCAAATCAAATCAAATCAATTTTATTTATATAGCGCCAAATCACAACAAACAGTTGCCCCAAGGTGCTTTATATTGTAAGGTAAAAGCCATACAATAATTAAAGAAAGTAATAATGTGTAATAAATAATAAAAAAATAATAATGTGTAATATGATTTCTAAGTATGACAGATGGTGTGAAATGTTCCTTTTTAAATATATATTAAAATATGAAGCAAATACATACACACACATATAGAGTGATTAGCAGTATTGACTTACAGCGAGAAGGTCATAGGATCAAGTCCCACTTATGGTTTTTCTGTATGGAGTTTGCATGTTCTCCCTGTTTTTGCATGGGTTCCCTCCGAGTGCTCCGGCTTCCTCCCACATCCAAACACATGCAGGTTAGGTAAATTTGAAACTTTAAAATAGCTGTAGGTGTGTGCACAGGTGTGAATGTGCTTGTTGGTCTATATGTTTGTCTGTGTTTGGCCCTGCAACAGACTGGCAGGAGTGTTGGCCTTGAGACCAGAGGATCCTCAGTTCAATTCCCAATCTGACCAGAAAATCACTAAGGGTTGCTGGGCAAGGTCCTTAATCCCCAAGTTGCTTCCGGTGTGTAGTGACTACTTTGTATGGCAGCACCCTCACATCGGGGTGAATGTGAGGCATTGTTGTAAAGCACTTTGAGCAGCTGATGCAGATGGAAAAGCGATATATAAATGCAGTCCATTTATTTAGTGGCGTCCTGTCCATCGTGTGATGTGCCTCATGCCCCATTACTGCTGGGATAGGCTCTTGGCCTCCCACGACCTAATATTGGAAAAGTAGTTGAAGATGAGTGTATATAAAAGCTGGGTTTACTTCTGGGCTGACTTTGTTGTGAATAATAAATGAAAGTTGAATCCTGTCTCATTCATATCCCCAACTACACCAGCTGCCTCAAAATGAGAGTAACAGCTGATAAGTGATCAGCCACACTGTCAAAAATGAGCAAGTTTGTATCATCTTTGTGGTATACTCCACAGGATTTAGAGCAAACTCGAACTTAAAAGCTTTAAAAGATTGCATTTGAAATTCCAGGTGGAATATGACCAAACTCTGTCATCCTTTCTCTTAGTTGCTGTGGTGGTTTTGTGTCTTATCCAGTTTATATCACAACTGAGGGTTTTTTTTTTCCTTTTATTTTATATTATAGCATTTTTAAATTACACTTTAATTTAGACCCATTGCAAAATGGTATTCCAAAATGGATGAAATTCATTTTGTTCCTCAAAAGTCTACACACAACAGCCCATAACGACAATGTAAAAAGATTTCTTAAAAATGAAAAAGAACCTAAGATACAGTATTATATGGCTGCGACGCTACACACACTCTGATTGGCTGATTACTGGTCAGATATTTTCCCATATCGGGACCAGTTACCATGACAATCAGTCCGCAACCCATATTTTCATTTCAAACTAGGAAGCTAAAAACACGATTAGAAAAACCAAGTCGGACATGAACGTACTCCGTAAAGAGCTAAACAGCATTGGAAAAAAGCTAACGACCGGACCATCTCTTAAGGCCCCTTCACACATAGTGCGAAGTTTGGTCGAATACGGGAAACAGCACGAAACAGTTTGAATTAGCGCACCACGAAACACTGTGCCGAAGAGCAGGCATGCACGATCCTGGCGTGAGGGTTTGTGCATGCGGCAGTGTCTTTTGAATAGGAACACAGTGCGAGGTGCACCATATCACGCGGTTTAAGTGGAATAAATAAAACATAAAAACCAGCTGGTACCTGTGGAACCACATCGCACCGCTTTTGTGGAATAAACAAAACCTAAAATCCAGCTGGTAATTGTGGAACCACAGTGCATCGCTGATGTGGAATAAGAAAAAAAAAAAATTACCACCCACGGGATTGGTACCTGCACTTTACTGATTGCCAGCCCAAAATTTTACCACTAAGCTACTATCACTGACCTGTAAATGGTGCGGGGAAAATGCCTGAAATCAATAAGGAGATAGATGTATTTTAAAAAATAAATAAACCATACACCATAAAAACCACAGAATTTTATATTGAATGCCTCTTATCAAGCAGGCAATAAAAATCTGATCTGTAGATGACCCATGGTCATACATAAAGTCATGAAATGACATGAATCAGAAGCAGTTCACTCTTCTCATGCCCACATCTGCTGGCGTCTTGTGGATGGCGTGCCAGAACTGACACCGTGTCATATGGAACAGAGCTCACGTGGGTGATGTGAAAGTCAGATCGCACGTTGCGTGTTCTGATCTGATGGTCCGTTTCAGCCTGGGGACAGCCTGATAATGGGCTGCAGCAAGGGAGCGCATGCACGCTGTAGATGCGGAAAAATGTCTGAAATGAACAAGGAGATGGGCGTATTTTAAAAATAATATAACCACACACCATAAACAAACACAGCTCCCTCTTTTCGAGTGAACAACACAAGTATGAACCGTCTGTTCCTCTGTCGATGACCCATGGTCACAGATGTACATGAATAAAGCAGTGCACTCTTATGTCACATCTGCTGAAGCTGGCATGTCCAGCTGGCACATCAGGCCTGATACGCGTCTTGTGGACAGCGCACAGTGTCATGTGGAATAGAGGTCACGGGGGTGACGTGACATTCAGATCGCCCGCTACGTGTTATGATGTGATGGTCCGTATCACCTGGGGCATCCTGTCAACATGTGCACTGTGCACCCTCTCCAGCCCATCACAAAAGCGATATATGTTTTTATGTATTTCCATGTGAGGACAGCAAGCACACACATGCGTGTCCATCAAAACGCAGTATGTGTTCTGCCGCTGTGACATCCAGGACCAGAGCTGTCGCGACACCCCTTGTCGCGACGCCCCTGTCCATTCAGCACACAGACCAAGGTGTCAGATGAGAGGTGCCTCACCTGCGGGTGTGAGCATGAACCACACCTGTGTTGGGGGAAGGGGAGCATGCGAAACACACGCTAATGTGTTGTGGGGGGAGCCGACACTCTGGCACACCTCATGTGTACTTGGCAACTTCACAGTCGTGTGGCCACTTAGACAAACTTCACATCCAGCTCAAAAGTGATCGTCTGCTGACTGTTTTTGTGCTAATAGTGCGAATGGCCACACATTTTCTCACTGCCAATCAAACTGTGTAGATGTTCGTTTGTGTCACCTGGAATTTGGCCGACACCTGCCGCGAGAGGGATCAAATGGGTTCTTACAGGGCACACTCTGTTTTTCAGCTGCTGGTGTGCACAAATAGTTGTAGCAACAGGTGTACGAGGCGTTGGAGGCAGTTGCGACATGTGTATGAGGCGTTGGAGGAAGTGCCGATTCAAAATTGGCATGCAATTCCTCCTTCATGCACTCGTCGACTTAAACAGTGTTCTGTGTGAAGGGGTCCTTAGGGATGGGATGACTAGTCATAGTAGTCGATTACAACTAGCTAACATCTGTCTAATCAACTATTTTTTTATTAGTCAACTCGTTGAAAGCCATTTATTGAGTTCATTTAACCCTTAAAAGAACAGACCTGCTGGAGCTGCCACCACTCCCTTCACTCGGTGAAGAAACTTGTGAAACTGTGTGAAACATGGCAGGTGAATTTGTCAGCTGAAACAGGTAGTCTGTGCCTAGTAAATGAATACAGGTCTGTCTTCATGCTAATTGTGTTTGTTTCCATTTGTGATTTTCTGCTTACATTTGTTAAAATAAATGTCACATTTAAATTTCATCATGAAAATTTGAAATTGGCTTAATTCATTCAATGTCAAACTTAGTCGCAGACTAGTCGACTAGTCGATGACTAATGGTATCCGACTAGTTGACAAATGATTTTCATTTAGTTGTCCCAACAATATATATATATATATATATATATATATATATATATATATATATATATATATATATATATAGCCTGTAAAATTTTCACCGAAAACCAGATACATTTTTCGAATGGTTTCCAGCTGCCAGTCTCTAACAGTTTCTGAAAAAATTCTGATGGAAAAAAAGCCCAAATCATTCCGCCATTTCCTGACAATGAAAATCCGCCGAGGGGGTGGACCACTCCTCACTCAAAGCCTGCTCACAGGCGAATGACGCAACCAACAGGTGTGGAAAAACTCACGCATGCGCACGAGGGTTCAAGCTTGTCTGACGCAATCACACGTGATTCAAATCCATATGGTTTTTGAAAAAAAATAAGGTTGGATACTTTTCTAATAGAAATATATATATATATATATATATATATATATATATATATATATATATATATATATATATATATATATATATATATATATATATATATAGATAGATAGATAGATAGATAGATAGATAGATAGATAGATAGATAGATACACACACATACATACACACTGCTGAATATTATGACTTTTTTCTGTCAGGTTGAACTTTATGGTTTGTCTTTGAACTGATGAAAATTCAGTAGGAACTCATGAATTCAGATATCCCAATCCATGAAGGGGTTGTCTATTTATAGCTGCACATATTTCATAAGTCATTACATTTAATGTGTAATGAACATCAGAATCTCCACATTTCATATGGTTCACTTTTGGACACGTAATGCAATACTGTCTTGAATGTTTCTCTTACTTGTTTGTTTAAACATGCAGCGTCTACAAACACAAATTAAATTCTCATGCTTTTCTTTTGAAGGATGAAAGCCAAGTTTAACATGCATGCAGTGAAGCGTGGGACTTTTACAACTGCTACCTCTGCAGACATTTTAAAGCAGGACACTCAGTATGTAATCTGTACAGCTCGATGTTTGGATACTGGATTCCCTTCAAAAGCAGCTCACACATGGAATAAACCGCCCACTCTGCTTCCTACCACACATAGGATTAGAACGGCATGTCTCTCTGTAAACAAAGATGCAGACAATAGCAGTGGGTTGCTAGCTTTGAGCTAGGCCTTTGGGCTGAGGTCCCAGATCAGCAGCAATGAGCAACTTGGGCATCTGTCACAGATTACTTTTAAATATGAGTGAAATAGGATAAGTACACCCTGAAGATTAGATCATAGACCTATGGAAGGGAAATTCCCAGAGTTTCAGTTCAGTTTTCTTTGTATTGCTTCAGATGTATTTATATTAGTGATAGTTAACAGTGTGCACTTCAATTAGCCCTCAGTCGCACCAGCTAAAACAGTGGTTTTAGACCGCAGCCTGACCCAGATTAGAGTCACTGTCTGCAATCACGTTGTAACCATAAATCCCTGAAATGGGTGTGCCAATGATGGCGACCAGGTTTGCGACCACATGCATTCAGCTATAGCCCCGTCACACTAGAGCACGAATTGCACGAATCCTGTATGAATTGACCTTCGAATGACATTCATGCAATTTGTGCTCTATTCGAACTCAATTTAAATTTCAATTTCTTTTCATTTTGCCAAATCACAACAGAGTTGCCTCAAGGCGCTTCACACAAGTAAGGACTAACCTTACTAACCCCCAGAGCAGCATGGTAAGGAAAAACTCCCTCTGAGGAAGAAACCTCAAGCAGACCAGACTCAAAGGGGTGACCCTCTGCTTGGGCCATGCTACAAATACAAATTACAGAATAATTCACAAAACGAATATACAGGAAATGCTGTTGGTGCACAGAACAATGAGGGTCTCCAGCACAAATACCACACCCATTTCTGGACGGAGCTGCACCTTAAACAGAGAGAAAAAAACATAATCAGGCATCAGAAAGACAAGAAATACAGTATAATTTGCCAACATTAAACAACACTCAATCACCTCATACAGCATTCCTACAGGAGTCGGCACATTTGTGTGTTGCTCGTGCTGGAAAACATACGAATGGCAGTGAAGTCAGTCGTACTGCTTTTGTACTGCTCAGCTGATTTCCAGAGTGGGGGAGAAAGACAGAGAGAGAGTGAGAGAGAGAGAAAGAGAGAGCCGAGAGAGGTCTTTATTTTTATTTTTTGCTCTGTGTAACAGTTGCTTTGACAATGAAAACGTATGTTTCCCATGTCAATAACGCTCCGTAGAAACTGAAATTGAGAGAGTGAACGAGTGGCACACAACAGAGCACAGCGATCCTCTGCCACGCCCCCTCCCTCGAACAGCTGATTTCCAGAGAGACAGAGAGAGAGAGAGCTTTCAGCATATGCTGCATACTGCCAGTATTGTAGGCTTTCCTGCTGGGTTCATTATTTTATTTTATTATGTTGTCATGTTTAGTCTTTTGTGCTGTGCTGCATGCAACCTGCATGAATCATTCGAGCCTGCTCTGAACCACATCCTGGCTAATCGAATGGCCTTTGTACATGGCTGTATGTTTGACTTTTGTTCATTTTGCTAATTTGTGTGATTTGTACGGCATGCATGTTGTAGTGTGACAGGGCCCTTAAAGTGCCCTGACACTTACATGACTTTGATCTGCGCACTTGCACACACTTTGTTGTGACGTGTTCCCAGCTAGATGCCGTGCTTTGTTCCGCTGGACACTGCGCTTTGTGCTCTGGAGGCTACGTAAAATAATAATTTCGTAGCAGATTAATCATTTTCACTCAGAGTTTGGCTGTTGAAAACACCTCGAATCGCTTCCAGAATCACAGAGGACTGTTTCCTCTGCCGCTTTGCTCTCTCACTCTTTCCTGCGATGCATGAGGTGGCGAAAGCATTTGGAACCGTCTACAAGGTCATTATTTGTAATGTTTATGTTATAATAGCTTGGTAAAACAGTTGCATGTTCATTCCTTCTTATGAGTAGCTGTAAAAGTATCTCATTAAAATCGTTCAGACGAGTGACTGTGGTGCAGTGGGCTGACACAATCACTCATGCTCGCAATGTTTGTGCAATGTTCAAGTGAAGTTCACATAATTAATTGCGTGATGGAGATTTTGAACATTTAAAAATTTTCTTTGCGCACTTGCATGAAGTCGCGCATAGTTTACACTGAGTTGATAATGAGCTTACTCTCCTACATGGTAGAGTGCGTGCAAGTGTGCGAATCAAAGTTGTGCAAGTGTCAGAGCACCTTTATGCAGTAAAGCTTTGACAACATGGAGCCTGATGACAAGTCATGTGCTGTGGGTGTATGAGTAAGGGGGGCATTATATACAATAACAGAGTAAATGACTGTGTAACTATTAGGGGAGAAATCCGGAACATGCCTGAACCAGCGAAGTCAGTGCCCAAGAAAGACTCCAAGAAAGCAGTAACCAAGACTGCCAGTAAGGGAGGCAAGAAGAGAAAGAGGAGCAGGAAGTAGCGTTACGCCATCTACGTGTACAAAGTGCTTAAACAGGTCCATCACGGGCATTTCTTCCAAGGCCATGAGCATCAGGAACTCGTTCGTCAACAACATCTTTGAGCGCAATGCTGCCGAGGCATCCTATCTGGCTCATTACAACAAGCACTCCACAACAAGTGAACGGATGTGCACGCCTTCACCATGAAATTTAGCGCCAGGTTCTCCACAAACATGAGGTGCGAGGGAGGAGAGGGGCGGCCGCATGTCCAGCTGTGCCCCAGTCCAGTCACCAGGCCCCCAGGGGGGGAGGCCCAGCTTTCAGGGGCCAACCGAAAATCCACAGCGCTTTGGTATCGCTTCGTCTAGGCAGGATTCTGAGTTAGAGGTGTCCAGTCATAATCCCACAGATGGTAGCTTCGCACAATTGGCTCCTCAGCCAAGCACATCCGTCAAATGTCTGAATGTGCGGTTCCTCTCGTACTGAGCAGGATTACTATTGAAACAACACATCATCAGTAGGATAAAACTAACCTGTCTCACGACGGTCACGACTGCTACAAATTGAGGTGTCGCACAAATCTATTGCTGTCTACACACAACCATCATCTTGAGGGTATTTGTTTTGGCAGCTGTGTGGAAGCACACATCTGCTTTCTTCAATCCAGTGAAAAATTGCGATAGGAACTTGTTCAGTTCTTCACATGAATGCATTTCTATGGATTTAGTGTACTTCATGGAAGCAATTTTACGAAGAGCTAATGGAGCATTCAATAGAGTGAAACATACGGGACCAAGATCCACATTAAGCAGAACTAAAATGCACCACATAATGTCACTCACACAATGGGACAAATAATGAATGTCACTTGATATACAATCCACCAATCAAATGACAAGGATCTCTTTAGTTTTTACTAGCAGTTAATAAACATTATGTCATAGGTAACTATACAACAGAGTTGAATTATTGTAAAAGTTTGTTTTCCCTGCTGGCCTTATGATAAATATGACATTTTGAAGCAAATTCAAAGGTTTGGACTTATTTTCCTTGAAATGTGGCAAGGTGGAAAAGCACAATCGGTCAGTCAAGTGTTCCGGCTCTGACTGTGTGGGTGTTATCAAGAGGACGTTTAGCAGTGTTGTGGCACTGAAAATGAACAAGAGACTCATTGTTGTGTTAACAGCGATAACACAATGGAGGGTACGAGGACATTACAGCCCACATGCGGCTAAGGAATGCTTACTGAACAGAACAGGAAAGCGTCACGCTGTTCATTTGGATGAAATAAGGCAATTTTAGGCATCCAACATTTTACCCTCATATTTATTATAACCGGCAGAGTTCGAAAGGTACTTTATTGCTCGATGGTGAGGGGAAGGACAGTGACAGTGTGTGCACATTGTTGCTTTTCAAGTTTAAAAGAGGTGTAATGAGAAGACTGAAAGTTTGCACAGATCTCAAAAGAGCTTCATCTTTCCCATTTTTACAATGGGCCTCCATTCTATCCTCCAAAAGCCTGGATAATATCAAAGTGACACCAAACTATTTTTCTTGGACAAAGCAGGATCAGGATATCAAACACCAAGTACTCGTAAATTAATTTCTGACACCTCAAAGCATTCTGTTGCGGTACCTGGCAGACTCTTAAGTCTCTTTCACACTGGGCCTGCTTCGAGTTGCATCATACGGCGTCATGACAACGCCAAGTTCATGCAACCTAGTGCCGAGTTGATGCAGCCTAACACCACAATACCATGAGGGATGCAAAGAGCGACGCAAAACGGATGCAAAAAAATTAAACGTTCACTTTTTTCTGCATTTAGCACAGGACGCAGAAAGGAAGTAGTTTTCTCGCAAGTTGAGGCAACTTAACGGTATTTAACGTGACTGGATGCCACACCCACACAATGTAACGTTACCCGACGGCAATTTATGATTCCTGCTGTGTCCACTGTTGCCGAGCTATAAATCATGCAGAATTGTAGAACTTTTTATACCATCCATAAGTCCTGCTCACAGACTGCTTGTCAGGACATGTCCACATCCAGTATACTCCTCACGGAGGACATCTCCACGTCCGCTCACGGACTGTTCGCGCAAACATGTGTGCAAACGCCGGCTGCAGCTCCGCAGTCACAGGAATCAGAGCGCACACCTGCTCATTTTACAGTCTGGTTGCAGCTCCTCATCCCCCCCGCTGAACCCAAAACGTGACAACGAGACGATGAAAATCCAAATATATCTTTTCAGAAGCTAACTGGATGCAACCAGAAGACCATATCACCTGTTTGTCCGGTTAACAAAGACCCAAGAACTGCAAACGTTACTTTTATATGTACATGATTTACCGTCCCCTGTTGGAATGGTGCATGAGTCCAGAATCTAAATATCAATGTCCATTGTTCAGTGTTGTTAGCTAATATATGTAGCTTCTCTAAAAATATTACTCCTATCAACTTTCAGTTTTGGCGCCATTCATTCTTGACCCAAAATATAGTGGGGAAAATAAGTATTTGACCCCCTCTCAGTTTTGCAGGTTTTCCCACCTACAAAGAATGGAGAGGACTGTAATTTTTATCGTAGGTACACTTCAACTGTGAGAGAGAGAATCTAAAAAAAAAAAAAAATCAGAAAATCACATTGTGTGATTTTTAAATAATTAATTTACATTTTATTGCACAAAATAAGTATTTGATCCCATAGAAAAACAGAGCTTAACAATTGGTACAGAAACATTTGTTTAAAATTACAGAGGTCAGACGTTTCCTGTAGTTCTTGACCAAGTTTGCACACACTGCAACAGGGATTTTGGTCCACTCCTCCATACAGATCTTCTCCAAATCTTTCAGGTTTGGAGTTTCAGCTCCCTCCAAAGATTTTATATTGAGTTCAGGTCTGGAGACTGGCCAGGCCACTCCAGGACCTTGAAATGCTTCTTACGGAGCCGCTCCTTAGTTGCTCTGGCTGTATGTTTGGGGTCATTGTCATGCTGGAAGACCCAGCCATGATCCATCTTCAATGCTCTTACTAAGGGAAGGAGGTTGTTTGCCAAAATCTCACAATACATGACCCCATCCATCCTCCCTTCAATACAGTGCAGTCGTCCTGTCCCCTTTGCAGAAGAGCACCCCCAGAGTATGATGCTTCCACCCCCATGCTTCATGGTTAGGATGGTTTTCTTGGGGTTGTTCTCGTCCTCTAAATATGGTAAGTGGAGTTGATTCCAAAAAGCTCTATTTTGGTCTCATCTGATCACATGACCTTCTCCCATGCCTCCTCTGGATCATCCAGATGGTCACTGGTGAACTTCAAATGGGCCTGGACATGTGCTGGCTTGAGCAGGGGGACCTTGCTGCCCTGCAGGATTTTAAACCATGACAGCATCATGTGTTACTAATGTAATCTTTGTGACTGTGGTCCCAGCTCTCTTCAGGTCATTGACCAGGTCCTCCTGTGTAGTTCTGAGCTTTCTCAGAATCATCCTCACCCCACAAAGTGAGATCTTGCATGGAATCCCAGACCGAGAGAGATTGCCAGTCATCTTGTGTTTCTTCCACTTGCTAATAAATAATCATAACAGTTGTTGTCTTCTACCAAGCTGCTTGCCTGTTGTCCTGTAGTCCATCCCAGCCATGTGCAGGTCTACAGTTTTTTTCCCTGGTGTCCTTAGACAGCTCTTTGGTCTTGGCTATGATGGACAGGTTGGAGTGTGACTGACTGAGTGTGTGAACAGGTGTCTTTTATACAGGTAACACGTTCAAACAGGTGCAATCAATACAGGTAAAGAGTGCAGAATAAGAGGGTTTCTTAAAGAAAAATTAACAGGTCTGTGAGAGCCAGAATTCTTGCTGGTTGGTATGGGATCAAATTCTTATTTCATGCAATAAAATGCAAATTAATTATTTAAAAATCATACAATGTGATTTTCTGGATTTTTTTTTTTTTTTTTTTTTTTAGATTCTGTATCTCACAGTTGAAGTGTACCTATGATAAAAATTACAGGCCTCTCCATTCTTTGTAGGTGTCAAAACCTGCAAAACTGACAGGGGATCAAATACTTATTTTCCCCACTGTACATAAGCATACCAAACTGAGAAATTACATGTACATAAATCACATGCCATGAAGCTCAAAACTGAGCTCAGGTGCAACCTGTTTCCACTGATCATCCTTGAGATGTTTCTACCGCTTAATTGGAGTCCACCTGGGGAAAATTCAGGAGATTGATCATGATTTAGAAAGGCACACACCTGACTATATATGAGGTCCTACAGTTGACAGTGCATGTCAGAGCAAAAACCAAGCATGAAGTCAAAGGAATTGTCTGTAAACAGAGACAGGATTGTCTCAAGGCACAAATCTGGGGAAGGGTACAGAAACATTTCTGCTGCTTTGAAGGCCCCAATGAGCACAGTGGCTTCCATCATCTGAAAATGGAAGACGTTTGGCTATACCAGGACTCTTCCTAGAGCTGGCTGCCCATCTAAACTCAGCATTCGGTTAGTCAGTGAAGTGACCAAGATGATGGTCACTCTGTCAGAGCTCCAGCAGTCCTCTGTGTAGCCACTCCTTAGTAAAAGGCACATGCCAGTCCACCTGGACTTTGCCAAAGGCACCTGAAGGACTCTCAGAACATGAGAAACAAAATTCTCTGGTCTGATGAGACAAAGATTTAAGTATTTGGCATGAATGCCAGGTGTCATATTTGGAGGATACCAGGCACTGCTCATTCCCTAGCCAATACCATCCTACAGTGAAGCATGGTGGTGGCAGCATCATGCTGTGGGGATGTTTTTCAGCAGCAGGAACTGGGAGACTAGTCAGGATTGAGGGAAAGATGCATGCAGCTATGTACAGAGTCATCCTGTATGAATACCTGCTCCAGAATACTCTTGGCCTCAGACTGGGGTGACGGTTCATCTTTTATCAGGACAGTGACCCTAAGTACACATCAAAGAGTGGCTTCAGGACAACTCTGTGAATGTCCTTGAGTGGCCCAGCCAGAGCCCAGACCTGAATATCTCACCCATATTGGCCTCTCTTCATTGGCTTCCTGTTAATTCTAGAATAGAATTTAAAATTCTTCTTCTTGCTTATAAGGTTTTGAATAATCAGGTCCCATCTTATCTTAGGGACCTCATAGTACCATATCACCCCAATAGAGCGCTTCGCTCTCAGACTGCAGGCTTACTTGTAGTTCCTAGGGTTTTTAAGAGTAGAATGGGAGGCAGAGCCTTCAGCTTTCAGGCTCCTCTCCTGTGGAACCAGCTCCCAATTCAGATCAGGGAGACAGACACCCTCTCTACTTTTAAGATTAGGCTTAAAACTTTCCTTTTTGCTAAAGCTTAAAGTTAGGGCTGGATCAGGTGACCCTGAACCATCCCTTAGTTATGCTGCTATATGCCTCAAACAATTTACTCTTGCGAATCAAATGCAGCAAGCCTGAGGACTGAACCTGTTGGGTGGACCGCAACCCTGGGGGAGTTGGGGGAGCAGAAGAAACGGGAGGGGTGAGTCTGAATAGAAGGATCTGACTCACAGCCATTCCTCAATACTTTGTTGATGCATCTTTGGCAGCAATTACTGCCTCAAATGTTCTTGAATATGATGCCACAACCTTGGCGCACTTATCTTTGGGCAGTTTTACCCATTCCTATTTGCAGCACCTCTCAAGCTCCATCAGGTTGGATGGGGAGTGTCAGTGCACAGCCATTTTCAGATCTCTCCAAAGATGCTCAATTAGATTCAATCAATCAATCAATTCAATCAATTTTATTTATATAGCGCCAAATCACAACAAACAGTTGCCCCAAGTCGCTTTATATTGTAAGGCAAGGCCATACAATAATTACGTAAAAACCCCAACGGTCAAAACGACCCCCTGTGAGCAAGCACTTGGCGACAGTGGGAAGGAAAAACTCCCTTTTAACAGGAAGAAACCTCCAGCAGAACCAGGCTCAGGGAGGGGCAGTCTTCTGCTGGGACTGGTTGGGGCTGAGGGAGAGAACCAGGTAAAAGACATGCTGTGGAGGGGAGCAGAGATCAATCACTAATGATTAAATGCAGAGTGGTGCATACAGAGCAAAAAGAGAAAGAAACACTCAGTGCATCATGGGAACCCCCCAGCAATTTAAGTCTATAGCAGCATAACTAAGGGATGGTTCAGGGTCACCTGATCCAGCCCTAACTATAAGCTTTAGCAAAAAGGAAAGTTTTAAGCCTAATCTTAAAAGTAGAGAGGGTGTCTGTCTCCCTGATCTGAATTGGGAGCTGGTTCCACAGTAGAGGAGCCTGAAAGCTGAAGGCTCTGCCTCCCATTCTACTCTTACAAACCCTAGGAACTACAAGTAAGCCTGCAGTCTGAGAGCGAAGCGCTCTATTGGGGTGATATGGTACTATGAGGTCCCTAAGATAAGATGGGATCTGATTATTCAAAATCTTATAAGTAAGAAGAAGAATTTTAAATTCTGTTCTATAATTAACAGGAAGCCAATGAAGAGAGGCCACTATGGGTGAGATATGCTCTCTCCTTCTCCATGTAATGTGGAGTTGCGTCAGGAAGGGCATCCGGTGTAAAACTTGTGCCAATTCAACATGCAGATCCACCTTGGATTTGCTGTGGTGACCCCAAGTGCAAACAAGGGAGCAGCCAAAGGGACTTATTATGCTCTCTCCTTCTAGTCCCCGTTAGTACTCTAGCTGCAGCATTTTGAATTAACTGAAGGCTTTTCAGGGAACTTTTAGGACAACCTGATAATAATGAATTACAATAGTCCAGCCTAGAGGAAATAAATGCATGAATTAGTTTTTCAGCATCACTCTGAGACAAGACCTTTCTAATTTTAGAGATAAAAAGCAGTCCTACATATTTGTTTAATATGCGCATTGAATGACATATCCTGATCAAAAATGACTCCAAGATTTCTCACAGTATTACTAGAGGTCAGGGTAATGCCATCCAGTGTAAGGATCTGGTTAGACACCATGTTTCTAAGATTAGTGGGGCCAAGTACAATAACTTCAGTTTTATCTGAGTTTAAAAGCAGGAAATTAGAGGTCATCCATGTCTTTATGTCTGTAAGACAATCCTGCAGTTTAGCTAATTGGTGTGTGTCCTCTGGCTTCATGGATAGAAAAAGCTGGGTATCATCTGCGTAACAATGAAAATTTAAGCAATGCTGTCTAATAATACTGCCTAAGGGAAGCATGTATAAAGTGAATAAAATTGGTCCTAGCACAGAACCTTGTGGAACTCCATAATTAACCTTAGTCTGTGAAGAAGATTCCCCATTTACATGAACAAATTGTAATCTATTAGATAAATATGATTCAAACCACCGCAGCGCAGTGCCTTTAATACCTATGGCATGCTCTAATCTCTGTAGTAAAATTTTATGGTCAACAGTATCAAAAGCAGCACTGAGGTCTAACAGAACAAGCACATAGATGAGTCCACTGTCTGAGGCCATAAGAAGATCATTTGTAACCTTCACTAATGCTGTTTCTGTACTATGATGAATTCTAAAACCTGACTGAAACTTCAAATAGACCATTCCTCTGCAGATGATCATAGCTGGGTCAAGTGATGGCTTTTTAAGTAATGGTTTAATTACTGCCACCTTAAAAGCCTGTGGTACATAGCCAACTAATAAAGATAGATTGATCATATTTAAGATCGAAGCATTAAATAATGGTAGGGCTTCCTTGAGCAGCCTGGTAGGAATGGGGTCTAATAGACATGTTGATGGTTTGGATGAAGTAACTAATGAAAATAACTCAGACAGAACAATCGGAGAGAAAGAGTCTAACCAAATACCGGCATCACTGAAAGCAGCCAAAGATAACGATAGGTCTTTGGGATGGTTATGAGTAATTTTTTCTCTAATAGTTAAAATTTTATTAGCAAAGAAAGTCATGAAGTCATTACTAGTTAAAGTTTAAGGAATACTCAGCTCAATAGAGCTCTGACTCTTTGTCAGCCTGGCTACGGTGCTGAAAAGAAACCTGGGGTTGTTCTTATTTTCTTCAATTAGTGATGAGTAGTAAGATGTCCTAGCTTTACGGAGGGCTTTTTTTTATAGAGCAACAGACTCTTTTTCCAGGCTAAGTGAAGATCTTCTATATTAGTGAGACGCCATTTCCTCTCCAACTTACGGGTTATCTGCTTTAAGCTGTGAGTTTGTGAGTTATACCACGGAGTCAGGCACTTCTGATTTAAAGCTCTCTTTTTCAGAGGAGCTACAGCATCCAAAGTTGTCTTCAATGAGGATGTAAAACTACTGACGAGATACTCTATCTCACTTACAGAGTTTAGGTAGCTACTCTGCACTGTGTTGGTATATAGCATTAGAGAACATAAAGAAGGAATCATATCCTGAAACCTAGTTACAGCGCTTTCTGAAAGACTTCTCGTGTAATGAAACTTATTCCCCACTGCTGGGTAGTCCATCAGAGTAAATGTAAATGTTATTAAGAAATGATCAGACAGAAGGGAGTTTTCAGGGAATACTGTTTAGTCTTCAATTTCCATATCATAAGTCAGAACAAGATCTAAGATATGATTAAAGTGGTGGGTGGACTCATTTACATTTTGAGCAAAGCAAACTGAGTCTAATGATAGATTAAATGCAGTGTTGAGGCTGTCATTCTCAGCATCTATGTGGATGTTAAAATCGCCCACTATAATTATCTTATCTGAGCTAAGCACTAAGTCAGACAAAAGGTCTGAAAATTCATAGAGAAACTCACAGTAACGATCAGGTGGACAATAGATAATAACAAATAAAACTGTTTTTTGGGACTTCCAATTTGGATGGACAAGACTAAGAGTCAAGCTTTCAAATGAATTAAAGCTCTGTCTGGGTTTTTGATTAATTAATAAGCTGGAATGGAAGATTGCTGCTAATCCTCCGCTTCGGCCCGTGCTACAAGCATTCTGGCAGTTAATGTGACTCGGGGGTGTTGACTCATTTAAACTAACATATTCATCCTGCTGTAACCAGGTTTCTGTAAGGCAGAATAAATCAATATGTTGATCAATTATTATATCATTTACTAACAGGGACTTAGAAGAGAGAGACCTAATGTTTAATAGACCACATTTAACTGTTTTAGTCTGTGGTGCAGTTGAAGGTGCTATATTATTTTTTCCTTTTTGAATTTTTATGGTTAAATAGATTTTTGCTGGTCTGGGAGCAGGCACCGTCTCTACGGGGATGGGGTAATGAGGGGATGGCAGGGGGAGAGAAGCTGCAGAGAGGTGTGTAAGACTACAACTCTGCTCCCTGGTCCCAACCCTGGATAGTCACGGTTTGGAGGATTTAAGAAAATTGGCCAGATTTCTAGAAATGAGAGCTGCTCCATCCAAAGTGGGATGGATGCCGTCTCTCCTAACAAGACCAGGTTTTCCCCAGAAGCTTTGCCAATTGTCTATGAAGCCCACCTCATTTTTTGGACACCACTCAGACAGCCAGCAATTCAAGGAGAACATGCGGCTAAACATGTCACTCCCGGTCCGATTGGGGAGGGGCCCAGAGAAAACTACAGAGTCCAACATTGTTTTTGCAAAGTTACCGATTCAATGTTAATTTTAGTGACCTCCGATTGGCGTAACCGGGTGTCATTACTGCCGACGTGAATTACAATCTTACCAAATTTACGCTTAGCCTTAGCCAGCAGTTTCAAATTTCCTTCAATGTCGCCTGCTCTGGCCCCCGGAAGACAATTGACTATGGTTGCTGGTGTCGCTAACTTCACATTTCTCAAAACAGAGTTGCCAATAACCAGAGTTTGATCCTCGGCGGGTGTGTCGTTGAGTGGGGAAAAACAGTTAGAAATGTGAACGGGTTGGCGGTGTACACAGGGCTTCTGTTTAGAACTACGCTTCCTCCTCACAGTCACCCAGTCGGCCTGCTTTCCCGGCTGCTCGGGATCTGCCAGAGGGAAACTAACGGCAGCTAAGCTACCTTGGTCCGCACCGACTACAGGGGCCTGGCTAGCTGGTGCGGAGCCGAGTCTCCAATTCGCCCAGCCTGGCCTCCAAAGCTACGAATAAGCTACACTTATTAGAAGTACCATTACTGCTAAAGGAGGCCGAGGAATAACTAAACATTTCACACCCAGAGCAGAAAAGTGCAGGAGAGACAGGAGAAGCCGCCATGCTAAACCGGCTAAGAGCTAGTAGCTGCGCTAAGCTAGCGGATTCCTAAAAACACATAAAGTGAATAATGTGTAAATAATTTAGAGGTGATTCAGCAGAGGGAGTGCTTTAGTTAAGGCACGTGAAGATTACACTGTGAAACAAATCGTTATCTAGGTAACTAGATCAATCTAACTGCGCAGATTAAACAGCTAACAGATACAGCAAAACACCGCTGTGCTCCGGAACAGGAAGTGATACAATACCGCAGTGAGAGCCAACCACCAGTAGAGGCAAGCAAGAGCTCTTCTCTAATGTGAATGCCACTTCTGAATGAACCATTTCTGAACTATCTGAATGGGTTTCTTAATAATGCGTGTTTGTGCGTGATAGTCGTGATTTTCGTGGAGCATGTTTATGGCTGTCAAAAAATCTTCCATGAATGTCACGCACCACCCTCATTTCGCTTCATGCCGTGGAGGGTGCAACTGAGCGTGTTGATCTGTCTTGATTACTGGTGATCCTTAACAGAGTGTGCCAGCGTTCTTCTCTTACATGTGCACAATTAAACCCTGCTGCACCGCATTCAGTTTCATTGCTGCAGTATGCTGAAGAAGGATAGTGACACCAAGTTGGCTAAAAGTTTCATTCCAATGCTCATCAGTGCACTCCTGCAAGTGTTCCACCTGCTGCTGCTGCACCTGAGGTTTGGGAAAACGAGCGAGACGAGAGCCAGGTGGAGCCACACATCTGGTTCTCTCCTCCTCCTCCTCCTCTCTGCGCCACTCTATGGCACAGAGCCCCACTAAGCATGCAATCACAAAGTTCTTCTGCTGTGGATTAATCTAGATTTTGAGGAGCAAAGCGATCTGAATTGCTCAGCAGCTGATGGTAGGATGAATATGGATGTGTGTGTGGAGACAATTTGCCTCATTCACAATGTGACAGAACGTAACAATGCGCTGTTATGTGCAATAGTGCAGAACAGCACACAACAGCACAGGACATTATTCTGAACCGTGCGTAATGGTTCCTGATAATTCTCCAACAACACGTGCCATTAATTGTAACACATGGTAACGGGTTGCAGCAGTTCCTGAGGAGACCTGACGCCCCTGCCCGGAATTATCACATACATGATCAGCGTGATCAGCAAGAATGTATACTTTGTGGTATTCGTGACTTGTCGTCGTTATGTGTAAACACAGCATAAAATATGGTCAGATTTTGGTGTTCGCGTTATTCTGTTACTGAAGAACCACTGTACACATATTTTGCTGTACACATATGTGTGTAGTGGCTTAGTAGTTAGCACTGTTGCTTACCAGCAGGTAGGTCATGCGATTGATTCCCACGAGTGGCTTTTCTTTGTGTAGTTTGTATGTTCTCCCTGTGTTTGCGTGGGTTCCCTCCGGGTGCTCCGGCTTCCTCCCACATCCAAAGATGTAGGTTAAGTGAACTGGAAACTTTATTTTCGCCATAGGTGTGCGTGCGGGTGTGAATGTGTTTGTCTGTCTATATGTGTCCCTGCGACAGACTGATGTTCTGTCTAGGGTGTACCCCGCCTCATGCCCTATGACTGCTGGGATAGGCTCCAGTCACCCATGACCTTTAATTGGAGTAAGCGGTTGAAGTTGAGTGACTGAGCAACATTTGCTTTTTTCATTTGTTCCCTTAACCCTTTGTCCAATTTCCACCAAACTTGGAAAGTTGCAGTATGACAAAGGTTCGTTTTGGCAAATGTCAGTGTCATTAGGTCAAATGTCAAAAATTTTTATTTTTCATCCTGATTTGCACATAGGAATGTGAGTTCCAAAATTACCCAGGTGTGGTCAGATATGCCACAGATTAATCATTGGGGTTAAGGTCAAAGTCTTGTCTGTGGTCACAGAATTAGCTTTTGACTGGATTTCGATTAAACTCGACACACATATGTAGGTGCATTCCAAAATCACCCTGGCAAGATCAGCCAAAGGTCAATCATACCAATTATATTGTCTCCCAGTAAATTCTATTTGAAACAAAGTGAGCGCTATGCTTATACTACATAATAAAAAGTCATTCTTGTGTGTCTGCATGTTTTCTTCAAAATACAACCAAGAATGTGTATTTGCAACAACTTGACAATGGATTCCAGTCAGTGAATAACATTAACATGTCAGAGTAGGACAAAAGCATAGACTTAAAAAGAATATTCATTATATGCACTTTATTTTGTGAGTGTATGTGGCCACCACAGAGTAAAACAGACACAATAGTACCCATATAATGTGTCATTAAAACTGCACTTCATCCCTTCATAGATTCCAAGGTTACCTGAAAATATTTTTCACCTAATGTGAGCGCAGTCATCGGAAACATAAAGAGTGTCTCCCTTCACACAAAGCAGTGAGCGATCAAAACATGAGAGGTTCCTTTGATGTGTAGATTTCCATATGCTAATGTGCTACTAATCTTAAATAGAGCTAAAAGGTTGAAACAGTCACCTGCTGGGGGAGAGATGCAGCAGTGCAGGGTTCCATTTCTGCCTTTGCAATTAATATCTTCAGCAGAGGTGCATTTTGAAAAGCTTCAGATTTTCTGCCCTGTGCTCCAGTAATATGTTAGAAGTTGTGGAAGTCTGTTATGTACATTTACAGACTGAGCGCTACCTGTCATTGTACGAGTCACAATGGATTATATCATATCTGAGATTGTTTGTGCACATGTGCGCACAAGCTGCACAAACCCAAAGCCTCCTTTATTTTTAAAGGAATACGTGGAAAATGAAGAAATCTAAGAGCTGAAAGGTCACAAAGTGGAACAAATTTCTAAACAGTGCGTGAAAAGAAAAAGCAGAGAAAAAAGTTTCCAGGTAACTCTGTGGATGTGCACAAATCAATAGAAAATCAGGTTGATATTTTAAAAAGACTTGTGAATGGGTGTTTTTTGTTTTTTGGAAAATTTAAGTGAATGACAGACTTCTCAGACAGACTCAATATTAGCAAGTAAGTAAGTAAATTTATTTATATAGTGCCTTTCACAGACATAAGTCACAAAGCACTTCACAGGTTAAAATGCAATAATAAATAATGAAAACAGATAAAACAAAGGACAAGGTTAACAATTGGTCAGTTCTGAAAAGCCTTATCTTGACACATAAATGTTGGCTTTACACTGTGTGTGTTTTGGCCATTTTTCAGATGATTTTTCATTCGTGCGAGAATTTTTTGGACTGAGTTTCAGGTTAATCGCGCGTCCTGCATCGTGTAACATCGTGGAGTAACAAGTTTTAACATCTCATGACCACCTCCTGCTGCTGAAGAGCTTCATGCATCCAACCGCAGAGCTGTCTTGTAATGTTTTTTTTTTGTTGTTGTTGTTGTTGTTGTTTTGTTTTTAAACTTAATTTGTAGAAAAAAAAAAAGCCAAAAAGTTGATTTGACCACCATTTGATATAACCGGGTTAAAATAAATAGAACACTGGTACCCAGGCGCTTAGTACTTCTTGGGGTGAATACTGCCATGAACACTACTGGCCAGTAGATGGCAGTAGCGGCCTTGAAAACTTGCCAAACAAAATTCCAGATAATCCGTGTCTGCTACATTTAACTTTTAAGATGCGTGGAATTTAACAAACACAAATACACTAATGTCTATAAACCCAGAGAATATATTCACGAGAGTTTTATGCACTAGAGTTTAATGCTGTTATCTGTGGAGCCTGAACAGAGTGTCTGAAATGCATTTGTCTTGTCGTGAACATCTGAGATTACCCTATGCTACCCATAATGCATTGCTGCCTGGCACAGCATGTGCTCACAAAACCTTAAAAATTAGCACATTACTTTAAAACGAAAATATATATTTGATATTTTCACTTTATAAAGCTTCAGACATGACAGTAATTTTAAATAACTTGTCCAAAGTGAGTAGGTTAAAATTTGAACCATAAGTTAAAAATGTATGCCTCTGGATGACTTGGTGATATTGCGATTATACCAGTATGGTGTTAAAGGAAATTATTATTATTTTTTTTTTTTTTGTGACCAGTTTTTCTTTGCCTGCAGAGGATAGAGTGTTTTCTCTTGGAAGCAGCTCTTTTCTGTTTTCAGAGGATGGAAATACACATGTGTTAGGAAACTTTCAACAGGTAGGTCTCAACTGCTTTAATAATTTCAAAATTGTTTTTCACTGTTCAGCTTGGTTTACTACGTTATCGGTCTAAAAGTTATCGAACGGCAATTCATCGGAAGGTAATTAGTCCAATGATGGTTTTTAAATTTATCTAAAAAGATAATCCGATAATAAAAACATTATCTTCGATAATTATCTGTTATCGGATTATCGGAAGTGTGCCCACCACTGTGCATAACAATCACGTCACATAAACCCAAAGTACTATATGTGGCAGAAGTCGACATACCTGCCAGTCAGTGCCAGTCCAGCTGTGGAGATCCCAAAAGATGAAATAGCTACTGCCATCCAACAACATACTGTAAATCCCCAGCTGTAGAGACGTCAGCCGTGGACCTTGGTTCCCTTTCAGGACTTTTAATTAACACCAACAAAAGGAAGAGTTGCTGTTACAGCCACAACTCACGCTCTTTTTTCATGACTCTCTCAACAAAAAAAAAACACTGTCTCACAACCCCGAGCTGCTTCCACCCTCCCGCTCCCCAAACTCATGAACAGTTAACCCTTGCATGACAACATGAACATCAACTCTATGATCATTACAATGCCAATCAACTTGTTCAAGTCCAGCAATTGCTCCAGAAGCTGTGGTGTTGATTTGAATAGTGATGCAGAAAGGCCAGAGTGCGCTTCTTTTATGATCGCAATGCAGATGCCACGCACGTGCAACACGTACGCGATGCATTTACAACACATCCGTAATACTGCCGTGATAATCGCAATGCATCCGATCCGTTTCCTCAATACATGCATTATACATCTGTGATCATGGGCGCAATTTGGTGGGGGATAGGGGGACATATCCCCCCCACCTTTTCACCCAGGGGGAACAGAATATGATATGTCCCCCCACCTTCTGACATATATGTGTGTACTTGAAACATGCTATGCCAGTCTTATGTGCAAACCATGTCAGTCTTATGTGCAAAACCATGTCAGAATAGTATCTTTGTTTCTGCAAGTTTGTATTTTTAGCAGCATTGACTTGTTTACAACACCTGTTTCTTGTTTGTCACATTCGGAATTTTCTGGGACTGCATTTGCCCAGATTTGAAACCAAAAATAGTTGCCTCTGGGGACTAGTGTCTAGACATAAGTATCAATGGACCATATGCTAATTTACTAAATTCGTAAAGTTAGAAAAGGAAATCAGAAAAGCTATCTGGGACCTCAGAAAGCCCATCTGCAATTATTGCTTGATCTCCAAAATCAGTCTATGCAAGCGAAATTATGTTCAGTATGAGTGTTGTCATTAGTGCCACTTCGAAAATTAAATTCATGATAAGTAATTTATCTTAAACTTATGATCCGTTTTTTTTTTCAAACTTGTGCAAAAACAAATCTTGATAAAAAAAATACAGTATGCGAAAGTTAATAATTATTAAGAGCCTGTTCTTTCATATTTATGAATACATTTTACCACATTGCAGTTGTTTTTTTTTAATGAGAACTCAACCTATCATTCTTTTTGAGTTCTACACATGTGGTGATACCTTATTTACACCAGGATGTTAATAAAATCAATGCTGGCTATTCTCAGAATAAAGTACTTATATCCACAGTTTCAAATTGTATAAGTCAAATGGTGTCCACTTTAAGGTCTTCTCAATACACTAAAATTACTGTTCTGGATGCTCAGAATGCATCTGAGCTTATCTAGAAACCGTTGGCTTCTGGGGGCCTAAAGCGGCCCTCAGACCCCCGGCCTATGGGCTTTGGCCCTGTGGGCCTAGCACTTTGCCCCCCCCAATTTGTAGTTCTAAATTGCGCCCTTGTCCGTGATTGTTCGTCATATATTCGCTATACATTATAAATATATCCATGAATCATCCTGGGACATTTGTCATTTTTGGCCACTTTTGTTGTGGATGACAACGAACGCCCGTAATTGGTATACTCAACTAATGCTCAATTAATCCTCTCCCCAGTGGGACCAGGCCCTTGTCAGGAACTCGAGGTGATGTGGCACAGAAGGTTGTGGGACCCAAATGCAAAAACTCACAGACAGTGGAATTGAAACTGAAAGGCTTTATCGCTCAAAACAAGCTTGGATTCAGTACACAGACAGACAATGATGCAGAGGTACAGATAGTCGGCAGGCAAAGGCGTCATCAAAAAGGCAGGCTCAGATCTTTTACACACGCAGACAAAGTACGTGGGCAGAAGCAAGACGAGGTCAAAAAACAGAGCTGGGTCGGTACACGGCAAGACAAGGCAGAGTTATGAAAAAGGCTGGTACGAGGACTGTGAAAATCAACAAACTGGCGGGGCTTGAGTGAAAACAGAGGGTTTAAATAATCAAGGAGAAAATGAGGAAAGTGAGAACAGGTGTGGCAAACAGAAGAAACAGAAAAGTTCAGGTGGGCGTGACTAAGTGCAAAAATACTTAACAGCAAAAACGAAAGGTAATCCTGATGAAGAAAAACAGAAATGACAAAATACAGAGACAAGTGCAATGAGACAGAGACGAAAGAAAACAGAGAGAAAAAAACAACTAAACATCATAAGATGCTAACGGAAAGAAATGACCCCAAAAACTAATAAATGTTAAAGTAAACAGACCAGCCAGAAAATAGAAGACTAAGACAAAACTAGTACGGAACTGACTGTGGCTAAAGTATAAAAACTAACAAGAACAAAATGGCAAAACAACCTACAGACTACAGAATAACAGATAATGCCTAAACTAAAACTAAGTGATAAACTGAAAGCAAAACCAGAGACAAAAGCTCTGAGTATTTGTTGTGATGTTTATAGCTCTATCAACAAGTGAACTTTTCTGCATTGTATTGCACGTTACATTTTAAAATCGGATTCACAATTTTAAGAACTATTGTCATTGTGCATACACAGTGAAATAGCAGTTGTGTCAGCATCAAATGGTGCATGTTATAAAGTTTTAAAGACAAGACAGAAGGAGTGTAAATGTATAAACCATATTAAAGTAAAAGTAGAAAGAGATGAACTTAAAAATGAAGAAAAAACGTGAATTAGGGGAGGTGATGGTCTAGTGGTTAATGCACTGGGCTTGAGACCAGAAGATCCTCGGTTCAAATTCCAGCCTGACTGGAAAATCACTAAATTCCCCTATTGCTCCCAGTATGTAGTGAGCGCCTTGTATGGCAGGGTGAATGTGAGGCATTATTGCAAAGTCCTTTGAGTATCTGATGCAGATAGAAAAGTGCTATATAAATGCAGTCCATTTACAGGCCAAGCGTGCCGCAGCCCGTGCGGTCGCAGAGGCAAAAACTCGGGTCTGGGAGGAGTTCGGGGAGGCTATGGAGGAGGACTATCGGTCAGCCTTGAAGGGATTCTGGCAAACCGTCCGACTCCTCAGGAGGCGGAAGCAGCTCTCCACCAGCACTGTTTACGGTGAGGGTGGGGAGCTGTTGACCCTGACTGGGGATGTTGTCGGACGGTGGAAGGAGTACTTCGAGGATCTCCTCAATCCCATCGTCACATCTTCCGAAGAGGAAGCAGAGACTGGGGGCTCAGAGGCGGACTCATCCATTACCCAGGCCAAAGTCACCAAGGTGGTTAGAAAGCTCCTCAGTGGCAAGGCCCCTGGGGTGGATGAAATCCATCCTGAGTACCTTAAGTCTCTGGATGTTGTGGGGCTGTCTTGGCTGATACGCCTCTGCAACATTGCGTGGCGATCAGGGACAGTGCCTCTGGATTGGCAGACCGGGGTGGTGCCCCCTCTGTTTAAGAAGGGGCCCGGAGGGTGTGTTCCAACTATAGGGGGATCACAGTCCTCAGCCTCCCCGGTAAGGTCTATTCCAGAGTACTGGAGAGGAGAATTCGACCGATGGTCGAACCTCGGACTCAGGAGGAGCAGTGTGGTTTTCGTCCTGGTCGCGGCACACTGGACCAGCTCTACACGCTCCATCGGGTGCTCGAGGGTTCATGGGAGTTCGTCCAACCAGTCCACATGTGTTTTGTGGATCTGGAGAAGGCGTTCGACCGTGTCCCTCGGGGCGCCCTGTGGGGAGTGCTCCGGGAGTACGGGGTCCGGGGTCCTTTGCTAAGGGCTATCCGGTCCCTGTACGACCGCAGCAGGAGCTTGGTTTGCATTGCCGGTAGTAAGTCAAACCTGTTTCCAGTGCACGCTGGCCTCTGCCAGGGCTGCCCTTTGTCACCGGTTCTGTTCATTATTTTTATGGACCGAATTTCTAGGCGCAGCCAGGGTGTATAGGGGGTCTGGTTTGGGAACCACAGAATCTCGTCTCTGCTGTTTGCGGACGATGTGGTTCTGTTGGCTTCGTCAAATCAGGACCTTCAGCGTGCACTGGGGCGTTTGCAGCCGAGTGTGAAGCATCCGGGATGAAAATCAGCACCTCCAAATCCGAGGCCATGGTTCTCAACCGGAAAAAGATGCTTTGCCCTCTTCAGGTCGGTGGAGTGTCCTTGCCTCAAGTGGAGGAGTTTAAGTATCTCGGGGTCTTGTTCACGAGTGAGGGACGGATGGAGCGTGAGATCGATAGACGGATCGGTGCAGCATCTGCAGTGATGCGGTCGCTGTATCGGACTGTCGTGGTGAAGAGAGAGCTGAGTAGGGGGGCAAAGCTCTCGATTTACCGATCGATCTACGTTCCAATCCTCACCTATGGTCATGAGATCTGGCTCATGACCGAAAGAACGAGATCGCGAGTACAAGTGGCCGAGATGAGTTTCCTCTGCAGGGTGGCTGGGTGCTCCCTTAGAGATAGGGTGAGGAGCTCGGTCACTCGGGAGGAGCTAGGAGTCGAGCCACTGCTCCTCCACGTTGAAAGGAGTCAGTTGAGGTGGCTCGGGCATCTTTTCCGGATGCCCCCTGGACGCCTCGCTGGAGAGTTGTTCCGGGCATGTCCCACTGGGAGGAGGCCCTGGGGAAGACCCAGGACACGCTGGAGGGATTACATGTCTCAGCTGGCTTGGGACCGCCTTGGGGTTCCCCCGGAGGAGCTGGGGGAGGTGTGTGTGGATCGGGAGGTCTGGGCGGCTTTGCTTGAGCTGCTGCCCCCGCGACCCGACTCCGGATAAAGCGGAAGAAAATGGATGGATGGAATATTAGCAATGAAGTAGGAAATATTCAAGGTATTAAATATCATGATCAGCATGCATCATGCAAATGAGACTGGGTGGCTGTATATAATGCATGTATCATTGGTGTTACAGAATATTGCATCAACACAATTACTTTTGCATTCAGTCATGGCCTGTACAAACACATTTTTTAAAACTGTGATTGTAACAAATAGTGTGATTAGAATGAGCAATATAGTACTATAAATATCTTGTCTTATGATTAACCTTAATTATGCAGAAATTCAAGGTGGATCATGGTGAAAAAGATAAAAAAAAAAAAAAAGAGAGAGGGACAGGAGGCATTATGTGAGGCTTTGAGGCAGCAAGGCTGCATATCTCAGGGCCAAAAGGCCAGTACAGATTCTAAGAGTTTGGCAGTCATATAAATAACACTGTGCAACATGGATTTATTGTACTTGGGTGAGACTCCAATTTTGATGTGTACAGACTAGGGATGGGTATCGAGAACCGGTTCCTTTCGGGTATCGTTAAGAAATGATTCGATCCACCGACATCAATAAGCTTTGTGCTTAACGTTATCGGTCCTTCAGAGTGGCCGTTGTTTTGGCCGGTGTTTGTCAGGAAAATGATCATTTCTCTACATTGATTACAGACCCTGCAGCGGGTCCTTAATCAACTTTTCTGCAGCGCGGCTTTGCTTTGAACCTTGAACCAATCGAAGCGTGGTTCGCAGATTGAAGCAATGCTTCGGTCGATTGCTTCGTTTCTTTCTTTCTTTCGCTTAATTTCCCCCCGCTAAAACTCTAAAGAGCATACATCTGTGAGTATTATGTACCTTTTCCATGTTAAACCGACCTGTTATGGTCTTCTGAAACAGTTGATAGATGTATTTTATAACTTAAAAACGGGAGCGATGCTAACGCGTTAGCATGTCTATGGCATTTTCAATGTTAAAAGTTAGCATTTAGCAATTGCAGCCGTCATCACGTTCGGGTGCATTTGTTTTCAAATTGTAATATTCCTTAAATTTATTTTTGCTTATATATTAATAATCTAATGATTATTATATACAATATTAGAGAAAGAGACAAAAAGAACCTGAATAGAAACACAACAGAAAATATATAATAGCAACTAACATAAATAAATAAATAAATACATACAGAAATAAATGTTTCCTGTGAACACCTAGTGACTCTCACACCTCCATTTCATCCCTGTCTTATTTAAGTTTAATGACAGTTTGTTTCGGTCAAACCATATTTTCAGTTTGTTAATTTCTTCAGTGATTTCCTCCAGAACTATCTGCCAAACTGCTGCATCCTAGTAAGAGCAGAATACTACTGGAATGAATTTGAATAAGGAAAGTTGTATTTTTTTTTCCTCACCTAAATGGATTCAGCACTCACTCCAGTTTATTGTCTGGAATAGTCCCAGACTGCATTTCAGAGCTTCTATAATTCAAACATTTTCGTGCAGGTGGTGTTGGGGGGTAATTTTGGGTTTCAGCTTTTTTTGTTTTTCACCACTTTCATCCCTCAATATGAGTTGTGATTCACTTTTGTGCGGATTAAAGTTACTAACTGTGACTCCTGTCTTGTTGCGAGAAAGAAACGAGAATCATCCTCCGTTCTGTTCACACAGCTCCAGACATTGCGCGGCTCTCTGACAAGTCAAGATAGAATGATAGAATTCAGTCTGAATTAATAACTTCAAAGCGAAACACAGTTTTGTTTATTTTTATTTATGTCCAGAGATCAAGGATACAGTGACTAATTTCATATTTATTTACTTTAAGACTCAAGGAAATACATAGAAAACCTGTAAAGCCTACTTTTAGTACAAAATTCACGAGGTATCGATAAGGGAATCGATAAGGAATCGGATCGATAAGCAGAATCGATAATGGCATCGATATCGATAAAACCTTATCAATACCCATCCCTAGTACAGACTGTACAATGTAAGACAAAATCGAAAGAAACAGAGTGAAACATCCTCAAATCATCCTGACAACCAAAACAATGAAAGAAGGTTGACTTTGCTGACTTGCCATGCAAAATCTGTCACAGCAGAGACAATGAGGTAACAGACAGACAGAGACTTATGATAGAAGAGTGGACAGACTATATAAAGGGTTTAGATGCAAAAACCAAGTCTGTTATTTCAATAAATGATGCATAATGCTTTTTCAAATGATGGTTTAAGAGAAAAGGCATTCAAAAATGTACAATTTCCAAAGATACAATTTGTTCAAATTATTTAATATTTTATACTTAGTTATTAAGCAGCCAAGTGTGTCAGGCTCAACTAAAAAAAAATGGGTAACACTTTATATTAACTGCACACTATAAAGCATTAATAAAGAATTTATTTTGTATTTTTATCACTAAGGAATAGTGTCTGATTTTACATTTGCAAATGATGAAGTATTAATGATCAGCTTTTCTTAAATGGTTTATAGAGAATTAAAAAATCATTTATAAATGTTTAATAAAGACATTACATATTGTTATTAATAATCATTAAGATATCTATTCATATTCTTACCAATGAGTAGCTAATACAAAAGAATGCTTTGTAAATGTTTTACAAATAGTTATTTAAGCATTTACGTACACTTTATAAATGCTTTACTAATGCTTTATAGCGTGCAGGTAATATAAAATGTTACCAAAATTTGTAATTTTGGTAACATGGGTTTTGCAGTGGGTTTTGCATCAGTGGGTTTTGCATCAAAACCCCACATATGTTTCTGGTGAGGGTGACTGCTTTAATCCTTCCATTAATTGTTGTAAAAAAAAAAAACAGTCTGTGCACTTTTTTTAATGAAAAGACTGGGATGAATTGCTTCTGCTCACTGCCTTGCCTGCCCCCCCCCCCAAAAAAAAAACAAACAAACAAACAAACAAAACCACTATGTGCACAGGCTATACCACATAGATGTATGTTGTAGAATTTCAAACATTGTAAAATAACTGGTGAGGCCCAAACTCAATTATGGGTACTGTAGACACCAGAGGTGGGACAAAGTCACCATCAAGTCATGAATCAGCAAGTCCCAAGTCAAATCTCAAGTCATAATGACCACCAATTGTTTACAAGCTGACTTGAGACTTGACTTGGGACTTGCAGATTGATGACTTATGAATCACTTGACAGAGTGACTTCATCCCACCTCTGCTAGACACAAGCAGTTACAGGGAAAGCCAGTCATATTACAGCAGACCCTAGCACAAGTCTTTTAACTTGTTACCATCAGGTCATCGCGGTAACATCCTCCTAGCCAAGAAAAACACAGCACCCAAAGAAGACAACTGGATGTCTTTGTTTACAGGTCTCTTTGGGGGATCCTTGGGTACCACTGGAAATACTTTGTGTCAAACAAGTGGTTACTTAAGGAGAATAAGTTGAGCCTAGCTAAGTCTATTGTGAGGAACATCAGCTCAGATATTTTGAAAATGTGGCCCACTTCTCTGGACACCATGAAGCACACAGGATCCTCAATAATAAATACTACTGCGGGATGGGTACCGATGTTCTGTCAAAATGGGACGTCCTGTCGAATTTATATCTCCATAGCGCACAGCAACAGTTATGTGCGCCGAGTTCCGCTCCCCTGTCGAGCTGAGCTCCATGTCATCTAACGACAATATTCTGCTTGTAAGCCAACGTGTGCATGCAAGTCTTAACTTTTTTTAAATTAAAAAGACACTTATTACTGCATTTGTAATGTCAAGACAAAACTTACGTGGGTTTTCTCCTTTAGTGGAGCTCACCTCACAACAGCATATGCACACATCATCCGTTGAGCTGAACTCACCCACCAAAGTGGAAAACCCATGTAAGTTGTATCTTTACATCAAAATACAGCAATGTGTCTTTACATTTTTTTTTTAAAAAGTAAAGACTTGCATGTACACATGCTGCCTTTAAAGCAGAATATTGTCATTAGTTGACGGGGACCTCATCGGGATGGGGAGATGGGAAAGCCCAGTTGTGCAGTAAAGAGATGTAGATCAATCAATCAATCAATCAATTTTATTTATATAGCGCCAAATCACAACAAACAGTTGCCCCAAGGCGCTTTATATTGTAAGGCAAGGCCATACAATAATTACGTAAAAACCCCAACGGTCAAAACGACCCCCTGTGAGCAAGCACTTGGCGACAGTGGGAAGGAAAAACTCCCTTTTAACAGGAAGAAACCTCCAGCAGAACCAGGCTCAGGGAGGGGCAGTCTTCTGCTGGGACTGGTTGGGGCTGAGGGAGAGAACCAGGAAAAAGACATGCTGTGGAGGGGAACAGAGATCAATCACTAATGATTAAATGCAGAGTGGTGCATACAGAGCAAAAAGAGAAAGAAACACTCAGTGCATCATGGGAACCCCCCAGCAGTCTAAGTCTATAGCAGCATAACTAAGGGATGGTTCAGAGTCACCTGATCCAGCCCTAACTATAAGCTTTAGCAAAAAGGAAAGTTTTAAGCCTAATCTTAAAAGTAGAGAGGGTGTCTGTCTCCCTGATCTGAATTGGGAGCTGGTTCCACAGGAGAGGAGCCTGAAAGCTGAAGGCTCTGCCTCCCATTCTACTCTTACAAACCCTAGGAACTACAAGTAAGCCTGCAGTCTGAGAGCGAAGCGCTCTATTGGGGTGATATGGTACTACGAGGTCCCTAAGATAAGATGGGACCTGATTATTCAAAACCTTATAAGTAAGAAGAAGAATTTTAAATTCTATTCTAGAATTAACAGGAAGCCAATGAAGAAAGGCCAATATGGGTGAGATATGCTCTCTCCTTCTAGTCCCCGCTAGTACTCTAGCTGCAGCATTTTGAATTAACTGAAGGCTTTTCAGGGAACTTTTAGGACAACCTGATAATAATGAATTACAATAGTCCAGCCTAGAGGAAATAAATGCATGAATTAGTTTTTCAGCATCACTCTGAGACAAGACCTTTGTAATTTTAGAGATATTGCGTAAATGCAAAAAAGCAGTCCTACATATTTGTTTAATATGCGCTTTGAATGACATATCCTGATCAAAAATGACTCCAAGATTTCTCACAGTATTACTAGAGGTCAGGGTAATGCCATCCAGAGTAAGGATCTGGTTAGACACCATGTTTCTAAGATTTGTGGGGCCAAGTACAAGAACTTCAGTTTTATCTGAGTTTAAAAGCAGGAAATTAGAGGTCATCCATGTCTTTATGTCTGTAAGACAATCCTGCAGTTTAGCTAATTGGTGTGTGTCCTCTGACTTCATGGATAGATAAAGCTGGGTATCATCTGCGTAACAATGAAAATTTAAGCAATGCTGTCTAATAATACTGCCTAAGGGAAGCACGTATAAAGTGAATAAAATTGGTCCTAGCACAGAACCTTGTGAAACTCCATAATTAACCTTAGTCTGTGAAGAAGATTCCCCATTTACATGAACAAATTGTAATCTATTAGATAAATATGATTCAAACCACCGCAGCGCAGTGCCTTTAATACCTATGGCATGCTCTAATCTCTGTAATAAAATTTTATGGTCAACAGTATCAAAAGCAGCACTGAGGTCTAACAGAACAAGCACAGAGATGAGTCCACTGTCAGGCCATAAGAAGATCATTTGTAACCTTCACTAATGCTGTTTCTGTACTATGATGAATTCTAAAACCTGACTGAAACTCTTCAAATAGACCATTCCTCTGCAGATGATCAGTTAGCTGTTTTACAACTACCCTTTCAAGAATTTTTGAGAGAAAAGGAAGGTTGGAGATTGGCCTATAATTAGCTAAGATAGCTGGGTCAAGTGATGTGGTACACAGCCAACGGGGGGAGGTGTTAAAGTCCAGGGTAGACAGCGTGGTGGAGATCCTCTCAACGGGTAGATCATCTCATTAGGACACCGGCCTTAGCAGAGGAAGTAATCAGTGTTTGACTAGCATCCCATTCAGGGAACGTTGTGGACTCTGGGCCCATGTATGATGTATCACCTACCCATCCATGTATCGCCTGGTTGTGTCAGATGTGTGGCTACATTCAACAGGTGGGGATGAACCAGCTGTCTGCCTGGGTGGTTGTTAACCAGGAACCAAGGCAGTTCTGTAGTGTGGTGAATGCAGCAAGGCTAGACACCAGCACATGCTCCCAAACCTAATGTAACCTGGCATTAGGCCTGTTTTTTTTTTTCTTTTTTGTGTTAATATCATGTCGCACTGGAAGGAAATCATTTGAGTGGTTGATGAAACTGAGCTCCAGATGGAAACACAATCACAAGAGCAGTTTTAATACCCCCAGTCAAGGACTCAGTTAAAGTGGAAGATAATTAAAAAGATCCTCCAGCGTTGGTTTAAGGCAAATGAAAATTATCTGCTGCAAATTGTTTGTCTGTCTCAAAACTGGTGAGTAATTTTTACCTGCTCTCTCAATGAAAAACAGACGATGGTCAGTTACATATATATGATTATAACAGCGTGTTCAAATGTCAAACATGCACGTGTAGATGATTACCATTTATATATGGAAAAAAATGTGACAGAAAAACAATAAGAAAGGTGTCATGACGCGTCATGTGTCAGGCACAAATGTATGACATAAAGAAATGATAAAGCCGTAGTGACAAAAAAAAAGACAGGGAAGGCAGGGTGACAAAAGATGAATTAAGAAAGAAAAGGAAATGACAGGATAGCAAGAATGACCTTTATGCAGTGAAGAGAAATGGATAAACAAACATGCTTAATGCTGTGTTTGTGTGTATATTATCCAACTTGTGTTTGTGCAAGTGTGTATGTGTGTGTCATTTTTTGCGTGTGTTTGACTGACATCTCTGTCCTGTCCTGTCTGTCTTTAGTCCAGGTGCAGCACTGTGATAACAGCTCCGCCCCCTCTTCTCTTCTCTTCTCCTCTCCTCTCCTCCTTCCTGAACTAAGCCCAATAATTCATCGAACCACAAACAGAAAGTCACTTCTGCTTCAAAACTCGTGCAGTTCTTTGGAAGTCATTCAACATAAGCACTCAGTGAGTTCGGCAGCTCGTTCAATAGATTCTTTATTTATTTCTCATGGATGAGTCTTCGACACTGTAATATGGAGTTAACATCAAAATGACAAATAGAGGTGATGCAAGCCTAAGGGCCCCTTCACACATAACACGAGTGAAGCCGACTACTGTACAAAGGAGGAATCGCATGCAATTTGTGAAAAATCTGAGCCGCCTTGTACACCTGTCGCTACAACTATTCACGCACACCAGCGGCCGAGAGACAGAGTGCCCTGTGAGAGCCCATTCGATCCCTCTCGCGGCAGGTATCAGCCAAATTCCAGGTGACACACATGAACATGCAGTAATGCTTGCTGGACACTTAGAGAATGTTGTGCCATTCGCGCTGTTAGTACAAAAATAGTGAGCAGACGACCACTTTCAAGCTGGCCCCCATGAGTGCCCCCACGAGTGTGGCATTGCAAAGCAACACGTGGCGTGCCAGTGAGTCGGCTCCCCCAACACGTGGTGTGCGTCTGTTTCACGTACTCCCCTCCCCGCTGCCTGCCCCTTGCAACACATGAGGGGACTTGCATGAAATGCTGAGTTGGGGACTGGCCACTTCTGAGCACACACAGCACGGCAAGGTGCCTCTCAGCTGATCGCCGGCCAGCCATTCACTAACAGCTGGAGATGACGGCTCAGTGCACACGACATGCCACATTAAAAACACACAGAACAGAGCCATGACAAGTATATAAATAATTACTACAATAACTACATACACAATTACATAACAAATAACTAAAAAAAAAAAATCACATAACACAGAAACAGAGAGTGACAAATTGGTCTGTGCACTGAACAGACAGGGGGCGTGGCCAGCAACAGCAGCATCTGCTGAGATCTGTGGTTCTGGATGTCACAGCTAGGGAACACGTATCGTGTTTTGAAGGACATGACCTTACAATTGTCTACTGTGACGCGCGTCTGTCTACTTGCTGTCCTAAAGTGGAAATACATAAAAACATGTCGCTTTTGCGGTGGGCTGCAGCAAGCGAGTGCACAGTGAGGACATTGACAGGCTGTCCCAGGTGAAACGGACCATCAGATTATGTGCGATCTGAATGTCACATCACCCACGTGAGCTCTGTTCCACATGATGCGGTGTCTGTCCTGCGGCGTTGTATGCTGGGCCAGCAGATGTGGGCGTGATAAGCGTGCACTGCTTCATTCATGCCATGTCATGACTGTACGTCTATGACCATGGGTCATCTACAGAGGAACAGATGGTTCATAATTGTACTGTCTGCTTGATAAGGGGGATTCAGTAAATTGTGGTGTTTTTTATGGTGTGTGGTTTTTATTTTTATTTTTCTCCACAGCAGAGGCGTGATGTGGTGCAGCATGTTCCAGCTGTATTTTTTTTTCTCTACAACAGCAGTGCAATGTGCTGCAACACATTCTTGCTGTTCGCACTGTGTTCATGCACGTGTACAAGCATGCAGGAAACCATTGTCGGTGTATCGTGCACGACTGTCCGACCGTCCGTCCTTCCCGACTGCAGGCGGAATGTTTCGTGGTTCCCCATTTCGTTTATGGTTTTCAGATTTTCTTCTGGTTTCTGCCTCTTTCTTGTTATATGTGAACGGGCATTAATGGTTGTAAAACTGAGCTCATGCTCTGTCACAAAAGGAATGACATTGTGCCGTGTCACCATATTTCACAATGCAACAGTTTGACAATATGCATCGTGAGGCTGAAAATGGATCAATGAGCAATTCTATTTTTGGATTGTACATTGAAACCTACAGAAAATTGACAAAGGTGAGTAAAAACCACAACCTGCATGCAGAAAGTGCACGTCTACAGAGTTAACAGTGGCCAGATGTCATTGTCTCTACTAACCAACAGCGAGAGGTAAGCCCAATGAGGGCCAGAAGGCCCATTGTTACTCATGCTCATCCCAAGATCCTGTGGCATCATTAGAGTCTATGAAAGTAGAGTCATGTTTCTTCTCTAGGAAGATGAACCCTGCACCATCAGAAGATGAAGATGGTCTCATTATGCCACCTGCCAAACTCTCCTGAATGTATGAGTTCATGGCCTGTAGCTCAGGCACCAACAGCAAGTAGAACATCTCCTCAGAGGGAAAGGAGCCAGGGACTAGGTCAATGGTCATAGCCTTTGGGATTAGGCATGGAGGTGGCACTATTCTAACTAAAGTTCACTTTCAGTTCAGCATTTGGAAGAACATGCTGAATGATTGAGATGTGGATGACTCCTCTGGTACTCATTTACAGTTGGGTGGACTTTATCCAATATAGACCCAAGTTCCATTGGGGCTTATGCCTGAAAACTTGTCTTGAAGCAAATGAGACTCCACAACTCCCCACAGGCATGAAGCCAGCGTGACACAGGTTATATCCCAATCTAAAGCTAGGACCTATTTAAATTCAGTGTGCATAGGGGAGGTGATGGTCTAGTGGTTAAGCATTGGACTTGAGACCAGAGCATCCTTGGTTCAAATCCCAGCCTGACTGGAAACTCACTAAGGGCCCTTGGGCAAGATCCTTAATCCCCTAGTTGTTCCCGGTGTGTAGTGTGCGCCTTGTATGGCAGCACCCTGACATCGGGGTGAATGTGAGGCATTATTGTAAAGAGCTTTGAGCTTGTGATGCAGATGGAAAAAGCACTATATAACTGCAGTCCATTTACCAATTTACCATCCTATATAGAACCTGAGACACACTGGTGCCAATGCTTATCCTTAGATTCTGTAGTGTGAAGTGGATGAGAGTCTACAATTACCCCTGAACAGAAATCTCAGTCTGACATAGGTGAATAACCGTTTACATCCGGGTGGACTGAGTCGCATAAAGACATTGAGGCCCATTCGAGCTGGTGTTTATCCCTGGATTCATGTGAAGTTGTTTACATTCTACAACTCCATCTGAACAGGATGCCAGTCTATCACTAGATGCTTCCCCAGCCAAAGATGATACCAATTTACATGTGGATGGACTGGGGTGATGCAGATGAGGTAGTGAAATGTGCAAAAGAAGGGGAAATAAAAATCAAAATTTAAGAATCAATAGTATATGTGGCTGGGGATGATCGCAAAAATTAGAAATGACAAACATGAAACACTGTTCTAGAACATTTCACAGCCTTTGCAACACCTGAGATTCAGAACATTATTCTGGTGTCCATGTCAAAGGAAGCCATCCTGTGCTTTGCTAAATGAGCCCTCATAATGTCATCAGTTATTTCAAAACAAATGTTTTTAAATATTCAAGGCTACAGTCACTGCAGGGTCTGCATGTGCATGAGCACCTACACTGCTTGTATAAAGAAATCACATTAAAAATCCACATGTTAAACATTGAGTCACTGGAGAGACTTCGGTGATTGTTCATGCACTGGATGCCAAAGTGCCATCCCTGATCTTTTCCCAACTTCACTTTCTTCATATTGCACTCTCACTCGTCATTAATTCCCTCTCCATTTTTTTTTACATTCTTTTCTGGTCTTAGCTGTCTCTTTATATCCCATGATCCTTTGTCAAAAGCAAAGACAGCAGGTGAAGGAAATGTAGGGAGGGCAGCTGAAGTGGCAGAGTACAAAAATGGCAAAGAAGAAGAACACATCAGTATTCAATTAAGATAACTGAACAGTAAGTCGAAGGGAAATCAGTACAGTACATACCTACACCAAGGTTGTTTGATTCTCAATGGGCTATTTCAAAAAGGCATGAATGCATTTCACTAACTTTTTGTGGAGAGACACATCTTGGGTCAAGAAGCAGCCAGTCTGCTCTGTGTATGCCTTAACCTATCAGATAGAAGCTATCCAGAATGGGTCTTGGTTAGTACTTTTTTGGGGCCTTAAGAAGATCAGGGGCTGTGTCTGTTTCTCCAGGTAAAATTGGAGTTGTGTTAGGAAGAGTATCCCGTGAAAAAAATGTGCTAAGTCACAATGCACATTTCTACTGAATTCACTGTGGTGACCCTGAACAAATGGGGTCTTGGGTCAAAGAAAGCTTTATCACCTAATTTGGATCTAGGACTATTTTTAATTCTCATTTATAAAATGCCACAAATTAATTTCCATGTTATTCACACTTTGATAAAACTGTCAAGTTATCATCAGGTTTTTTTTATTTTTTTTATTTTTTTTGCTTTTTGGGACATAAGCTGCTTGCAAAATAGTGCATTTGGTGCAAAAGAGGTTGGAGTCATCCTCTAAATTAGCCATGCACATGTTTTGGCTATGATGAAAAATAAACCAAGCATAGTGTCATCTGTCATCCCCTTTAAGATAAAAGAACACCCAACACATAAAACTGCTATTTAGATAGCTAAATTATTTGTGCCAACCTGTCAAAATGTGCCAGTGGACAACAGCCTCCAAAGCTCCCCAAGGTGAAGCAGTGACAACAACAACAAAATTAAGTTTTCTGTTTTTCCATAGGTGTTTAGTTATATTTCCTAAATGGTGTTTAATCCATTCAAATGCGGATTTCAATTACCCCCCAACTTCTGCAAACTGAAATATTTGAGGTTTTCCGAACTACACATTTCCATTAAGCATACTTTCAAGCATGTTTTTACCCTTGCATGATGTGGTTTTTCAGACAAATTCAAAACGCCTTATTCAAAAAATGGCAATGGAAACACTTTCAACTGTTACAGATTACATGATGTACAAAAAAACAACACTGCCATCTTAAAATATGCAGAGTGGTGTATGTGGATAAAGTAAAAAGATGGATAGATAGCTTGTTAAACGATATACAAGATAACGTTACAGCAATACTGGATGAAAAAAATACCAACATTGAAATGGTAATATTTAGTGGGACTTACCATTCTATCACCATGTCTATTGGATTTACACTTTCTGTGAGAGCCTTGCTACAATGACAGTTATCACAACAACACAAAACCCAGCAGTCACATTCCATCAGTTAATAGAAATGCTGTCATTTCGCTATTCTGCTTTGTTGACAGTCTGAACATATATCTCTAAACTTTTGTCAAAGTCTGTAATAGAAACCCAGGAACTGAATACTCAAGAAGGGTGTACGTACATACTGACCCCTCTCATTTAAAGGTGCATCTGACAACCATTTACATGCAGTGCGCTCAACCTTGTTTTTGTTTTGCTTTCATTTTTGGTTGATGACCCAGTTTGTTTAAACACCAACCCAATGCACTAGCAGTGATCCTGACTACACCGCATTTCTGTCTCGATATGATCATAGGCTCATCAACATAAATGGCTATATCTGGTTGACTGCCAAATATTAAGACAATATGTTGTGGTTCGGGGTTTAAATTTTTTTTTTCAATTATATGCGCCAAATCGCAACAAAGTTGCTTCAAAGCGCTTCCCACAAGTTAGGTCCAACCTTACCAACCCCCAGAGCAAGCACAAAGGTGACAGTGGTAAGGAAAAACTCCCTCTGATGATTTGAGGAAGAAACCTCGAGCAGACCAGACTCAGAGGGGTGACCCTCTGCTTGGGCCATTCTACCAGAAAGGTTTACAATATAGAACACAACAATTAGAGTCCATGCAGGCTGGGGTGGGGAGGTTTGATACTTTGTTTTTGTTCCCTTGCAGGTCTGCAGCAGTCCACCAGCTCCATCTGGTTCTACTCCCTACCATCCAGTCCTCCCATGTCCTCTTCCACACCATGCATAACCACTTCCATAGCTTTATCTGTTCTTTGGACGATAAACCGGTTACTTCTTTCATTCACCTCACTGCCTCACTCTTTTTGGGGGGTTCTCACCAGTTCACCCTGTTTCTCACAACAGAATAGATGGTTGGATGGAAAAATAGATGAGGAACTGATAGACATGTATCCAGTCATTAGCTTTCTAGATATAACATGTCAAAGTGTCTCACTGTATGAGCAGCTCTGCATGTTACATCTGATCAACTTTTCCAGTCTATTTCCTGTCCATCTCTTTTACATCTTCCATCATCAACTTTTTGTCATGTCTCCATGTATAAGTGGAGGAGGAGAGATGACGAAGCAGGGCAATCTAGTATGCACGTGTGTGTGTGTGTGTGTGTGTGTGTGTGTGTGTGTGTGTGTGTGTGTGTGTGTGTGTGTGTGTGTGTATATATATATATACACATATAAGTATATATATTATATAAACACACATACACATATACACTCTCCATTGGACAGAATCTCTAGTTATGTTGGCAGCAGGTCTCTTTTGCCACCCACTAGTGATGGGACTGTGACATCTTCTGGGAAGAAATGCATACAAAACAAATGGGTAACTGCATCACACGTTGTTGGTAATTCTTAAAGTGGCACCGGGATTCTGGCAGACATTCGCATAAAATGACAACTTCATCAGGATTATTTATTTATTTGTCAGATTCACAATATTTTTATATTTTATGATCATGTTAGGTTGACATTCAGATTTGTTTTTAGTTTTTGAGTCAGTATTTTTTAAAAGACAGATTTGTATACTTTGTTTATATTTGTTTAGTTATATCTTCTATAACAACACTACATCTGAATTTTCTACAGTAAAATATGGGTTACTTCAGGGTTCTGTTCTCGGCCCACTTGTATTCTGTCTTTATTTAGCACCTCTTGGTCAGAGTATACATAATCCATGGGACTGATGTTATTGTTACATTGATGACATGGCTTTACTGATCCATTTTTTGTACCCATTTGTGCAAGTAGTGTCTCATATTATATAACTGGAGAATTATTTGGCTGCTGTAAAAAATGAATGACATCTAATTTTTTTTTTTTTTACTTTGTTATTATTGAGGTGATTGGTATTACCTTAGGTAGACAGATACATCTATGTGATCACAGACATTTTTGCTGGGTGAGCATGTGATTCAACATAGTGAAAGGGTTAAAAATGATGTTTTGATCCATTGTTGTCTCTTGGCTTAACTCATTTTCTTTGGCTTTACATCGACTTTATGGATGATGGCGTGAACTTTGCCAAGTACCCTGATTCCAATACTTGAAAAACTGAGTAAGGGACAGCAGTGTCTGGGTTTGTGACTGTCCTCAATCAAAATTAAGATTCATGCTTTCAATGACTTCTTCGACTTGACTGTCAGAAGTGTATCTGTATGTGATAAAGTGATGAAATTATACACACATTCAGTATTCATAGCAGTGGCATTTATGCATCTGGTCTTTGGCTGTTGAGATCCAGAGGTTATAAAAAGTCAGGAGGTCACTGGGCAGAGGTTTATGGCAATGCCAGTACATTTGCAGGTGATTGAAGTTCAATTCTTTAGGGTCCTGGTGCTTCCTGTCTTAAGGAGGGTACACGCCAAGGTAATGGTAGGCCACCTAGCCTCATCATGAGTCAGTGATGCAAGTCAGCTCAGTGTGTACTGTACTACCAGCAGATCTGCACTTGTCAGTGTTTGCTATTAGTAGATTTTCTATGATTGAGAATGTAGAATTGGCATTGGTGCCACTTGATCACTTGGCTTTGAATATATAGTTGATAAATCACCCCCTGCTGGAATTGTATGCGAGTCCAGAATGTAATTATCAAGGTCCATTGTTCACTGTTGCTAGCGAATATCTCAAATTTCTCCAAAATTATTATTCCTATCAACCTTACATTTTTGCGGCGTTCATCCTTGACCCAAAATATAGAAGCGTACCAAATGGCAAATGTCAGTTCTCCCCAGTTTCTCCGTGATTGAAGCCACACATATGCACACACGCATGAACAAACGAATGCATACATGTGTGCACAGAGGCCACTTGGCTGTTAATATATAGATAATGGACTCAATTTATTTCTAGTCATCCCAGTTCAAGTTCAGGTAAGGGTGCTTTTTTTAGTCTTTATGTCCCATTGATATTAAAATCTCTATTTCTAAGAGCGACCTTGCCAAGAATGGCAGCAATATATAAATTTTCTTCTGCCAAATTACAGGTGGAGGTGTTGTTGCACTGAAGTGCAAATACTATGAAAATCAACAGGAGGCATGTCAAAAGCATTGGCTAAAATAACTGTGGAACCACTTCTGTCTTCTGACTCAAAACCACATTGAAAACTCTTCATGCATTTCTGAGATATCCTACAAACAGTCAGACAAACTAATGGGGATGAAGGCATTACCTCTGTGATTAAGGCAACAAAAAGCTGGGACACTTCATCTATTGAAATAAGTGTCTGAATAGCAGTTTTGTAGAATTGTGTAGGCCTACTTGTTGTGTGCACGACAATTTTTTTAGCTTTTCCCTGGAAAACTCATTATTCGAACCACTCTCTGTGAGCTAATCTACCTCTTTTGCTTTGCCTGTTCTGTGATTCTTTGTTCTTTGCTTGGCAAGTCCTATTCAGCCATTCATCCCACTTCCCATCTATCCTTCCCACTTGCCACCTCCATGCTAGGGGACCCATTATTTAGACTTGTGTTCCCTCTGTCTGTCTTATCACTATCAACTGGAGCACTCATTACTGTCTCTCTATCCCACTTTTGATTCTCTCACTCGGGTCTTTTAATATCTTAATCTTTTTCTACTAATACACGCATATGCTGCACAGAAACTATCACTCTTGGATCTGACATGAAGAAGAAAGCCTTGTTCTTCCAACATAACTATATGTAGCTTTAGTTCATGTTGACCTTTAACAGGAAGAAAATGCTATACCTGGCTCTTACGTTAACCATGTACACCTGTGTCCAATTAACTCTGCTCTGTTTCAGTCAGGTCCTGGCTCATCTCCAGTGCGGGATCATCTTGCTACGCCATGAGTCAAGTTATCCAGCTGCTGTTCATGTAAGCCTACCTTTTACCAGACCTCTGCCTGTTTCTCACCAATGACCTTGCTTCAGTCAAAGCACCACTGTCTCTCTGTTTGACCATTACCTGACCTTTGCCTGTTCTGGACCTAAGCCAATGCCTCAACCCAACAAACTTAGTCAACTTTCCTGTCGCCATATCTTGCCTATTCCTAACGTCTCAGACGCTAACTGTCTCATGACTGTTAACACCAAAGGACAGGACCCAGAAACCACAAGTAAGACTGTTGCATTGCCTTTCACAACCTGTTGCTTGCATGTTTGAACCAATCATTTGCATCTGTACCTGTCTAAACCAAAATGTCTCTCTGTCATCAGGTCCCTCAGTATTCCAGTCCAGGCAAAGCCCTCAGAGTATTTTTACTGAAAACTCATTGAAATGCTGGTGACAATATTTGAGCATGTTCACCTGAACCATGATATTGTTGAAGTATTTATATATATATACATATTTTCTGGATATGTCTGTGTATGTGATATTAGGAGAAAGCAACTGTTTTCTACCCATGCTATTATCTGTTACATTAGATATAAAAAATAAATATACACAACAGCAGGAACTCAGTATGTCAAGTCACTGTTTTATTGCCATGTGTGGTGTGTTTTCACTGACCTAAAGTAATTACCTTGGGTGACATGCTGGCACAGAACAAGCAGAGTGACTTTCCATCTGTCAACTAGCAAATAAGTTGAATTCAAGCTACTTTTTGAAACAACCTCCTGTTTCACAACATCATTTGTTTTTGTATTTTTTCTTCCTACAGCATTGTTTATGCTGAAATGGAATATTGTACATACTGCATATATTTTGGGCTTTGTTGTTACATTTTTGGAATTATGCTGCAATGTAATTCAAAGAACAAGTCAGCTGTGAGGTTGTGTATATAAGGACATGGATAAAAAACATGTTGAAGTCAAAATATGCTATCAGACTCAGTAATGAACAGTGTATAAAGAAAGGGCCTGACATGGAGTGTTCTATCTTTTACTCGGCCCAAACAGAGCCCAGTTGTCAATTTCCATATCTAGTGCCACAATGAAAATTTTTTAAACCTAATTCAATAAAAATTCTTTAATTTATTACTGTTCTTCCTCAATGTACATTTCAATATAGTGAAACCTTAAATTCCACATATATGGTACTTTGAGAAAAAAATGTATATTTCACAACCTTTTATGGAGGTGACTTTATTGTAATAAACTAGGTGAGCAGGGTAACTCCAAATTGCCATTGTTTACTACTACCAGTGTAACAGTGGGTCCAGTAAATTGGACTAAAAGTATCTATCACTTATTTGGGGGGTGATGGTCTAGTGGTTAAGCACTGGGCTTGAGGCCAGAGGATCCTCGGTTCAAACCCCAGCCTGACCGGAAAATCACTAAGGGCCCTTGGACCAGGTCCTTAATCCCTACTTGCTCCCGCTGTGTAGTGCGTGCCTTGCATGGCAACACCCTGACATCGGTGTGTGAGTGTGTTTGTGTGAATGGGTGAATGTGAGGCATAATTGTAAAGCGCTTTGAGTGTCTGCTGCAGATGGAAAAGCTCTATATAAATGCAGTCCATTTAAGTTAGATGGTGTGTGTTTCACCACAAACACACCGTCTGTATGAGAGTAGCTTAACAAGTTAAAAGTAACAGATTTTGCTATGTAACAAGGAAATGTCAGGCAATACAAAAGGAATAGATTGATTAATGACTGGCTATTGTTATGATTAGGTATAGCATTCTCTTTTAGTGTTATGTTTGATGGTTAATTTTTGTCTATTACTTTTCCTGTTATTTTGTCAAATTTCCCACCATTACTTTCTTCCCTTCAATGCTGTGAATATTAGTACATGTAAAACTTTTCTTGTTATTGGGTAAGCTAATATCACACTTCAGCATTGCAGCATGCCTCCTGGACTTTTTAACAAATTAAGCCCCAATCCCAATTTCATGGACATACATCTTGGAAACTCATGGCATCAGACCAAAGAAGCCAAGAAGGAGGGCAAAGATCTCCATGTGGTGTTCCTGGATCTTGCAAATGCTTTTGACTCAGTCCCTCACAAACTCTTGTGGACAGCCTTTGACTATGTCAGGGTTCCAGCAGCTCTCAAATCTTTTGTCCCTTGGCCTAGTTCCGGGACATCCAGCTCTGCTTGACAACAGCAGGGTACACTACAGCATGGCAACACCTGGCAATCATGGCATGGTAGCATGGCAATCATGGCTGGTTGCACCATCTCCCTGCTGGCCTTTGCTCTGGCCATAGAAGTCACCATTGAGGCCTCTCAATGGGTGGTTGGTGGACAGTGAATTAGACCAGGACTGATGCTGCCGCCAGTGAGAGCATATATGAACGATCTCACAACCTTCACCACGGCTAAGGCTTGCACTGTATGGCTACTTAGAAATCTCCAGGAAACCATAGAATTGGCTCACATAAAGTTCATGCCAAACAAGTCCAGAAGCATCTCCATTGTCAAGGAGAGACTGTTGTGTGGGCCGCTGAAGAGGAGGTACTGCTGGCCCACCACCACCAGTGGGCGCCCTGCCTGGAGTGCGGGCTCCAGGCACCAGAGGGCGCCGCCGCCTCACAGGAGCAGCCAAGGTGACAGCTGTCACCCATCACCTGAGACAGCTGACAGCAATCATCAGTGGGGTATATCAGCAGGACAGCATCTCCACCTCATTGCCGAGATATCGTTTCTACCTGAAAGGTAACGTATCAAAGCTGACGGAGTGTATCCTTTTGGATTAGTGCTTAGATTGTGGATTACTGTTCCAACGAGAGGTGGAGGTGACTTCCCTGCTGTTCGGAGTCTTGGGTGCAAACGCGCCCCCATCTAACTGTTCTTTGTTCCTCGCCAGCAGTACCAGGTCCGACACGCGGAGGCAGTGGCCACCTGGGAGTTCGGGACTTGGCGGCTCCAGTATTCCCGGGGTCCTGTGGCGGAGGAAGCCGTGTGGTTCCGGTCTTACCTTGGAGAGGCGTCTCCTATCTTCGAGCCTGCCCACACGACACTTTTGTGAATTGACTGTTGTCCATTTCCATGATTGGTTGTATTCGTTGTGCACGTTCACAACAGTAAAGCCTTGTTATTTGACTTTCTCCATTGTCCGTTCATTTGCGCCCCCTGTTGTGGGTCCGTGTACTGACACTTTCCCAACAGGATATCTCGGCCAACGTCATGGATCCCGAGGGGCGTCAACCGGCTGTTGAACGGCCAATGGAAGAACAGGGCGCCGCTGCGGCTCTCCCTCCCGTAGATCCTGTGCGTAACATAGACGTTCCACTGGTTGTTCAACGACCTCTCCCACCTTCCCCGGAAGCATACATAAGCCCCCCAGAGCCGTACGGAGGCTGTGTGGAGACGTGCGCGGATTTTCTCATGCAGTGCTCGCTCGTCTTCGCACAGCGTCCCGTCATGTACGCGACCGATGCTAGTAAAGTAGCTTATGTAATAAACCTGCTTCGCGGTGAGGCACGCGCTTGGGCTACAGCGCTCTGGGAGCAGAATTCACGGCTCCTTCTGACATACGATGGGTTTGTAAGGGAGCTCAGAACCGTGTTCGATCACCCTAATAGAGGCGAAACCACTTCAACCGTGCTGCTGTCAATGAGACAGGGGCGTCGGAGCGCAGCTGCCTATGCAGTCGACTTCCGCATTGCGGCTGCGAGGTCCGGCTGGAATAGCACTGCCCTCCGCGCCGCCTTTGTAAACGGACTGTCTTTGGTTCTTAAGGAGCACCTGGTGGCTAAGGACGAACCGCGGGATTTAGATGGGCTCATCGATCTTGTCATACGGTTAGACAACCGGTTAGAAGAACGTCGGCGGGAACGAGACGAAGGGCGTGGCCGGGCACGCGCCGTCCCTCTCCCTTCCGGTTCCGACCGCGCTCCGCCTTCCCCACGCTCCATGGCCCCTGCGCTCCGTGGGGCCACAGCTCCCCCTGCTGACGAAGCTATGGACACGAGTAGGGCAACATTTAGGGCACCAGATGCACAGAGGAGACGGGCCCACGGAGCTTGTTTTGTTTGTGGTGCAATAGAGCACCATATGAGAGACTGCCCCGAGCGGTTAAACTCCAACGCCCGCCCCTAGAAACTGGGCTAGGGGTGGGCCGAGACATTCACGTGGGACACACCCACATTGCCACACGACTCCCAGTTACGATCCTGTATGAGGACTCAACCCTGAAGGCCCTAGCACTGGTGGACACGGGCTCTGAGGGGAATCTGCTGGACAGCAGATGGGCCAGGGAGATAGGGCTCCCTCTGGTGGCGCTTACCTCGCCTGTGCAGGTTCGAGCACTAGATGGCTCCCTACTCCCTCCAATCACACATAAGATACCACCTGTAACTCTGGTGGTGTCAGGAAATCACCGGGAGGTGATCGAGTTTTTTGTGACTCAGGCCACCTCCCGTGTGGTTTTAGGATTTCCCTGGATGTTGAAGCACAATCCCGGATTGATTGGCCGTCCGGGGTAGTGGTTCAGTGGAGCGAGACCTGCCATCGGGTGTGTCTAGGTTCCTCGGTTCCTCCCGGATCCCAAGCTAAGGAGGAGGTCAGAGTCCCGCCCAATCTGGGGACGGTGCCGGTGGAGTACCACGACCTTGTCGACGTGTTCAGCAAGGATCTGGCGCTCACACTTCCCCCCCACCGTCCGTATGATTGTGCCATTGATTTGGTTCCGGGCAGTGAGTTTCCGTCCAGCAGGCTGTACAACCTCTCCCGGCCTGAGCGCGAATCAATGGAGACCTACATCCGGGACTCATTAGCCGCCGGGTTGATCCGGAATTCCACCTCCCCGATGGGCGCAGGTTTCTTTTTTGTGGGCAAAAAAGACGGCGGACTTCGTCCATGCATTGATTATAGGGGGCTGAACGAGATCACGGTTCGCAACCGATACCCGTTGCCCCTGTTGGATTCGGTGTTCACACCCCTGCATGGAGCCCAAATCTTCACCAAGCTCGATCTTAGAAATGCGTATCATCTGGTTCGGATCCGGAAGGGAGACGAGTGGAAAACGGCATTTAACACCCCCTTAGGTCACTTTGAGTACCTGGTCATGCCGTTCGGCCTCACAAACGCCCCCGCGACGTTCCAAGCATTAGTTAATGATGTCTTGCGGGATTTCCTGCACCGGTTCGTCTTCGTCTATCTAGACGATATACTCATCTTTTCTCCGGATCCTGAGACTCATGTCCGGCATGTACGTCAGGTCCTGCAGCGGTTGTTGGAGAACCGGCTGTTTGTGAAGGGCGAGAAGTGTGAGTTCCACCGCACCTCTTTGTCCTTCCTGGGGTTCATCATCTCCTCCAACTCCGTCGCTCCTGATCCGGCCAAGGTTGCGGCGGTGAGAGACTGGCCCCAACCCACAAGCCGTAGGATGTTGCAACAGTTCCTAGGCTTTGCTAATTTCTACAGGAGGTTCATTAAGGGCTACAGTCAGGTAGTTAGCCCCCTGACAGCCCTGACCTCACCAAAAGTCCCCTTCACCTGGTCGGATCGGTGCGATGCCGCATTCAAGGAGTTGAAACGGCGCTTCTCGTCTGCACCTGTTCTGGTGCAGCCCGATCCTAGTCGCCAGTTAGTGGTTGAAGTGGATGCCTCGGACTCAGGGATAGGAGTCGTGCTGTCCCAGAGCGGGAAGACCGATAAGGTCCTTCACCCGTGTGCCTATTTTTCCCGCAGGTTGACCCCAGCCGAACGGAACTATGACGTCGGCAATCGAGAGCTCCTTGCGGTGAAAGAGGCTCTTGAAGAGTGGAGACACCTGTTGGAGGGAACATCCGTGCCATTCACGGTTTTCACTGACCACCGGAACCTGGAATATATCAGGACCGCCAAGCGGCTGAATCCCAGGCAAGCCCGCTGGTCACTGTTCTTCGGCCGTTTTGACTTCCGCATCACCTACCGGCCCGGGACCAAGAACCAGAATCGGATGCCTTGTCCCGGGTACATGAAGACGAGGTCAAAACGGAGTTGTCGGATCCACCGGAACCCATCATCCCGGAGTCCACTATCGTGGCCACCCTCACCTGGGACGTAGAGAGAACCGTCCGGGAGGCCCTGGCACGAAGCCCGGACCCCGGGACTGGACCAAAGAACAGACTTTACGTCCCACCAGAGGCACGGGCTGCAGTCCTGGACTTCTGTCACGGCTCTAAGCTCTCCTGTCATCCAGGGGTGCGAAGAACCGTGGCAGTTGTCCGGCAGCACTTCTGGTGGGCGTCCCTGGAGGCCGACGTCCGGGACTATATCCAGGCCTGTACCACCTGCGCCAGGGGCAAGGCCGACCATCGCAAGGCTCCGGGACTGCTACAGCCGCTGCCCGTGCCTCATCGCCCCTGGTCCCACATCGGCCTGGATTTTGTCACGGGCCTCCCGCCGTCCCAGGGAAACACCGTCATCCTCACGATAGTGGACCGATTCTCCAAGGCGGCCCACTTCGTGGCCCTCCCGAAGCTCCCAACGGCCCAGGAGACAGCGGACCTCCTGGTCCACCACGTCGTCCGCCTGCATGGGATACCATCAGACATCGTCTCCGATCGCGGTCCCCAGTTCTCCTCACACGTCTGGAGGAGCTTCTGCCGGGAACTGGGGGCCACGGTCAGTCTCTCATCCGGGTATCACCCCCAGACCAACCGTCAAGCAGAGCGGGCTAATCAAGAAATGGAGCAAACACTACGTTGTGTGACAGCCGCGCACCCGGCGGCCTGGAGTACTCATCTGGCCTGGATCGAGTACGCCCACAACAGTCAAGTGTCATCAGCCACCGGCCTCTCCCCCTTTGAGGTGTGTTTGGGGTATCAGCCCCCACTATTCCCGGTGGTTGAGGGAGAGGTCGGTGTGCCCTCGGTCCAGGCCCACCTGCGGAAGTGCCGTCGGGTGTGGCGTGCCGCCCGTTCTGCTTTGTTGAAGGCCCGGATGAGGGCGAAGACCCATGCAGACCGGCGGCGGACCCCGGCCCCTACGTATCGCCCCGGCAGGAAGTGTGGTTGTCCACCAAGGACATTCCACTGCAAGTGGCCTCCCCAAAACTGCAAGATAGATACATAGGTCCGTTTAAGATTCTCAAGGTCATCAATCCCGCCGCAGTGAGGCTTCGGCTTCCAGCCTCACTGCGGATCCATCCGGTATTTCATGTGTCAAAGATCAAGCCCCATCACACCTCGCCCCTCTGTGCACCCGGTCCGGCACCACCTCCTGCCCGGATCATCGATGGCGAGCCAGCTTGGACAGTGCGCCGGCTGTTGGACGTCCGACGGATGGGCCGGGGCTTTCAATATCTGGTGGACTGGGAGGGGTACGGTCCCGAAGAACGCTCCTGGGTGAAGAGGAGCTTCATCCTGGATCCGGCCCTCCTGGCCGACTTTTACCGTCGCCACCCGGACAAACCCGGTCGGGCGCCAGGAGGCGCCCGTTGAGGGGGGGTTCCTGTTGTGTGGGCCGCTGAAGAGGAGGTACTGCTGGCCCACCACCACCAGTGGGCGCCCTGCCTGGAGTGCGGGCTCCAGGCACCAGAGGGCGCCGCCGCCTCACAGGAGCAGCCAAGGTGACAGCTGTCACCCATCACCTGAGACAGCTGACAGCAATCATCAGTGGGGTATATCAGCAGGACAGCATCTCCACCTCATTGCCGAGATATCGTTTCTACCTGAAAGGTAACGTATCAAAGCTGACGGAGTGTATCCTTTTGGATTAGTGCTTAGATTGTGGATTACTGTTCCAACGAGAGGTGGAGGTGACTTCCCTGCTGTTCGGAGTCTTGGGTGCAAACGCGCCCCCATCTAACTTTGTTCCTCGCCAGCAGTACCAGGTCCGACACGCGGAAGCAGTGGCCACCTGGGAGTTCGGGACTTGGCGGCTCCAGTATTCCCGGGGTCCTGTGGCGGAGGAAGCCGTGTGGTTCTGGTCTTACCTTGGAGAGGCGTCTCCTATCTTCGAGCCTGCCCACACAACACTTTTGTGAATTGACTGTTGTCCATTTCCATGATTGGTTGTATTCGTTGTGCACGTTCACAACAGTAAAGCCTTGTTATTTGACTTTCTCCATTGTCCGTTCATTTGCGCCCCCTGTTGTGGGTCTGTGTACTGACACTTTCCCAACAGAGACTGTCAGACCACCGCTTTCTCATGGGCAAGGAGCCCATTCCAATGGTTTCCGAGAAGCAAGTGAAGAGCCTAGGTCGGTGGTATGATGCCTCCCTCAAAGACAAAGAGCAAGTGTACAACTCAGGAAGGAGGTAGCCAGTAGCCTGGAGAACACTGATAAAACCCTGCTTCCTGGCAAGCTGAAGCTGTGGTGCATGCAGTACAGACTACTCGCATGTCTTCTGTGACCACTTACTTTGTATGAACTTTCCAAGATAGAAAAGCTGGAGAAACTGGTTAGCACATACGGAAGGAAATGGCTTGGCCTTCCCAGGTGCTTTAACAGTATTGGACTATATGGCAAAGGGATGCTACATCTGCCCATTTCCAGCCTGACAGAGGAGTACAAGTGTGCCAAAGTTCAGACTAAAGATGATGCTACTGGATTTGAGTGATCCTTTTGGAGCCCAAACTGCCCCTATCCTGGTTACTGGGAGGAAGTGGACCCCATTGGCTGCAACTGAGCAGGCAAAGGCAACACTCAGACATAGGGATCTTGTGGGCTGAGTGCAGGAGGGGAGGAGTGGTCTTGGCCTTGGGGCCAGTAGACCAGCATGGAACAAGGCCATTCCATTTGAGAGATGAAAGCTGGTGGTTCAGGATTTACGTTGGGACGAGGAAGCAGGAAGGTGTGCACAAACTGTGGTGTAGGCAAAGCAAGAGCAATGGATGGCATGGAAAGGAGTGGAGAAGAGGAAGATCTCCTGGAAAGAGCTGTGGGAGACAGAGGCATTTAAGGCAAGCTTTAACATCAGAGCTGCCTAGGATGTCCTGCCTTCTCCTGGAAACCTAAGCCAGTGGTATGCAAAACCCCCACATGCCCTCTATTTCCAAGTCCAGCAACACTGAAGTACATTTTGGTGGGACGCAAAACCGGCCTTACCCAAGGCTGCTACACCTGGCGGCACAACCAGGTGATAAAGTGTCTTGCAGCAGTGGTGGAAAGTTGGTGGACGAGACTGAATGCCCTTTCTCCCCCGCCATCCCATTGGCAATTAGGACCATTTATCCGGGAGGGTGAGGGGCAATCAAGCATCGCCACCATAAGTGTAGTTAGTGGGCAACTGGGCAGAACGCAGGATTGGAAGGTGCAGGCAGACTTGGGTAAGAAATTCTGCTTTCCAGCTGAGATTGCAGTTACCAAGCTCGTCTCCATCATTGAGCTCACAGTGCCATGGGAGAGTGCAGTGGAGGAGGCCTATGAACGAAAGAAGAGGTATACAGAACTTGCAGCTGACGCAAAACAACATGGCTAGAAAACACCCAGAGGAAGTAGGCTACAGAGGGTTCGTAGCCACCTCAAAATCCAGGCTACTCAGGCAGATGGGACTGCAAGGGAAGGCCCACCAGCAGATAGTCAAAGACCTCTCCAATCCTGCTGAGAAGGGGAGTCAGTGGCTGTGGATGAAAAGAAAGGACTCTGTCTGGGCCTTCAAGTGAGTTTATGGCATCTAGGGAGTGAACCTGGGACACTGGGATTCACTGCTGAACCCTCTGGAGGTGCCATGGACCTATCAGCAAAACACCAAAGAAAGAGGGAGCCCACTTGACAACCCAAAGGATGCCATCAACCAATTGACTACCCCACAGTTTCATCGGTGCCTCAAGTATTTTTTGAGAGATAGTAATATCTAGTCCTATGCAACAGATCTATTAGAAACCACCATGTGAACATCACTGTTGCTGTGAATGTGATCTAACATGTAGTATGATATCGTAAAATGCCATTCTTGGATTTGACTGAATATGACTGAGCTGCTAGAACCTGGACCAAACAGAAATATGTGGCATATTTCTCGTGAAACAACCCATTTTTAGAAAATTGATTATTGTTACTTCTTAAAAATAAAGAAACCCACTGCTTAGTTTCAATTTTTTTTCTTGATAGTAGCTTTCCATAGAGAATATATACGCAAAAGCTAATCAAGTTGAGCACCTGTCCATTCAAAAGGGAGGTTTGTTGGATAGTATACACAAAACAATACACCCTAAGCTTGCATGGACTTTGACAAACAAACAAACAAAAAAAAGACAGTCTAGCAAGAAAAACCATCACTCCTCCACAGGACCAGCTCACATCCAAGCCCCCACACACACCTCAAACCACATCACACGTTTGTGTGTGTGCCTGTTTATCTGAAAGTTATCTATGTGGATCATGTTGCATGGCCAGATAAAGATGAGGCCTTCCGCAAGGATGTTCAACAACTAATCACAAGATGACTACTTTACTTAATTAGCTGCACACATAATAAATACTAATTAGGAAAAACTGAGGCGCAACAGAGGATGTGAAAGAGGAGAGATAATGAGAAATGAGGGGGAAATAAAAATAATGAGAAATCAAGAGAAGGAAGGAACAATAGTTAGTAATAGATGGTGAATACATGGACATTAGGGTTTTTTCCCCACATTTTATATGTTAGGGAGGAACACCCTTGGGCTTAAAGACGTTAAGTGCTATTTTGGATAGGATAGAGAAGTAGAATAAGTATATAACAAAGTGATCACCCTGTTTAAGAACTTAAGCCTGGGTCCCACTGAATAATGAAGGATGAATAATGAGCCACGCAGCATGTTTTCTTTGCTACGAGAGGGTTTCTTCAACCATTCTACAACTATATACCTTTTTTTTCTGTGCTCTTAGTTTTTACTGCATTGTGTACACAGCATCAGCACGATGATGCACGGCGCAACTCGAAGCGGGCCTGTGGGAAACTTAAGTTTTTAATGACAAAGTTGTTTTTTTTAATTCGGCACACAAAATATTCAAATAGAAAAAAATGAACAATTCCACAAACAAACACAGACAAAACTAGTGAGTCCGAAAGGGTGTGGGCTGAAGCAAAGCTTATTAGCGCCCACCCCTGCTAGTACAAGTCCAACAATTCTAATCAGTCATATTTACATAAATATAAATTCACTACTACATGTCGACACACAGACATACACATCAATATACTATTCACTTATAATTATATTTATATAGTACCAGATCATAAGAAAGTCGAATCAAGGCACTTTACGCCAGTAAGGACTAACCTTGCCAACCCCCAGAGCAAGCACTAGGCAACTGTGGTGAGGAAAAACTCCCTATAAGGAAGAAACCTCAAGCAGACCAGGCACTTGGCGGTGACCCTCTGCTTGGGCTGTGCCACATATACCTATATACATACGTATATACTTTACAAACATAAATATATACATACATATACACAGTCACTTATATACATATACATATACACCTACCCATATCTATATATCTACATACGCATATACATACCCACACATTCAAATATACAATAAGTCCCACTTATAAATTGAACATTCCATATAAATCAAATTATATTTGCTTCTTTATGATACTTAGACATAATGTTCTTTTTGAGTATTTTCTTAAATCACACTAAGGTACTACTCATTCTAACCTCTGTTGAACATTTGTTCCATTTCCTCACCCCAACCACAGACACACAAAAACCCTTTACATTTGTTCTTACTGGTGGTTTCATAAAAATTGCACAACCTCTTAAACTATATCTGGATTCCCTCAATCGGAACAGACTCTGGACATGTCTCGGTAAGGCTTGGTTTTTCGCTCGAAATAAAGTTTGAATTGTAATGTAATCGACCAAATCAATGAATTTTAATAAATTTAAAGACACAAATAGAGAATGAGTTGGTTCACGATATTGTTTATTGCAGATGATTCGTATGGCTCGTTTTTGCAAAAGGAATATTGGATTGGTATTTGATTTGATAAGGAATGGTCTTTGTGAAATAATGCATCATGTAGAATCTTGTCAACAAACTGACAGCCAAAGTAGGCATTGTATCGTGTTATCTGATTGGTCGTTATCGATAGACGGCGTCGCCCGATTGGCTAGCGCTACGAGGTGTACTTGGCTCCACCAGCGGTCAACTCGGCTCCACCAACGGTCAACTCGGCATGTGGTACAGCTCAGAAAGTGGTGAATGGGCCAATCAGAAGTTGGCAAAATCACATACCATATAATAATCGTGGAAGTTTTGTGGCTCTGAGTGGCTTTTAGAGGCATTATCTTCAGTTAAGGAGGCTCCTCTCTGAGCATGGCGCTAATTTCAAGAAGTTTAAAATTTAGCAACAACAGCATGGGGCAGTTTGTGTCCAAGGTTTTAGAGGCATTTGTGTGGTGCTTACGAGGCTGCTAAAAGCCCATTATCTGTGCGCCTGGCAGCTACGCAGGACCTGAGAGGCTATTTTTGGAGCGGCTGCCCTCTTGTGCACACAATTCCACCTGCTCTGTGCACTGGATGCTGTATATAAAATATTTTTTGTAGCAGATTAATAATTTCCTGCCAAACCTTGGATTCTGAAAATACCTCTAATCGCTTCTAGAATCACAGAGGACTGTTTCAACTGGATGCTTTTTTACTCTCTTTCCTGCTCCATATGGAATGTATTTTGAGCCACTTAAGGTAACTATTTTTAATGTTTTTTTTAGCTTGACAAAACAGTTCCTAACTGTAAAAGTATGTCTATGGTTGATTTAATATCTTCATAATGGATCACATGAGCTCCGCTGTGCACGCGCACTGCACACTGAGGCAGTGACTCATGACGCTCCAAAGAAGCATTTAGGCAAGGCAGAACGCCAGTTCATGAAAGAGTGATTTTTCAGTCAATATTGGACGAACACAAAGTTAAAATTTGGATGACTGCGTGAAAGTGGATGTGTGTTTAAAGCCGCAGAAGAAATAACTCCAGTGAACCTGCTAAAAGCAGCGCAAAGCTGTGCAGCAACACAGAACGAGAGTGCGCAAAAGATCAATTTTGAAGACATAACACAAAGTTAAAAGTTGTTGTATCACGGTGACTTGTGTTATGTGGGCCGCTGAAGAGGAGGTACTGCTGGCCCACCACCACCAGAGGGCGCCCTGCTTGGAGTGCGGGCTCCAAGCACGAGAGGGCGCCAGACCCAGAAGAAGTGACAGCTGTCACTCATCGCACCAGCTGTCACTCATCATCATCACCATAAAGGCCGGACTGCAACTCCACCTCCTCGCCGAGAAATCGACTACCATTGGAAAGGTAATTTCTCTGCTGACTAACACTTTGTGTGTAATAACCTGAACTTCTATTGCAGCCGTTTTCCTGGAGTGTTGCCTTGTCTGGAGGATTGGCGTTTGGTGTGACAGCGACGGCTTTCGCCTCACACCCCAACCCAGATAAGTGGTTGACCAGGAGCTGCACGAGTGTGTGTGATTGGAGGTGGAGGTGCTCCCTCCTAACTGTGTTTGGACTGTGGATTACTGAGTGTGCGGACTCACACTCATACATCTTATCTCTGCTTTCTGCCAGCAGTACCAGGGTCGACAGCCGAAGACAGAGGCCACCTGGGGACTCGGGACTTGGCGGCTCCGGTGTTCATCAGACCATTGGTGGTGGAAGCCGTGTGGGACGCGGCTTCTCTCTCATCGGGGGTCTTCTATCTTCGAGCCTGCCCACACGTCACCTGGTGTTAATTGACTGTGCAAATTCTGTGAATTTAGTTGTGTATTATCACAACATTAAATTGTTACTTTTTGGCTTACTCATTGTCCGTTCATTTGCACCCCCTGTTGTGGGTCCGTGCTACGACACCTTCACAACAGACTTGTAAGCTGTGGAAGAAATAAAGAAATATATATATATATATATATATATATATATATATATATATATATATATATATATATATTTTTTTTTTTTTTTTTTAAGTGATCCACAGGTGTATATAATTAAAGAGGCCACCTCATTGTGTATGCAGAATGGCACCGTGCACAAAAGAGTGATTTTGCAGAAATAAAAGGATGAACACAAAGTTTAAAGTGGGATCACGGTGTAAAAATGACTGTGTTTAAAGCCAGGGAAAAAATAAAGCCAGCAAGCCATGGATGGAAAGGAAGCCAGTGAGAAGGACCACAGAGGCGGCTGCCCATAAATGGAGAACAGCAAAAGAGATGATAGATGAAAAACGTGGGTCATTCTTCGAATAATCACTAACACACCCATGCGTGGCTCATTATTCATGGCTTATTATTCGATGGGACCCAGGCTTTACTGGTAAACAACACAGGTCATTGGATGGTAGACATCTTAGCTTTCACACCAATGATCAATCAATCAATCAATCAATTTTTTTATATAGCGCCAAATCACAACAAACAGTTGCCCCAAGGCGCTTTATATTGTAAGGCAAGGCCATACAATAATTATGTAAAACCCCAACGGTCAAAACGACCCCCTGTGAGCAAGCACTTGGCTACAGTGGGAAGGAAAAACTCCCTTTTAACAGGAAGAAACCTCCAGCAGAACCAGGCTCAGGGAGGGGCAGTCTTCTGCTGGGACTGGTTGGGGCTGAGGGAGAGAACCAGGAAAAAGACATGCTGTGGAGGGGAGCAGAGATCGATCACTAATGATTAAATGCAGAGTGGTGCATACAGAGCAAAAAGAGAAAGAAACAGTGCATCATGGGAACCCCCCAGCAGTCTACGTCTATAGCAGCATAACTAAGGGATGGTTCAGGGTCACGTGATCCAGCCCTAACTATAAGCTTTAGCAAAAAGGAAAGTTTTAAGCCTAATCTTAAAAGTAGAGAGGGTGTCTGTCTCCCTGATCTGAATTGGGAGCTGGTTCCACAGGAGAGGAGCCTGAAAGCTGAAGGCTCTGCCTCCCATTCTACTCTTACAAACCCTAGGAACTACAAGTAAGCCTGCAGTCTGAGAGCGAAGCGCTCTATTGGGGTGATATGGTACTACGAGGTCCCTAAGATAAGATGGGACCTGATTATTCAAAACCTTATAAGTAAGAAGAAGAATTTTCTATTCTAGAATTAACAGGAAGCCAATGAAGAGAGGCCAATATGGGTGAGATATGCTCTCTCCTTCTAGTCCCCGTCAGTACTCTAGCTGCAGCATTTTGAATTAACTGAAGGCTTTTTAGGGAACTTTTAGGACAACCTGATAATAATGAATTACAATAGTCCAGCCTAGAGGAAATAAATGCATGAATTAGTTTTTCAGCATCACTCTGAGACAAGACCTTTCTGATTTTAGAGATATTGCGTAAATGCAAAAAAGCAGTCCTTGATCTTGACCTTCACCTGAATGATTGCCCTTTGGCTGACCTTGCCAGACAATTCTGTAATCCACCTACATTTGTGTGCCACATTTGGTCAAATGGGATGGAAAATCAAATTATTTGACCTTGAACTCAATAGCCATGACCTTGTCAACACTGAACAACTAGGGTTGGAAGGTCTAATGAAAACCATTAGTCAATGAGTAGGGTATCATGAGTAATCAACTATTCGACTAGTCAGCGACTAAATTTGACATTGAATGAATTAAGCCAATTTCAAATCTTCATGTTGAAACTCAAATGTGACATTTTTTTTCACAAATATATGCACAAAATCACAAATACAAAAAAAGACACCTGCATTCATTTACTAGGCACAGACTACCTGTTCGAGCTGACAAATTCACCTGTCAAGGTTCACACACTCTCTTCACCGAGTTAAGGGAGTGGTGGCAGCTCCAGCAGGTCTATTACAACCCTAATTTCAATGATGTTGGGACATGAGTGAAATATAAATAAAAACAGAATACAATGATTTGCAAATCCTTTTCAACCTATATTCAATTGAATACACCACAAAGACAAGCTATTTAATGTTCAAACTGATACACTTTCTGGTTTTTGTGCAAATATTTTGAAATGGATGCCTGCAACACATTTCAAAAAAGCTGGGACAGGGGCAACAAAAGACTGGGAAAGTTGATGAATGCTCAAAAAACACCTGTTTGGAACATTCCAAAGGTGAACAGGTTAATTGGAAACAGGTGAGTGTCATGATTGGGTATGAAAGGAGCATCCCCCAAAAGCTCAGTCATTCACAAGCAAAGATGGGGCAAGGATCACCACTTTCAACTTGGTCTCACGGCAAATCGTGATTCAGCAGCATGAAATATACATTAATGTATTGGTTCATGATATTGTGACGAAAAGCACCTCATTTTTGTCACGGCAGCATGAATTCATTCTAATTCATTCCACGACAGCTGCACAAAATTAAAAGTGAAGTAGGGGGGTCGGGGTGGTTATGGTTAGGGTTGGGGGAAGGAATAGGGTTAGGTTATGGTTAAGGTTAGGGTTGGAGGTAGGAGTAGGTTTAGTAATAGTGAGTTAAAAAAAAAAATCACAAAAATTTGACTCATTTCGTCACAGGAGCACCAAAAAAACAAAAAAAACAAAACGTGAGACTGGGCAGCCACTTTGTGAACAACTGCATGAAAAAATAGCCCAACAGTTTAAGAACAATGTTTCTCAATGTTCAATTGCAAGGAATGTAGGGATTCCATCATCTACAGTCCATAATATATTCAGAAGATTCAGATAATCTGGACACTTTCTACACGTAGGCGGCAAGGCCGAAAGCCAACACTTAATGCCCGTGACCTTCGATCCCTCAGGTGGCACTGCATTAAAAACCGACATCATTGTATGAAGGATCTTACAAGAACACTTCCGAAAACAAAATACAAAAGTTAACACAGTTTGTCGCTACATCTACAAGTGCAAGTTAAAATTCTACCATGCAAAGCAAAAGCCATACATCAGTCACATCCAGAAATTCCATCGCCTTCTCTGGGCCCGAGCTTATTTCAAATGGACAGATGCAAAATGGAAAACTGTGCTGTGGTCTGATGGATCCACATTTCACATTGTTTTTGGAAATCATGGACGTCGTGTCCAGACAAAAGAGGAAAGAGACATCCAGATTGTTACCAGCGCAAACATCAAAAGCCAGCATCTGTGATGATATGGGGGTGTGTTAGTGCCCATGGCATGGGCAATTTATAAATCTGTGATGGCACCATCAATGCTGAACGGTACATCCAGGTTTTGGAGCAACACATGCTGCCATCCAAGCAATGTCTTTTTCAGGGATGTCCCTGCTTATTTCAGCAACACAATGCCAAGCCACATTCTGCACGTGTTACAACAACGTGGTTTCATAGTAAAAGAGTGCAGGTACTAGACTGGCCTGCCTGCAGTCCAGACCTGGAACTGGTTCTTTTCAAGTATCACTAAGAAATGATTCAATCCACTGATATCAATAGCCTTTGTGCTTAATGATTCCCTTATCGGTCTTTCAGAGCGGCCATTGTTTTGGAGGGTGTTTGTTGGGAAAATGATCAGTCCTCTACATTGATTACAGACAGGCTTTCAACTAGTCGACTAATAAACAACTTGTCATCCCACCCTAGCAACAATATATGAAGTTTGTTTGTTGACCTAATCCTTTCAGGTCATTTGGCCAATTTCTACCAGACAGACAGACATGACCTGTATCCCAGTGACTGACCACATGTGCAATTCTGCAATCTTCCCATGTTATGTATGCCAAGATTGTTATAAATAAGACTGAAGAATCTAACTTTTGACAATTCATCCCAGTAAGTTTGAAGATAACTTGGCCTATGTCCACATACCAAGATTAGTATAAATCAGGCAATGGCCCCAGAAAAGTAGTCAACTAGACCAGGGGTCCTTCTCTACAGCTCTACAGCTGGATTTTATATTTTAATGAATTTATATCAAGTTTAGACATTTGCTTTCAGTTTGAGTTTAAGGAAGATAACTTTAGATTTATTTATTTATTTGTATTTAATTGGCATAAACAAATTAAAATGTGTGAAATGCCAAGTGTTCCAATACTTTTGAGTACAGTTGCGAAACACTCTGTGGCACTTGTATTTTTTAAGTGAAATGCATCATCCTGGTGTCAGTCAGCGAGCAAAATTAAGAGGTTATTTAAGTCCTTCAGACAGCAAAATTAAGAGGTTATTTAATCAACAGCTGCCTGCTTGTTTAAAAATCACTGGAGACACACGCATATATAAGACAACCGTAATTAAAGGAGAAATGCTGCTTTTAACAACCTGGACCTAATTTCTGGCATAAAATACAGTTGTGTACTCACCAATATAACTTTGGTGTCATTATTCGTGCACGGTTCAAACAATGTGTTCAATTAAAATCTGAGGCAAACATTTTTTTCTTATACTAAGGTGGATTTGAAAATTTTGTGGTAAACAGCACTAACTACTGGACAGGAGGAACCTAGCAGTCAATGTGACTCACTGATTTCAAAATGCAGCTCTTTTCAACCAGACACGCGGTGCTGTGACATGTCAATCATCTGTGTCCAATCAGATTTCAGGGGAGTCCAGTGCAACCCTGGCCTCTGCTGTAGCTCCACCCATGCCAGGAAGTGTTCAACATTTGACATTTCCTGTTTCACTGTGGACTCAAAATTTGACACTTCCTGTTTCAGTGGGAACTTGCCACTGAGGTCCCATGAGATTCCATGGGATCTTGTCTGTCAATCCAGGAAGTGTCAAACCAGGAAGTGTTTGACATTTTCTGTTTCACTGTGTACTCAAAATTTGGTACTTCATTTTGGGACTCCCTGTACCATAGAGGGAGCTTTGCACTGCTGCACGGCACTTCGCTCATTCAAATGTCCAAACATTCAGAGAAGAAAAATAGAAATTCCAAAGGAAAGACATCAGCAATTGGCAAACATATATTACTTATATATCACTACTTACAGTGCGACAGAGAAAGAGAAAACAATCAAACCTGCAAGCCACAGCTCTTGCTTTCAGGATTTTTTTTTTATTATTATTAATTAATTAATTAATTTATTTTATAATCTTAGTAGGCTCAGAATGGAGGGGATTTTATGAAGCAAAGGGAAGAAAGGATGCAAATACCTGGAAGGGCTTGAGACTTCAGTGATGATGTTTTGTTTTTCCAAAAAAGCTGCTTAACTAACAAAGGTGTTAGGCATCCAGTGACTGTGCTAATTTTGAGCCTTAAAGTGCTAACTCATGGCTCCAAATCATTGCAACAGCAGTCAGACTTGTCCTTCATTAGCTCACCCGCTTTATCTATTATTTTTGTGCAGTTTCTTAAGTACACAATTGAACCTTTCAACTGCACTGAAACAGCATAGTAGGAGGTACAGAGGTAATGATGGAGAGAGAGAGATGAGAAACGAAAACAATGGAGAAAGACAGTAAAGAAGATGAGGAATACAAAAAGGGGGAGAAGGAGAAGACAAACAGACTAGTTCAAGTGGAGATTGTGCTATGAATAATAGCCCATTTATCAGTGCTAATTTGCTAGGCTAATGCTCTCACTGAGCTTAATGGGGAGATTAGCAAGGCAAATTAGCAATGATAAATGAGCAAACATGAAGCATGGTGGTCAATCACAAAGTCAGCCATATACTGTATTCACACAATGCTCCAGCAATCAGAAGCATGTGTTCCAATTGAGGGTTTAGTTCAATTCAATGATTTATTATCCTACACGGCCACAACAGCAACCATGATTCAAGAGATGCAACAGAAAAGAGAACACTATATATCTATCAATCTATATATATATATATATATATATATACATATGTATTAGAAGTATACAATTAAAATAAAAATATCAGCTTTAACTGTTGGGTTGGCACAAGATTTACGTGCACATCCAAAAATAAGGAAAAAAAATCTTGTATTTTGTACAGTTACTGCAGGTCCATAAGTACCTACCAGAGACAGTATGTGCGACACCCTAGATGGACAGCCCCTTCAGTACCCCCCACACACACACACACCACCACCACCACCAAAGGAAATAAAAGAAGCCCCATTCTGCACAAACTGTGAAGGTGCGTTGACACTTGCACACATTTTGGCTCCACACTGCCACACAATTCATTGTGACAATGCCACCTGCTGTGTTCCCAGCTGGATACCACGCTTTGTGCCACTGGACTCTGTGCATATAAAATAATTATTTTGTGGATTAATCATTTTCTCTCAGTTTGGCTGTTGAAAACACCTCTAATCACTTCCGTAATCACAGAGGACTGTTTCAGTTGGAACTTTTTCTCTCTCTCTCTCCTGCACCTCATGAGGTGGAGAACACATTTCAAATAGTCTAGTAATTATTTGTAATATTTACATTGTAATAGCTTGGTAAACCTGTTGCATGTTCATTCCTTCTCATGAGTAGCAGTAAAAGTATGGTTTATGATAGATTTGATGCGGTGTGCTGATGCAATCACTCGCACTCACAAGCAGTGTTTTGAATTGTTTGCGCAATGTTCATTGCAATGCAAGTGAAGTTGACATAATTAATGTGTGACAGAGATTTTGAACATCTCAAAATTTTCTTTGTGCACTTGCCTGAAGCCACGCACAGTTTACAATGGTTTATAACAGTTTGCAGTGAGTTTACTCTCCGGCACAGCAGATGGCGTGCAAGTGCATGGATCAAATTTGTGCAAGTGTCAAGGCACCTTGACTTTTTATCCAATGTTTGACATCAAATAACTGAATGTTTAGATATAATATAATGTTTGCTAGTTCAATCGGAATAAAAAATGTCACCTTATGTATAAGTAAAGCATATGCATAGCAAACGATATAGCAAGAGCAGCATTACAAATTGCAATGTTCTGTTTTCTGGTTTACTGCAGTCCAGCATTAGGGCTCTCCAATTGGTTCAAAATGCTGCTGCCAGACTTTTGACATGGAGCAGAAAGTTTGACCACATTACAACCATTTTGGCATCTCTTCACTGGCTTCCTGTCCCTGTGAGATCGGATTTTAAGGTTCTGCTACTAGCCTATTAAAGTGTTCACGGACTGGCACCTCCCTCCCTATGTACGGGCCTGGGCTTTGCATTCGCAGGATGCAGGACTGCTTTGTGTCCCTAGTCTGCGGGTCATAGAGCTTTCTCTTATTGTGCCCCTGTTCTATGGAATAATCTCCCTGCCTCAATAAAGCAGTCAGATTATGTGGAGACTTTCAAGTCCAGACTTAAGATGCACTTACTGTATTTTCTGCACCATAAGGCGCACCTAAAAGCCTTAAATTTTCACAAAAATCAGCCGTGCACCCTATAATCCGGTGCGCCTTATGTGCGCACTGAATTTCAAAATCTGTAAAAACGACCGACGTTGTCTTTGACCGTCGGAATATCGGACCATTTCCCGCTGACACAAGGACATAATACGTAAAGTACGTACGCTAGCAGTGTAGAGTACGTACCCTGGCAGCAATAAACCAATTGGAGAACATTACGTAATACGTAAAGTACGTACGCTGCCAGCGATAAACCAATCAGAGAAGAGTCCGTGAGTCCGTGGTACGTACACTTACCTCTGCCACTCCTCCGGTAGTTACCGTATACTACAGGTATCCTGCAAAACAACATTTGTTTGTCTAAGGACCCCCGAAAATGGCGCCAGCGAAGAGACATGCTTACAAGGCACAATTCAAACTGCAGGCTATCAGTTACGCGGTTGTTCATGGGAATAGAGCAGCTGCGAGAGGAAACAAGAAAATGAACTGCGGCAAGTTAAAAAGACCAAACGGAGTTTCCGCAGAAACAAAGCGAGGTGGCCACAGCTAGAAGACCAGCTGTTCAATTCAGACACAGAAGATGAAGACTTTGATGGATTTGTGACAGAGCCATAATAAAAAATAATGTGAGTACCATATTGTTAAATACCAGTAGTTCAAAGTTGTTAAAAAGTTCAAATAAACTCACCGTTTTGCTTCCGTGACCTTTTTTTTTTGTAGACTATATGTTTTAGCATGCGCCTTTTGTAAGGGTTAAGTACCCGCTAATTGAGGGCGTGCCTTATAATCCGGTGCGCCTTATGGTGTAGAAAATACGGTATTTTTCCTTTCGTATGGCTAGCATATTGGCATATTATGTTACTATGCTTTTTACGTTTTTACTCTTTTACTGTGCTTTTTTAATCTTTTAATTCATTTTTTTGTATTGTTTTGTGTGAAGCACCTTGAGGCAACTCTGTTGTGATTTGGCGCTATATAAAATGAAAAAAATTGAAAATTGAATTACATTAGCCCCTCTCATTACATGCATAAAAACAGGGGTGGGAATCTCTAGACATCTCACATTTTGATTCAGTTACGATTCAGAGGGCATTGACTCGTTATAAAATGATTATTGATGCATCTTAGGTATATTTTTTTGATAGAGAATTTCTTTTTCCCATACTATGTGACTACTTCATACTTTTTAAAGCAAGTAATTTGGAATTATCAATCATGAACTGTTTTCCAATACATCGTTTAACAGCTCAGCCATATTTGCACCTGTGTGGTGTGTATATATATATATATATATATATATATATATATATATATATATATATATATATATATATATATATATAATGTGTGTGTGTGTGTGTGTGTGTGTGTGTGTGTGTGTGTGTGTGTGTGTGTGTGTGCAAACTGACTGTGACAACTAACTGCAGCGTAATGCTTTGACACACTTGGGAGACATCAGTTAGGTTTCAAATCACTGCCAGTGTCACTGAATATGTCTTTCAAATATGTATTTCTGTAGTTTTGTTGCTAAGCTACTTTCAACAAGACGTATCTTGACATGCAAAGATCACCAACTCTGAGGATTAAAATGCAGAAGCTCAAATTGCAAACATACGTTACATGATAATGGTTGTATGTTAGAGTGTACAGCTATGATGCTATCAGTCATGATACTTTCAGTCACCAACTGGAAAAGTAGTATCATATTCCTTCAAACAAGTGTAGGGTTTGTAATAGGACAAGTGAGCAGTGGATGGTTTTCAGGCAAGTGTCCAGAAAGATGCGGTCAACTGGTGTTTCCTGAACTGAAGTGTCAACAACCACTTACACAATCTGAAATGTAAGATGGCTTTAGAGGGATTTCATTTCTTTCATTAATAAGTAAATTACTCATAAAAGTGTTAGGCATTCAGGTCATGCTTTTATCCAGAAGAACTTGCAGATGATTGCAACCACCTGAGTTTAAAATATCACAACATGTGCAAAAACTATATCACAAGACACAGACCAGAGAAAACCTAAAATTCTATTACAAAATCCTTGAAGATCCATGCAAGAACATTCTTGAATAAATTCCTCAATTTATGTTTGTCAACTGTAATTAAACGTTCACCAAAATGAAATTGAATTTATGCATGTAAATGTAATGTGTTGTGGAAATAAAACCACATTTTTGGTAAGCGTTTTGTGAAAATTACACGACTCAACCAAATCTCACGCACTGAAGGGTTAAATGTGTGATCACCTTATAATCAACAAATGTTTGAACAAATGCAATTTTCACCGAACTTCACAATTAGATAGTGTTGAGCAGAGATCTTCCGTGAAGAGCCATAGTGGAGCAAACTTAATTTGAACAGCATCATATCAGCAGCAAACTTGCATGAACAAGACAGCATCAATTAACTGACCAAAAAAATCCGAAAAACTGCAATACAAGAATCTTTTGTTTTACCTACTCCTCCCCTGACCTGCACACTCAACTCCTACAGCAGTCTTTCTTGGTGGTGGTCCTATAAGGTGGACATTCCATGTTACCCCTTTTTGAAGGTTTTCCATACATATCCACATAGACCCTGAGCTCGACCCAGATGACAACAGATGGATTATGTATCACATCAGACCTGGGAACACCTTGGGAGGTCTTGGAGGATTTGGCTAGCAAGAGCACCTTTGGCCTACCTTAATTAACCCCCCATCACTTCATCTCGAGTCTTGATAAGATGGTTGTTAAAAATCACTGGCTGGCTGAAGACAACTTGTACTCTTATGAGGTAAAAAGTGAAAATAAAATGTTAAAATAATCACTCTTGGGGTAAATTGTCATTTACAAAAAGCATGAATGAAAAGGTAGTCTCACAACCATATAGCAAGACAAACAGCACCAGGACCCTAAAAACCTCGGCTTGCGTTCACCTGCAAAGACATCAGCATTGCCAAACACCTCTGTCCAGTGACCTCATGAGTCCATAAGCTCTTCCAAGGTGCCTCTTTATCTCAAGGGCTGAGGAACCAGAGACATCTATGTCACTGCCAAGACAGGGGAAACACAAAAAATCACCCTTAAAGGACATGTTGCACAGAATTCATAACTCAGATTTTGGCTATTAGAGGTTGTGATGATGTACTTGTATTAATTTGTGCAGTTCTGTGAACAGACTGTAAGCATATGCCAATCAAAATAAACAGGTATGAAACTGATGAAAACACAGTGCTTGTTTCTGAGAGTGACAGTAACTCTGAGCAAGCATCTCAGTGCATGCTGTACAATGGATTGTAGACAAACTGCCACTAATGCTAAGAACAGAACTGTGGATTAACTGTAAAGTTTACATAAGTGTGATTTTGTGTAATGATGACTCTTCTTTAACGTGATCTTCTTCTTTCTTCTTCGTCTTTCGGCTGTTCCCATTAGGGGTCGCCACAGTAGATCAATCGTTTCCATCTCACCCTGTCCTCTGTATCTTCCTCTGTCACACCAACCACCTGCATGTCCTCCCTCAGCACATCCATAAACCTCCTCTTTGGCCTCCCTCTTCTCCTCCTGCCTGGTGGCTCCATCCTCAGCATCGTTTTCACTATATGCCCTGGGTCCCTCCTTTGCACATGTCCAAACCATCTCAATCTCGCCTCTCTGACTTTGTCTCCAAACCGTCCCACCTGAGCTGTCCCTCTGATATGTTCATTCCTAATCTTGTTCATTCTCGTCACTCCCAAAAAGAATCTCAACATCTTCAGCTCTGCCACCGCCAGCTCTGTCTCCTGTCTTTTTGTTAGTGTCACCGTCTCTACAACATAGCTGGTCTCACTACTGTCTTGTAAACTTCCCCTTCACTCTTGCTGATATTCTTTGGTCACAAATCACTCCTGCCACCTTTCTCCATCCACTCCACCCTGCCTGCATGCTCTTCTTCACCTCTCTACCACACTCTCTAGTACTGTGAACAGTTGACCCCAAATATTTAAACTCATCTACTTTCACCACTTCTACTCCTTGTAGCTGCACTATTCCACTGGGCTCTCTCCCATTCACACACATACTCAGTCTTGCTTCTACTGACTTTCATTCCCCTTCTCTCCAAAGCATATCTCCATGTCTCCAGACTAGACTCTACTTGCTCTCTACTCTCACTACAGATCACAATGTCATCTGCAAACATCATAGTCCATGGGGACTCCTGTCTGATCTCATCCGTCAACCTGGCCATGACCACTGCAAACACGAAAGGACTCAGAGCTGATCCTTGGTGTAATCCCACCTCCACCTTGAATGAGTCTGTCATTCCGACTGCGCATCTCTCCGCTGTCACACTATTCTTGTACATGTCCTGCACTACCCTAACATACTTCTCTGCCACTCCAGACTTCCTCATACAATACCACAGTTCTTCTCTTGGCACTCTATCATAAACTTTTTCTAAGTCCACAAACACACAATGTAACTCTTTCTGGCCTTCTCTGTACTTCTCCAAAGGTATCCTCAGAGCAAACATTGCATCTGTAGTGCTCTTTCTCAGCATGAAACCATATTGCTGCTTAGACATCTTCACCTGTTTTCTAAGGCTAGCTTCTACTACTCTTTCCCATACTCAATGCTGTGGCTGATCAACTTTATGCCTCTGTAGTTACTGCAGCTCTGTACATCACCCTTGTTCTTGAAAATAGGAACCAGCACACTTCGTCTCCACTCTTCAGGCATCCTCTCACTTTCCAAGATTTTATTAAACAATCTGGTTAGAAACTCTACTGCCATCTCTCGTAGACATTTCCATGCCTCCACTGGAATGTCATCTGGACCAACTGCTTTTCCACTCTTCATCCTCTTCATAGCAGCCCTCACTTCTTCCTTACTAATCTTTAGTACTTCCTGATTTACTCTCACCACATCATCCAGCCTTTTCTCTTGCTCATTTTCTTCATTCATCAGCTCTTCAAAATATTCCCTCCACCTTCTCAGCACACACTCCTCACTTGTCAGCACATTACCATGTGCACCTTTTACCACCCTAACCTGCTGCACATCCTTTCCAGCTCTGTCCCGTTGTCCAGCCAATCGATACAAGTCCTTTTCTCCTTCTTTAGTATTCAACTTCTTGTACAGCTCACAATATGCCTTTTCCTTTGCTTTTGCCACTTCTCTTTTTGCCTTACGCCGCATCTCCTTCTACTCCTGTCTACTTTCTTTATCTCTTGGACTATCTCAAAACTTTTTTGCCAACCTCTTTCTCCTTATGCTTTCCTGGACATCTTCATTTCACCACCAAGTCTCCTTGTCTTCCTTCCACTGTCCAGATGTCATACCCAGTACTTGTTGTGTGGGCCGCTGAAGAGGAGGTACTGCTGGCCCACCACCACCAGAGGGCGCCCTGCTTGGAGTGCGGGCTCCAAGCACAAGAGGGCGCCAGACCCAGAGGAGGTGACAGCTGTCACCCATTACTCCAGCTGTCACTCATCTACACCACCATATAAGCCGGACTGCAACTCCACCTCCCCGCCGAGAAATCGACTACCAGTACTAAGGTAATTTCTCTGCTGACTGACACATTGTGTAACCAACTGAACTTCTATTGCAGCCGTTTTCCTGAAGTGTTGCCTTGTCTGGAGGATTGGCGTTTGGTGTGACAGTGACGGCTTCACCTCGCACCCCGTCCCAGATAAGTGGTTGATCAGGAGCTGCACGAGTGTGTGTAATGTTGGAGGTGGAGGTGCTCCCTCCTAACGGTGTCTGGACTGTTAATCACTGAGTGTGCGGACTCACACTCACACATCATCTTTCTGTTTTCTGCCAGCAGTACCAGGGTCGACAGCCGAAGACAGAGGCCACCTGGGGACTCGGGACTTGGCGGCTCCGGTGTTCTTCAGGCCGTTGGTGGTGGAAGCCGTGTGGGACGCGGCTTCTCTCTCGTCGGGCGTCTTCTATCTTCGAGCCTGCCCACACGTCACCTGGTGTTTATTGACTGTGAACATTAAGACACGTTTCGTTGTGTAATATCACAACATTAAATTGTTACCTTTTGGCTTACTCATTGTCCGTTCATTTGCGCCCCCTGTTGTGGGTCCGTGCTACGACACCTTCACAACAGTACTGTCCTAGCTGTCTTCCGCACCACATCTGCAGTACTTTTCCAATTGTCCAAAATTGCTTCCCCTCCAACCAGTGCTTCTCTCACCTGCTCGCTAAATTTCACACAACAGTCTTCCTCCTTCAGCTTCCACCATCTGATCCTTTGTTGAACTCTCACTGTCTTCTTCTTCTTTACCTCTAAAGTCATCCTACAAACAACCATCCTATGCTGTCTAACAACACTCTCTCCTGCCACCACCTTACAGTCTCTGATTTCTTTTAGCTTGCATCTCCTATAAAGAATGTAGTCCACCTGTGTGCACCTTCCTCCACTCTTATATGTTACCCTGTGCTCCTCCCTTTTCTTAAAGTAGGTATTCTCCCTCAGCCCCAGCTAGTCCCAGCAGAAGACTTCCCCTCCCTGAGCCTGGTTCTGCTGGAGGTTTCTTCCTGTTAAAAGGGAGTTTTTCCTTCCAACTGTCGCCAAGTGCTTGCTCACAGGGGGTCGTTTTGACCGTTGGGGTTTTTCCGTAATTATTGTATGGCTTTGCCTTACAATATAAAGCGCCTTGGGGCAACTGTTTGTTGTGATTTGGCGCTATATAAATAAAATTGATTTGATTTGATTTGACTCACCACAGCCATTTCCATCCTTTTTGCAAAATCAGCTACCATCTGTCCTTCCCCATTCCTATCCTTGATACCATATCGACCCATTACTTCCTCATCACCTCTGTTCCCTTCACCAACATGCCCATTGAAGTCCACTCCTCTCACCACTCTTTCATGCTTGGGCACACTCTCCACCACCTCATCTAATCCACTCCAGAAATCTTTCTCCTTCATCTCACAACCTCCCTGTGGGGCATATGCACTGATGATATTCATCATCACCCCTTCAATTTCCAACTTCACACTCATCACTCTGTCAGACACTCGCTTAACCTCCAACACACTTTTAACATACTCTTCGTTTACCCCAACACCATTTCTCTTCCTGTCCTCACCATGGTACAACAACTTGTACCCACCGCCGATGCACCTGCTCTTACTTCCCTTCCACTTTGTCTCTTGCACACACAATATGTCTACCTTTCTCCTCTCCATCATATCAGCCAGCTCTCTCCCTTTACCAGTCATACTACCAACATTCAAAGTCCCCACTCTCATTTCCACCCTTCTAGTTTTGTTCTTCTCCCGCCGTTTGTGGAAATGTTCTCCTCCTCTTCTTCATCGACATCGCCCAGCAGTAGCCCAATTTCCACCGGCACCCTGTTGGGCAACAGCACCGGTGGCGGACGTTGTTAACCCGGGCCTCGAAGGATCCGATATGGAAATTTTTGGTCCAGTCATGGCGAAAGAGCAGCCGCTCTCCACTGTGAGTAGATGTGCTGTGCATACATGTTGATTTGTCGTGAATGCAGCCTGTGAAAATCAGTCTCTGCTACAGGCACAGCTTTGTGCATGTTCATAAGTGTTGCCGTCGATGCAGTGACTGTGAAAAGTCTAATAAATACATCTGTGTCTTCCAGCAACCTGTAAAAACAGTGTTGTGGAGAGTTCTGTGTGCACATTCATGGCAGCATTTATGACTATGTTAAAACAGAGTCCTGCTCTGGTACAGTCATCAGACTGTGCACACATTTGGCTCTAAAACCCCACAGACTCTCACAAAAAAATTAAAAGAGTTGGGGTGAAGTATGTCTCTTCTTTGTACGGAGCACACTGAATGAACCAAGCAGTGTTCGTGACGTTCGTGCACATTCACGAGTTGGTAGAAAGTCCTAAAGCTCCTCAAATTAATGTATTCCCGACTGTATCCAGTGTAAGAAATACAGCTGAATTTTCAGGCAGCCTATAAAAAACAGCATCATGGCAGAGTTTCAGATACACGTACAGCCGGGTTAAAACAGCATTGAGGAGAGTTCCACATGCTCATTCACGGTGCCAGTTATAACGAGCTGGTAGAAAGTCCTGAAACTCCTGACAATAACGTATTTCAAACTTTTTCCAAGCATCTGCTCACAGTCCACTGATCTGAATGAATGGAGAGACTGTTGTGGCTGGCGTGCCTGGCTGGCTTTTGTTTGTCTTCTGTTTCTGTCTTTTGGTTTTCCTTCCAGGTGGTGCGCATTTGGGACTGAGTGGCTGTGTGGCTGAGTTACCAGGACCTCACCCTGATCACCTGAGGCTGATCAGGTGCAGCTCGTTCAGGACTCACAGCTGTGGTGCATCTACACGGATTGGAACATGGTAGCATTTAAGTCTGGAGTACACAGTGTGTATTTGCCAGAGACTCGACCTTGTGACCAGACGGGTGAGATCGTCGTCTCTAGAGCCATCTCCCATCAGTGGATGCAGAGAACGTCCAGGTTTGATGCATGGTCTGTGAAAGAGGAGGGGGTGAGGTCTCACGCTCGTCAGCACACTTCCTGAGGTACGTTTGGTTTTGTGACTAACATGTATACAGTCAGTAAATGTGGTGTCCCTCACACCTTATTGTATTGAGCTGTATGTTAGTCATTTAATCAGCTTCCACTGCAGTGGAGTTTTGTGAACAGGGTGTTCCATGCCTGCAGGGTGGGAAGCTGATTTGCAATTAAGCCAGGAAGTGTTTGCTGTTTGTACACCTTTGAGCGGTCTCTCTGTGTGTGGAGTGTGGACTCACATAATGATTTCTTCTTTCACAGACTCGGTTTGTCGCGGCCACCTGGGGGGTGTCGGTGGGGTCCTTGGGTCCGAACAGTTTCTGGCTCCGGACCGTTTGTGCTGATATGAGCGCACCGTGTCACCACCACACCAGACCGCGCACTCTTTTATTGTGTTTTTTTATCACATCACTGTTATGTATTAAATTCAGTTATCCTTTGTACCGTGCTCTGCTTATTTTATACTGGGTCCTTCAAACGCTGGTCGGTTCTCCGGGCTGCGTCTGACACATAACAGAGACATCACTTTTGGTCACACATGCCACTGTGGAATTGTCTTGTGTATCAGTATTGGTTTTTTTTGTTTGTTTATTTTTTGTTATTGTTGAGTCTGTGTGCCAAATAAATTCATTCATTCATTCATTCAATGGTCAATAGTTTCGTGATCTTATGTTGTAACATTTTTGTCTGTTTGCTATTGTGCTGTTTCTGCGTTTGCTCAGACTGACGTCACCCCGACAAATGCCAAGTAAAACGTTTTACAGAAATGTACCTGGCATCTCACAGAGCAAGAGGTTTAATTAGCAATAAAGTACATCAACAACTACTAATCATGCCCACATCCATGGATCAATTTATAATCAAGAATACTTTGTAGTTGTGTTGTTGAACAGCACGTTATTACAACCGCCAAGGATGTAATAAAATCACTGCCATTTATTTGTCTGTCTGTTAGCAAGATTACCTCAAAACTATGCACGGATTTTGATTTTCAACACACATAGTTATTAGGCCATAGAAGACTCCAATAAATTTTGGAGGTGATCCATGTCCGGGATCACATTTCCCTTTATATAGGCTTTGAAGGATTACTTCAAAACTGCTTCACGGATTCTCACCAAATTTGCACCACACATAGATACAGTATCAGTGCATGGAAGACTTCACTGAATTTGGAGGTGATCCGGTGTCCCGTCGAGATGAGGTGCATCGCGCTAATGCGCATGCGTGCGCATGCGCGGTATGCTCTACCCGGACTTGGAAGATGTCACCCGTCGAGATGAGGTGCCTCGCGCAACTACACATGGGGAGATGATGTAATTCGCTCGACGTGCAACTGCACATGCGCATTTTGTTTTTTGTTTGTTTTTGTTTTTTCCGTAAAAGTTTTTTTTTATTTATTAATTGTATTCAGTGTATTTATAGCCTAGTAAGTAAAACATTTTCTGTATTTTACTTTAGGAGCATAAATGTATGTATATGTATATTTTGCCTGTCAAAATAATCTAACTGTTGTGTGTTGGGGGGTGTGGCTGGAGGTTTTGGTGTTGTTTTCTTTTCTTTGCTCCTCAGGTGGCATGGAAGCTGATTTGTCTGTGGAAAAAAGGTGCTGGCTGAAGAATCCTCACCCTCGTCAATATCATGTGAGGCACCTGGGACTGGTGCTCACGTGCAGCCCTAAAGACTTTCAGCTGTAGCGGATAATTGGATGGCGTTCTGCTTTTAAGGCATGTGTGAATCAAGCAGAACTGCCGGGAACTCGACCTTGTGATGTTCGTTTGTGAGACGCTGAGGACTGCACCTGGGTTTGACACATTAAGCCTGTGAAGCAGGGAAGGGTGAGGACACATGCTGTCAGCACACAGTAAAGGTAATTAACTGTTGGACTAATTGTAGATAGTAACTTGATGTTTTGCTACATAGTATACGTGAAATTGTGATGAGAATGGTGTGGCTTGCTTCTCACTGCTGTGGCGTGCAGGATAAGTGATCCTCCACTTATTGTGAGAAGCTGCTCATGTGCATAAAGATAAAAAGTACAGACCTTGATGTGTTGCTGATAGCATGTGTTTTGTGAAAGAAATTGCTATAACTGCTAACGTACCTCACATCTTCTGTGCTTCAACAGAGAGTCAGTTTGTCGTGTCCACCTGGGGGGTGTCTGTTTGATGGTAGTGAGTCCAGGAGCACCGGACTGCTCTCCCCATGAACACTGGAGAGCGTGCCAGCAGTCACTCCTCTTGAAGGACATTGGGTTGGGTTTTTTTTGTATAATTTATTTAGGCACAGGTGAAAAATAAATTGTTTTTTTGTTGATGGAACCGCTTTCTGGTCATTTTTAGTGCTGGGTCCTGTCTGACGCAGGTTCGCTCCTCAATCTGCGTCGACACATAACATTAACTCCAGGTTAAAAATACTTATCGTTTTATAGTGAGTAGATTTTATACATTACTATGTTTGGATGAACAATTTATACATTTACTTGCCCATCAAAATAAGCGAACTTTGTCATGTAATTTTTTCAGTGCACACGTGCAGTTACGCGACGCACCTCATTTCGACGACGCACCTCATCTCGACAGAACACCGGATCTGATTGGTGGACGTCAGAAATCTCTGATTGCTCTTGTTTAACATGCAACATGTCCTTTAAATTATACTGGTTATAAGTATATAAGTAGTTCATTTCATCTTCAATCACCTATCTGGGATCGGGTCGCAGGGGCAACAGCTCTAGCAGGGGACCCCTGACGTCCTTTTCCTGTGACACCTATAAGTAGTTGTTCATTTTATATATATATATATATATATATATATATATATATATATATATATATATATATATATATATATATATATATATAAACACTATCTGATGGTATTAGCTCATTGAATAAGCATTTATAGGTTATCAGCAAAAGCTATTGCAATAAGAAAGAGAGAGTGAGGGAGACAGACAGAGAGGGGGAGACACAAAGAGAGAGCCTTCTACAAGTTGATTTCTGTCACCTAAGTTGGAATTTCTGCCTCAGCAACAATGCACATCCTATTTCATTTATGACAGGTGAGCAATTATATTTTAGGGCAGGGAGGGGATCTTCAGTAGAGTTCTCATGCTGTTCATTGGTTCTGTGGATAAAAGCAGCAGGCATTCTTGCTGAATTGCCCCTGAAAAAGGGAAGGGACACAGCCACACGTGATTGAGCGCAAATGTGGTGACTTTGTGAAGAGAAAATGTCAAAACCTGCAGATTTTATTGTCAGAAAATGATTCTGAGGTCTACTAAGAAACCTCTAAAAGTGGAAAGCGTGAGTAAACAGTGAAATGGAATGTTGACAGGACAGGACAGGGTGTTACGTGTCTCCCACTGCTGATTTTTTGATACTGATTGTGTTTTGTTGTTGTTGTTGTTGTTGTTTTGCTCAAAAAACAATCAGATACCCAGTTGGTGCCTGACATTGGGTGTAATCAATGGAAAAGGTAAAGTAAAGGTAACGTAAAGTAAGGGTAAAAAGAGAAGATGATAATATTGTTTTTCTCTTCAGAAAATTAGAGTTACACAACAGATTTCAGGCCTGATTTACTGAGATCCCATATTAGGAATAGTACATTGTGTGGGCTTTCCAAACATTTACACGTTGGGTTTGAGACAGTTTCGTGGGGGATTTACTACGAATTCCATAAGTGTGCAAATGACAGTGGGTGGTAACATAGTGTTGAGAGCAGTATTTAAATGAGGATTTTGTGTTAATGGCTGGCTGTACTAATCAAAACCTTCAAAAACAGCATCCTGTCATCAGGGTGAATGCGAGGCATTATTTGTAAAGCACTTTGAGCATCTAATGCAGATGGAAAAGCGTGATATAAATGCAACCCATTTAGCATTTACTATATCAATAAGTGTAAAATGAAATTCAGTCATTTATGTGCAGGTATGTACACTTTGGGACAAACACAGGTTTTAACTGAAAATATAATTTTTCAGCATTTACCAAATCAAAAATGAATATGCCTTGAAAATGATTTGTATGCTTTTTCATAAGCGGTGCAAAATGAAGTGTGTGCCACAAGCATGCAATCAGCACAACTAACATGAAACGCACACACTATGAATAAAGATAATTTTAATTTACACTGCTTTAAATGGACTATGCCTGTGTCTATATACTGTGGTTAGCCAGGATATCCATAATCCATCCATCCATCCATCCATCCATCCATCCATTTTCTGTCTGCTTCCTCCAATTAAGGGTCATAGAGAGTAGGGGCTGAAGCCTCCAGCAGTCACAGGGATTGAGGCAGGGTACACCCTGAACAGGATGCCAGTCTATCGCAGGGCCACATATAGACCAATAAACACATTCAACGCTGCACACACACCTACTGTCAATTTAAAATTTCCAGTTCACCTAACCTGCATGTCTCTGGATATGGGAGGAAGCTGGAGCATTTTGAGAGAACCCACACAAACAAAACATGCAAACTCCACACAGAAAGGCCACAGGTGGGAAGCGATCCCATAACCTTCTTGCTGTGAGGCAACAGTGTTAAGTCACCATGCTGCCTAATATCCATAATAATAATTATTACTATTAAATTGTTGGTTTAAGCCAATGATCTTCAAATGCCAGATGCCAATGACAGAGAGGTTTTTTTCATGCCATGTTTCTTCATTGTCACCTGACTTGAGATGACATGACAGGCTGTAGCTGTCTACCATCCAGAAGTACTGTTACAGTACGTCCATCACGAGGAAGGAAGAGAAACTGCAAATCTTTTCAGACTGGAAAAGATTTGCCACCAAACCACCAAACAGAAGTGCCAACTTTGTGCAAATCCAAATAAAATTATTCAACTGTAAGACAAAAAAAAAAAAAAAAAAAAATCACTGCATAACAGAGTACAAAACAAAACCATCTGCAAACTGTTAGGATCCAAGATAAAAAAAAAAAAGAAAAATAAAGCAAAAAACTTTATTGTTTAGGCAGGCAACAATTTGATCTGCAAGATCTTTCGCAGACAAGTATTTTGAAGAAGAAAAAAGCTTTTGCAGATACAGTAATTGACTCAAATCACTATCACCTGCTGAACCACAGGCAGCAGCCAAATAAATACCACTAGATGGTCTACACTGCAAAAGTGTAGACCATCTAGTTTACTTTAGAAAATAAAAAATAAAAAAAAGACTTGTTTAAAGAAAATTTGACTTAATTTTTGACTAATAAAAAATAATCTTGTCAAGCTTCTTTTTTTTTTTTTTACAGAAGAAAAAGTCTTATTTTGGAAAAATGTATCACACTTTTTCTTAATAAGTTTCCCAGGTAATATCAAGCTATATTCAACCAGTAACAAGGAAAGGCAATGGATTTCAAATCATCCAAGCAAAGGATCAAGATTGTTTTCCTTATTTTAAGACAGAGGCTAATCTTAAAATAAGAATTCTGTCTAGTTTTAAGGAACATTTTGATTATTCAGTTCCTAGACATTTTGCTAGTTTCAAGAATTCTAACCAAGTAAATTTTTCTTACCCCATTGGCAGATAGTTTTGCTTAATACAGGAGAATTTGGCTAGATTTCAGATTATATGTCTTATTTCGAAATGGACAGTTTTTGCAATGTAGTGAGCATTGGGCTTGAAACCAGAGGATCCTTGGTTCAAACCCTGCCTGACCGGAAAATCACTTGGCCCTTGGGCAAGGTCCTTAATCCCCAAATTACTCCCGGTGTGTAGTGAGTACCTTGCATGACAACAACCTGACATTGGTGTGTGAGTGTGTTTGTGCCATTGATTTCTGTTTAATCCACTAGACGGTGGATGCAGCCCGTGAGCTGTTGCCAGCAGCCGCCATCTTGCTTAGCATTATTATACGTCATCAGGCATTAGATTAAATAGAAATCTAAGATTCGCTGACTTCAACTTGGGTTAAAGTGATCTGAAAATGCTGTTTTGTGCAGCATTCTGGTCCAGCGACAAGCTGACATAGGATTGGCAGCTGGTTAAATAAAAGTTAAATAAATAAAAAAATGAATAATAATATATTGTGGAGTGAGCATTCATGTGTATATTGTATTTAATATTACTGATGAGGGGAAATTACTAAAATTTCTGAACAAAAGGTTAGACAATGATTTATTTTTTAGTATCAATCTGTATTCTGTAGTGACTTCAGTTTTACTGCCTGAATGTTTTGTCATGATAAATATCGCACCCTTCGTTTAGTGATTCAGTTACAAGTCTCACTTTTATAAGTCTCAATTTATCTCTTTTTAATTAGCCTCTGGTTTTTCTTCACATCAGGTTTTCCATCCTGAGACATTCTGAAAGAGCAAATTCATAGAATGGAAATACTTTTTCTTTGAATTTGGTGGGTCAACTTGGTCCAGAAATGAGTGAATAATCTTACTTTCACCGTGGCTGGCGTGGCTGTTTCATTTTATTTATTGTTTTTGATATTTTTGTGGTGATGCACCCCGTAAAAGCAGCACCACAGGTGGGTTAAGAGCAGTCTTTAATATTAATATCTTTAATATGATGCGACCGTGTGAAGCTTTTACTTTCACCCCTGACTATTTCCCATCTTTAACTTCATAATGAAATTAATTAAGGATCAACGTGAGAAAAATTAAGTTTTCTTTAAATGTCTTTTTTTTTTTCCTTTCTTCGATATCAGTTTATGCAGTGCAGTGGCAGTTGCTCAGAAGCCACTAGCTGCAACTGCTCACTGATGTGGAGTACGATGCTTCTCCTTGAGCATTTTAATACAAATACCTGTAATACAAAGGTTTGTATGGTTACCTCTCCTAATAAATCATCTAAGATGTCTGTGCTGCAGTATTTGTCTTTTTTTTTTTTTTTTTTTACTTAAGATTGTATTCTAACAATATTAGCACTTTAAACAGCTATCATTGGCTTGTTCTTTTACTGCCAATTAATTTGCGATTATTAAGAAAATAAGTGAGCCATAAATTTTAATGACCACACAAAAGCAAATCATTATGAGAACCACTGTTCAGTCCCCAAATATACAGTGAGGAAAATAAGTATTTGAACACCCTGCGATTTTGCAATTTCTCCCACTTAGAAATCATGGAGGGGTCTGAAATTTTCATCTTAGGTGCATGTCCACTGTGAGAGACATAATCTAAAAAAAAAATCCGGAAATCACAATGTATGATTTTTTAAAATAATTTATTTGTATGTTACTGCTGCAAATAAGTATTTCAACACCTGTGAAAATCAATGTTAATATTTGGTACAGTAGCCTTTGTTTGCAATTACAGAGGTCAAACGTTTCCTGTAGTTTTTCACCAGGTTTTCACACACTGCAGCAGGGATTTTGGTCCACTCCTCCATACAGATCTTCTCTAGATCATTCAGGTTTGGAGTTTCAGCTCCCTCCAAAGATTTTCTATTGAGTTCAGGTCTGCAGACTGGCCAGGCCACTCCAGGACCTTGAAATGCTTCTTACTGAGCCCCTCCTTAGTTGCCCTGGCTGTGTTTGGGCTCACTGTCATGCTGGAAGACCCAGCCATGACCCATCTTCAATGCTTATACTGAGGGAAGGAGGTTGTTTGCCAAAATCTCGCAATACCATCCATCCTCCCTTCAATACAGTGCAGTCGTCCTGTCCCCTTTGCAGAAGAGCACCCCCAGAGTATGATGCTTCCACCCCCATGCTTCATGGTTAGGATGGTTTTCTTGGGGTTGTTCTTATCCTCTAAATATGGTAAAAGGAGTTTATTCCAAATAGCTCTATTGTGGTCTCATCTGACCACATGACCTTCTCCCATGCCTCCTCTGGATCATCCAGATGGTCACTGGTGAACTTCAAACGGGCCTGGACATGTGTTGGCTTGAGCAGGGGGACCTTGCTGCCCTGCAGGATTTTAAACCATGACAGCATCATGTGTTACTAATGTAATCTTTGTGACTGTGGTCCCAGCTCTCTTCAGGTCATTGACCAGGTCCTCCTGTGTAGTTCTGAGCTTTCTCAGAATCATCCTTACCCCACAAAGTGAGATCTTGCATGGAATCCCAGACCAAGGGAGATTGACAGTCATCTTGTGTTTCTTCCACTTTCTAATAAATAATCATAACAGTTGTTGTCTTCTACCAAGCTGCTTGCCTGTTGTCCTGTAGTCCATCCCAGCCTTGTGCAGGTCTACAGTTTTGTCCCTGGTGTCCTTTGGTCTTGGCTATGGTGGACAGGTTGGAGTGTGATTGACTGAGTGTGTGAACAGGTGTATTATATACAGGTAACAAGTTCAAACAGGTGCAATTAATACAGGTAAAGAGTGCAGAATAAGAGGGCTTCTTAAAGAAAAATTAACAGGTTTGTGAGAGCCAGAATTCTTGCTGGTTGGTAGGTGTTCAAATTCTTATTTGCAGCAGTAACATACAAATAAATTATTAAAAAAATCATACATTGTGATTTCCGGATTGTTTTTTTAATTATGTCTCTCACAGTGGACATGCACCTAAGATGAAAATTTCAGACCCCTCCATAACTTCTAAGTTGGGAGGACTTGCAAAATCGCAAGGTGTTCAAATACTTGTTTTCCTCACTGTATGATTTAATAAACACCAAACCAAGGTTAGACTGTTATATTAGCTTGTTGGTAACTCGAAGATAGAGGAGTGTTCAGTCTTCATTCATCCCACCGAAGTCATGCAGGGTGTCATCCACCCACCACCTGTTTATCCAAATTTGGGTTCGTCATGATATTGGCTCTTCTGGGCTCTTCTATAGAAAACATATGGGTGATGTCATGCAGAGTTTGCCCAGGATATATACCGTCTATGGTTATGATATGTTGGCCATTTTAGCATTTCTCTGTGCATGGCCCAGCACATGGTATGTCAGTGTTGAGTATCCCAATGGCTGGAGAAAACAAAGCGGATGCCCGCATTTCACCTTATGGGCCTTACTGTGGCAAATAGATGGTTACTTTTGTGTAGTCTGGGTGGTTGCCATCCAAAGCCCAAGGCCATTTCATGGTGTGATGGATATGGCAACACGCAGCACCAGTGTAGGAGACCTGACCTGATTGATAATGTCAGTAATTGCACCACTGAATGTTCCACAATATGCAGAATTCTTTTCCTCTGATCTGTCTCTGCTCCTCATGCTGTCTCCTCCACCAGTCTTCTATTTTTTTTTTTTTACACTGCCTCTCACTTCTGTTTTCGCTATCACACACAGCTCCAAAGCACGCAAACATCTCCACTATCCCGAGGTTGACGGCTGTCACCTTTGTGTACTCAGCCTCTTTCAGGAGCAAGCAATGCAAATATCACCCTCATGAATATTCATGACTGATTTTAGATGGAAAGGGAGAGCTGGGGAAAAAGAAAGCAAGTGAAAAAAGACGAAAGGAGGCCTGTGACAGTGAAAATGAAGAGTAGGGGAATAGAGAAAGTAGAGGGAGAATACCAGAGACAATAATAGTGCATGCAGGATTAAAGGGATAAACATAGAGTATCTTAGAAGGTTAAGCAGAGAAGAAAAATTGGTGTTTTGTTCTCCACTAACCAGTTTACCAGTTTTCCATTTTCGAAATGATTGGCAGTCTGGCTTTGTTGATTTCTCAAAGGGAAGAACAAAAGTTTTTTTTTTTTTTGTTTTTTTTTTTTTGTTTGCTTGTTTGTTTAGAGATAATGCCAGTTTACAGTGCATAGAAGTAGAAATGATATTTTTAGGTTCCTCCCTAAGGTCCTTGAAACTAAGGCCCCTGTCCCACTGACATTTAGGAGGATTTGCGTATGGATTGCGCACAAAATTGGCTCATATTTGCATAACATCCGCAATATCCGTGAAACATGCTTGTATGAGTCGGCCGACACCCGCACACGTCTGCAATTATCTGCAGAGGCACATTTTTCCGTTTCCAGGATTTTTGAGCTGCACAAAATTTTGGCTGCGGATGACATCTGCCTTACATACTCCATACATACTCAATACATATACAATACATACTCAATCTATGCGCTGTATATTTGCCATCATCTGGTAATATCCGCAACTGACGTGGATTTGCGGCTTGGCAGTGGACTGGGACAGTGTGTAAAACGGATATTTTGCGTACCCATCATGTGCACATCACGAACTAAAATAAGTTGTAGCGACTGCATACAGATTGGCCATGAATAAAGTGTTTTTATTACCTCTGCTTTGCATCTGATTTGCGGCAGATGCAAATCAGATGCGCTGTGTTCACAGCTGGACGCCGTTCTTTGTTCTACCGGCTGCCATGCGCTCTGCGCTAGATGCTGCCTATATAAAATAAGTATTTTGTGGTGGATTAATCATTTTATTCTGCAAATTTCCTGTTGAAAACGGCTCTAATCACCTCCTGAATCAGAGCACGTGCGCGAACGGCCCTGCTGCTAAAAAGGTAATGATTTGACTTGTTTACATTGTCAAGGCTTGATAAAACAGTTGCGTGTTTTTTTCCTTCTTGTCTGCAGCTGTTACAGTATTTATTTCTATGTTTAAAACAGTTGTGTGTTTTTTTTCTTTCTTGTCTGCAGCTGTTACAGTATTTATTTCTATGTTTATAACAGATTTAACTTCTTGTTATAATTGTTCAGACGAGCTGCGCTCTGATGTGATCCACTGACATCACCACTCGCCCTGTTCACTGCTTGTTTACTCCAATCAACTTGTCCAAGTCCAGCAAATGCTCAAGAGGCTGTATTGTTGGTGTGAATAGTGATGCCAAAAGGAGCGAGTGCACTTCTTTTATGACCACAATGCAGATGCCGTGCACGTGCAACACATGCACGATGCATCATGATACACCCGTAATACTGCCGTGATAATCGCAATGTATAAGATCCATTTCCTCACTATATGCGTTATACAACCGTGATTGTTCATCATATATTCTCCATATATTATTAATAGATCCATAATTCATACTGGGACATTGGTCATTTTTGGCCATTTTTGTTGCGGACGACAACGAACGCCTGTACTTTGTATACTCAATTCATGCGCAATTAATCCTCTCCCCAGTGGGACAGGGCCCTAAGATATTTGGCAGCTCCTCACTGTCACAGAAATTTTATGCTCCATTCCAGCCTCCAAGATGCTTGAAACTATTACAAACTTGTGGCTCCCCATTCCCAATGCTCACTTACTGGACAATAAGCAGTGCACATGTTTCTGTCGTATCAATGAAAGTTCTCATAAATCACTTCAGTGTAAGTGACTGCACAGCCTCATCATCAAGACTCTCCTTGGCTTATAGCATGGACATAGTGTCTAAAAAACTTTGATTATAACCAACCTGCAGCCTAGTAGCTCCTGGTACCACACAGCCGTGTATCATTTAATTGCTGTCAACAGTAATCTAAGATTTCAACATGGCCTGCACCATGCCTGGATGCTGTCTGGGTGCAGTTACTGTCCATGCGCCCTTTTTCAGATATCCCATAATCCTTTACATGCCAGAGAGGCACTGCAATCAAAATGACATGGAGAAACCACATGATGACAATTGCAAATGAACATTATACTACCAAAATGTAAATTTTTACGCCTGTCATAACATTTATAAGAGGCTACATGCATGAAACCCCTGAAACCTGCTAAAAGAAATATTCCAAATATTCCATGTGTGCTTCCTTCAACCTGCTTGGAACTTCATGAATGCAAACCGAATTTCAGACATCTTATATATATTGCTCTGGAACAAACAGCACAAACAATGTTGTAAAGGACAATAAGCGCTAACTTCATGTTCCACAACAACAAGAACAGGAAGTGGCCGCGTCTCCCGGCACTTCTTATTTTAAATAACGATGAAATCACTTGAGATTCTCGCATGTTAATATAAAACAAACAAAATAACTGATTTAAAACCTATAATATATATGAAGAGTTCAGATGCAAAACCCAGTATTTATTTTATGGAAAAAAATGCAGTTGAAAATGGAGATTTAAAGGAAACCATATTCATAAATGCACAGACTTTCATCAATAAAATGAAAGCAGTTTGTTCAAATTCTTTCATATTTTGCACACTGATGGTCCCCTTGACAGCCAAGTACATGTTGGCCCCAACTAAAAATTTATGGTTTTGGAGATACTGGGTTTCACATCTGAACTCTTCATATACACTAATATATATATATATATATACACGAGGTCTGTCAATAAAGCAACGGTCCTTTTTATTTTTTTCAAAAACTATATGGATTTCATTCATATGTTTTTACGTCAGACATGCTTGAACCCTCGTGCGCATGCGTGAGTTTTTCCACACCTGTCGGTGATGTCATTCGCCTGTGAGCACTCCTTGTGGGAGGAGTCGTCCAGCCCCTCGTCGGAATTCCTTTGTCTGAGAAGTTGCTGAGAGACTGGCGCGTTGTTTGATCAAAATTTTTTCTAAACCTGTGAGACACATCGAAGTGGACACGGTTCGAAAAATTTAACTGGTTTTCAGTGAAAATTTTAACGGCTGATGAGAGATTTTGAGGTGATTCTGTCGCTTTAAGGACTTCCCACGGTGCGAGACGTCGCTCAGCGCTCTCAGCCGCAGTCGTCAGCCTGTTCAAGCTGAAAACCTCCACATTTCAGGCTCTATTGATCCAGGACGTCGTGAGAGAACAGAGAAGTTTCAGAAGAAGTCGGTTTCAGCATTTTATCCGGATATTCCACTGTTAAAGGAGATTTTTTTTAATGAAAGACGTGCGGACGGGTCCGCGCGTCGGGACGCAGCCGACGCGGTGCGGCGGCACAGGAAAAACACCTCCGTGTTGATAACCATTTGTAAAATCCAGGCGGCTTTTGATGGCTTTCAGTGGAGTGAGTATATGAGAAATTGTTTAACAGCAGGACATGTTCCAACTTGTCCTTAAGGCTTTCAACAGAGGTGTTTTTCCTGTGGCGGAGCGTCGCGGCGGCTGGGAGCCGACGCGCGGACCCGTCCGCACGTCTTTCATTAAAAAAATCTCCTTTAACAGTGGAATATCTGGATAAAATGCTGAAACCGACTTCTTCTGAAACTTCTCTGTTCTCTCACGACGTCCTGGATCAATAGAGCCTGAAATGTGGAGGTTTTCAGCTTGAAACAGGCTGACGACGGCGGCTGAGAGCGCTGAGCGACGTCTCGCACCGTGGGAAGTCCTTAAAGCGACAGAATCACCTCAAAATCTCTCATCAGCCGTTAAAATTTTCACTGAAAACCAGCTTAATTTTTCGAACCGTGTCCACTTCGATGTGTCTCACAGGTTTAGAAAAAATTTTGATCAAACAATGCGCCAGTCTCTCAGCAACTTCTCAGACAAAGGAATTCTGACGAGGGGCTGGACGACTCCTCCCACAAGGAGTGCTCACAGGCGAATGACGTCACCGACAGGCGTGGAAAAACTCACGCATGCGCACGAGGGTTCAAGCATGTCTGACGTAAAATCATATGAATGAAATCCATATAGTTTTTGAAAAAAATAAAAAGGACCGTTACTTTATTGACAGCCCTCGTATATATATATATATATATATATATACACACTAATATATATATATATATGTGAAATGTTGTTGTTTTAGTTTTAGTTTTAAAGTAATGTGCTAATTTTTAAGGTTTTGTGAGCACATGCTGTGCCCAGCAGTGCATTATGGGTAGGATTATGTAATCTCAGTACGTTTATGACAGGACAAATGCATTTCAGACACTCTGTTCAGGCTCCACGGACAACAGCATTAAACTCTAGTGCCTAAAACTCTCATGAATATATTCTCTGGGTTTATAGACATTGTTATTGTATTTGCGTTTGTTAAATTCCACGCATCTTAAATGTAGCTAACACGGATTATCTGGAATTTTGTTTTGGCAAGTTTTCAAGGCCTCTACTGCTCCCTCTCTTCCCACACTAGGAAGGGAAGCAAGCATGTATCTAAATATCCTCTGGCCACCCTGTGGGGCATGACGGGAATTGAGGGAAGGCTTGAAACCTGCATTCCTGGGGGATGGTACCACACTGGGAGATGGTTCCAGACTGAGTCGGCAATCATTATTAGCAAAAAATACTCCAAACAATCAGCTTTAGGACTAAAGGTGTATTGTAGACAGCCCACGTTGGTGTTGTGACACACAGTGAGGTCCAAAAGTAATGACCTGCAGAGCTTGGACAGTAAAAAAAAAATGCAGAAATGGGTTAGTCCATCCCAGTCAGTTGGTGCAGTCAGTAACTTAAAAACAATCATTGCTATCATCGCGTTACTCAAAGAGGATGCAATGAGGATGAAGTGATTCATTTATGAATTTGATGCAGCATAACAATCCCAAAAGCAACTTTGTTTCACATATGTAATATCCCATAGATGTCTGTTCTGCTCCTTACGTTAGCATCTGCTAACAAGCGGTGATACCCTAGCAGCTGTGGGTAGAGACATTATGCACAGTATGTGCTCAAATTCAAAATGAAATATACAACAGAAAGGGAAATTACAATCACATATACAGCTCAGACTGAAGGCATAGCTGTGGACAGTCCCAAAACTTCACATCGGTACTGTAAATTACTGTCAGCTAACTCAAACACTGCTACAGTGTTAGCCTCAGTGGAGAACTCCCTACATCCAGACAGATTTAAAATACAGTACCACCCTTGACTTGTATATAAAACTGTCTGTAAAAATGATGATTTAATCCCTGTATTTAGAATTATGTTAGTGTGCCTCATTACTTATGTTGTCTAAAAATAGGGCTCGGCAATGAGACGTCACTGTGCAGTGTGTTACTGTACCTGATAAGAATGAATCGCCATTTTGTTCTGCCATTTAATGTCAGTAAATAGAGCAGTTATTTGAAAAACTTGCGTTGTTGGATAAAATGCCCATTTGCACAGTCAACAAGGCAGGCAAAAAAAAGCTAGAAGTAAGTGTTAATGAGACACTCCAAGTAATGAAGCTTATGGCAAAGCCCTGGTGTTACAGATTTCCCACCAAATGACACAAAACAAGACAGTTTAATCTTTTCACATCTAACACTGCTCTGTGACCTTTTTCTTTGGCCAGCTTTCATTTTTATCACTAACAATAATGTTATATCACAGCCAGCTGTCTGATTCCCTTGAATGTGCAAGTGAGGTGCTATGAAACACTGATTTAGGACACATTTGGGTTAGGCTAATGAACACTTCAAACATTGCATACATACTGGAATGCAAATCTGTTTATGCTGTAGTGGCAGTTGTTTTTCCATGCTTAGAATTTAACATTAGTTGCATCTTTGTTACCAATGGCACTACTGGCTGAGCTGAAAAAAGTAAGTCTCCCTCTCTTCTTGTATTCCAAATGTGCTCTGGTACTGAAATTTGGTGCAGACTGATTTAGTGTAAATCAGTACTGGGTAGTACTCAGAAAATTTGGTCCCCTGACGCTTGCATAACTTTGATGCATGCACATCGTCATGATGATCCCACCCGCTGTGTTCCCAGCCGTGCTTTGTCCCACTGGCTGCCACGCATTGTGCGCTGGACGCTGCGTATATAACATAATTATTTTGTAGTGGATTAATCATTTTCTTTCCAAGTTAGCTGTTGAAAACGCCTCTTATCACTTCTGGAATCACAGAGGAGCGCTCCAGCTGCCGCTTTTCTCATGTGCGCGCTGAACGAGGTGGAGAAAACATTTGGAGCCGTCTAAAAAGGTAATTATTTGTCATGTTTATATTGTGATGGATTGGTGAAACAGTGGCATGTTCTTTCCTTCTTGTGTGCAGCTGGAAAAGTATGTTTGTGATAGACTTAACATCTCGTTATAATCTTTCAGACGAGCTGCGCTCTGATGCGGTGCACTGACGCAATCACTCATACTGTTCACTTCTTTACTCGACTAGATGAGCTGCACATAGTGTTGGCGAGTAGATCGCACATCACTGGATGCTGCGTATATAAAATAATTGTTTTATAGTGATTTAACCATTTTCTCTCCGAGGTGGCTGTTGAAAACACCTCTGATCACTTCCAGAATCACAGAGGACTATTCCAGTTGCCTCTTTTCTCTGTCTCACGCATGTGCACGCTTTATGAGGTGGAGAATGCATTGGAACAGTGTAAAAGGTAATTATTTGTAATGTTTATATTCTAATAACTTGGTAAAACAGTTGCATGTTCTTTCCTTCTAATGACTAGCTGTAAAATTATGTTTATGATAGATTTAAGACCTCTTTATAATCGTTCAGACGTGTCACGCTCTAATGCGGTGCGCTGACGCAATCACTCGCACTCACACGCAGTGTTTTTAACTTGTTTGTGCAATGTTCACTTGAAGTTCACGTAATCAATGCATGATGGAGATTTTGAACATTTCAAAATTTTCTTTGCGCATGTGCACGAAGCCGTGCAGTTTACAATGGTCTACAACGAGTTTGAGATGATTTTGCTCTCCTGCACAGCAGAGTGCGTGCAAGTGTGCAGTTCAAAGTCATGCAAGTGTCAGGGGGCCTTTACCCTGCATTAGCAACCAGCAGTTCTTAGCAGAGCAACCATTGATTCCGCTTCTTTTTTCTTCAATCTTCCGACTGCGCTGCAAAAATACCAAAGGTGGAGTATCTATGTCCTTTTTGGGCTACTGTATCAACATGGTGTCCGCTATCAGGGGGCCATGTAGCAGTGTCAGAGGTCTCAAGGCCAATTTTTTGTTGCCTTGGCCTCAGCCTCACTATGCAATGACTCAGCCTTGGCCTTGGCCTCAACATCATTCAGCCTCACAGAAAAAACCAGATGCCCCTTCAAGGCCGCACAGTTTTGCCTATTTTGTTTTTTAGCACTGTTTACTATCTCTATTTCTATGTGCACAATGCGTGAATGCATTGTTTTCTAGTCACCACAGGCACTACATGCACACATGCAGTAGTGTTCAGAATAATAGTAGTGCTGTGTGACTAAAAAGATTAATCTAGGTTTTGAGTATATTTCTTTTGAGTATATTTCTTTTTTTGCACCTGCGTATAAGTTTTCCCCTCTCCAATCAACTTTGTAATCAAACTACGCTGTTCTTCTGAACAGTGTCTTGAACGTCCCATTTTCCTCAGGCTTTCAAAGAGAAAAGCATGTTCAACAGGTGCTGGCTTCATCCTTAAATAGGGTACACCTGATTCACACCTGTTTGTTCCACAAAATTGACGAAGTCACTGACTGAATGCCACACTACTATTATTGTGAACACCCCCTTTTCTACTTTTTTTTTTACTAATAGCCCAATTTCATAGCCTTAAGAGTGTGCATATCATGAATGCTTGGTCTTGTTGGATCTGTGAGAATCCACTGAATCTACTGGTACCTTGTTTCCCATGTAACAATAAGAAATATACTCAAAACCTGGATTAATCTTTTTAGTCACATACCACTACTATTATTCTGAACACTACTGTAGATACATGCTACACTATGTGTAATACAACCCCAGTTCCAATGAAGTTGGGACATTGTGTAAAATGTAAATAAAATAGAATAAAATGATTTGCAAATCCTCTTCAACCTGTATTCAACACTCAATAAGCATTTGGCGACTGAGGACACTAATTGTTGAAGCTTTGTAGATGGAATTCTTTCCTATTCTTGCTTGATGTATGACGCCAGTTGTTCAACAGTCCGGGGTCTCCATTGTCATATTTTGCGCTTCATAATTCTGCACATATTTTCAATGGGCGACAGGTCTGGACTGCAGGCAGGCTAGTCTAGTACCCACACTCTTTTATTATGAAGCCACACTGTTGTAGCATATGCAGAATGTGTCTTGGCATTGTTTTGCTGAAATAAGCAGGGACGTCCCTGAAAAAGACGTTGCTTGGATGGCAGCATGTGTTGCTCCAAAACCTGGATATACCTTTCAGCACTGATGGTGCCATCACAGATGTGTAAGTTGATGTATGGCTTTCGCTTTGGATGGTAGAGTTTTAGCTTGCACTTGTAGATGTAGTGATGAACTGTGTTAACTGAGAATGGTTTTCTGAAGTCTTCCTGAGCCCACGCGGTAAGATCCTTTACACAAAGATGTCAGTTTTTAATGCAGTGCCGCCCAAGGGATCGAATGTCACAGGCAACTGATTCTCTAAGCATTACAAAATACAAGAACGAAAACACTAAAAAGAGACATTTGTCACACAAACATAGCAAAGCTGAATAAATACAGTGGGTAAAACAAGTTTTGAACATGTCACCTTTTTTGTCAGGAACTATATTTCGATATGTGATACGTACTGACATGAAATTTTCACCAGATATCTGTAACAACCCAGGGAATCTATAGATGCAAAGAATCCAAAACAAATAATTAGAAAAAATTAGGTTATGTGCAATAAAATGGAATGACACAGGGCAAAAATATTAAACACACTTTCTAAAATTTATTTAATACTTCATACAAAGCCTTTATTGGTTGTTGACAGTTTCAAGATGCCTCCTGTATGGAGAAACTAGTCTCATGCATTGCTCAGGTGTGATTTTGGCCCATTCTTCAACAAAAACTGTCTTCAAATCTTGAAAGTTCCATAGACCTCTTACTCTGATCTCTTTCTGGCTCAAGGGCATTCCTCTCCCCCGCTCCCCCCCCAGTCATGTTCCCCCTGGACATTCCCCCGCAAGGTCATGCTCCCTCTCCCCGCCCTTTTCACCCCCTGTTTTTTCCCCCAGTCCTTTTCCCTGCGGCCCTTTTCCCCTCTGGTCTTTTTCACAAACCGAACAGTCCCCACTAAAAATGAGCTGCTCCTGCTGTGTTCACTGTGCCCCCATCATTTCAAAGCATCACCGATTATCACCTTGTTGCTGATTAAAACGGCCTCATTTCTGCTTAAAACTGACTTTAGAATGGTTAAAGAGATTTGACCTTATCTGATGGTTAATAATCACATTATTCCCTTTGATTGCTTTGGGTGAAGAGAGTCAGACTCAGACGAGCTCCTAAGCTCCAAAATGATGCATGTGCAGAGAAGGTAGGGCGGGACGATTTTTTAGGGGTGAACCGTTCAGTCTGCGACACCGGTCCATTCCCGATTATCTCCCTCCACTCCGTGCATGTTTTCTTTCCTACTACATTATATTTACCTTTCAAACTGTACATATGGCAGTAAATATAAACAAAACATATTCCAGTTTTATTGGAACTTTGTTTTTTAATTACAAAATATTTACAAAATAAGCATGAAAAATTGACAGCATTTGATAATTTGGCATGTAAAGTGTTGTTGTATCAGGGAGTCTTTTCAAATCTGCAAAATATAGCTTTTTTAGGACATTGTTAACAGCTGCAAATTGTGGGCAATATCGTGGGGGAAGTCAAAGCAATCTCTCTCTTGGTTGTCGGCCACAATAGTTGGAATTCTGCGGGTGGTATCCCAGTACACTTGGCATTGTGGTGGGGCAGGCTCGATGGCTTCCAACTTCTGGACCATGACTCTGTTCATTGCTTGTTCCTTCTTTAGTATGTCCAAGAACACCCAGATGTTGGGGTGGTGACAGCTGACACTATCAGCCATGCGGCAGTGCCAGCCTTCTATGCTGTTTGTGTGTGGTAGCCCTTCCTGTATTCTGACTGAAACGTTCCAGATACCGAGGTTGAAAACTGGACCCCTGCAGTTTCTTCTACCTGTGTGACAGATGAAGGTGTCCTCAAAAGTAGTCTACCTGCTCAGGCAGTCCCTCCTGAACCAGCTCAAACGAAGTGACCATATCTTCTGGTGGCAAAGGCCAGAGCAGGCAGCATCCTGGTTGCAAGAGAGAACTCGGCATCAGCAGCATATCTCTCCTGGAGCCCTTCCACCTGCACCAAACGGTACACACACTGGGTCAAGTGGTAAAGGCACCCTTGCCGCTCCGCTTCCCCAGGGGCAAAATGACTGGAGGGGAAAAAAGGACAGGGGGAAATGACGTAGGGTTGAAAAGACAGGAGAGGAAAAGGGCCAGGGGAAATGCCTTGATGCCGTTCTTTCCATAGATTTTCTGTTGAATTCAAGTCAGCTGATTGGCTGGGCCATTTCAGCAACTTTAGTTTCATTCTCTGAAACCAGTTGAGAGTTTTCTTGGCTGTGCATTTTGGATAATTTTCTTGCCGAAATATCCACCTTCATTTCATCTTCATCATCCTGGTAGATGAAAGCAGATTTTTGATCAAGAAATCTGGGGTGATTATATTTTTGCTGTCATTGGCCCCATACAGTGGAACTAATTACCTCCTGATTTATGCACTATTTGTGACCTATAGCACTTTTAAATCAAAGCACAAGACTTATGTATTTATTTAATCTGGCTTTTAATCCCTCGCGGTGCTGTGACATGCTTTGCTTTCATTTGACTTTTTAGCTATATTGTATGTTTGTTTTATATTTGTGAATTCTTAATCTTTGATTTTATTGTAAAGCACCTTGAACACCATCTGGCTGTTGTAAAGTGCTACAGAAATAAATGTTGATTAACTTAGTACATTTTTCCAATCATCCTTCCTTCAGTTATATGAAGTTTGCCAGTGTCATCTGCTGAAAAACAACCCCACACCAAGATGTTCTTACCTCCAAACTTCACAGTTGGTATGGTGTTTTTGAGGTGATGGGCAATACCGTTTGACCTCCATACTTGTGTGTATGATAGCATCCAAAGAGTTCATTTTTGGTCTCATCTGTCCAGACTATATTCTCCCAGTATTTCACAGGCTTGTCTAAATGTTGTGCAGCAAACTTTAAACGAGCTTCAACATGCTTTTTTCAGCAATGGAGTCTTGCATGATGAGTGTGCATACATGTCATGGCAGTTGTGTGCATCAACTGTTTTCTTTGAAACAATTGTTCCTGCCAATTGCAGGTCTTTCTGAGGCTCTCCAAGTGGTCATTGGATCTTGGACAACTCTTCTGATAATTCTTTTCACTCCTTTGTCATAAATCTTGCGATGAGCACCTGGTCGTGGCAGGTATATGGTGAAATGATTTTCTTTCCACTTTTAGATTATGGCCCAACAGTGCTCACTGCAACATTCAGAAGTTTAGAAATCCTTCTGTAACCAATGCTATCACTATGTTTTGCAAAAATAAAGTTGCAAAGTTGTTGAGAGAGTTCCTTTTTTTACCCATCATAAGATGTTTCTTGTGTGACACATTGGTAATACCTTTATATAGGCCATCAGTTGGGACTGATCCAGCTGATATTAATTTGCACTGATAAGGGACAGGACTGCTTTCTAATTACTGATAGATTTCGGCAGGTGTCTTGACTTTCCATGTCTTCTTGCAATTCCCTTTCTTCAGATGTTGAATAGTTTTTTTCATTTCACATTATTATACAAAACTTAATTTGTGGACTTAATTTGATTTTTTTTTTTTTTTTTTTTTTTTTTTTTTTTGTATGTGTGAATATTTGGGCTGTTACAAACATATGGTAAATTTTTTATTTCAGTAGCACCTTTTAGAAATATTTTCATTGAGAAAAATAGTAACAATGTCCTATATTTATTTTACCTCCTGTAGAGTACATGGTTTTCAAAATTAACAATAAACAAGATAAATAAATCTATTCATGTCACCTGCTACCATTAGAGATCACAGCAGATTGTGTATCTCCATCTCACCCTGTGCACTGCAATTTCTTCTGTCACATCTACCACCTGCATGCATGTCTGCCAACATGATATTCATAAGCTTTCTCTTTGCTCCATCCTCAGCATCCCTCTTCTGATATACTCTGTCACTCCTCTGGACATGTCTAAATCATCTCAATCATCTCAATCGCATCTCTCTGACTTTGCCTCCAAAATGTCCTACCTGCACTGTCACTCTGATATGTTCATTCCTAATGCTGTCCATCCTCCTCACTCCAGAGGAAAATTGCAGCATTTTCAGTTCTTCCACCTCCAGCTCTGCCTCCTGTGTTTTCATTACTCTCCACCATGTCTACGATAGCTGATTTGACTGCTGTGTTGTAAATTTTCCCTTTCATGCTTGCATGTACACCTCTATTACAAATCACTCCTCCACACACCACTCTGCACTCTTCTTCACCTTTCTGCCACTCTCTCCATTGCTTTGAACAGTTGATTGAAAGTATATAAACTCATCTACCTTCACAACCTCTACTCCTTGCAGCCTCATTGCTTCACTTCCCTCTCATTCACACAGATAATCTGTCTGGCTCAAATTGACTTTCACCCACCTTCTCTCCAGTGCATATCACCACTTCTCCAGGCTCTCCTCGACCTTCTCACTACAGATCACAATGTCATCTGAAAATATCGTAGTTCATTAAGAATCAAGTGAATTTGCCTGTTAACCTATCAATCACTACTGCAAACAAGAAATGGCTTCTTTAAAGAAAAGAAACCAATCAGCCCTAGATTTCTGATGCTGAAGTGACTTAATTTATATCAATATTCAGATTGTGTCCAAAGCAATTCAACCATAGTTATTTTGACTGTCGGGCCACTATATTTGCTCTATCATCAGTAGTTATGCAGGTGATTGGTCTTTCTTTTATTTTCCAAGGCTGGATTGTTTATCACAATGCCTCTTCTAAGTTCCAGCATGAAGCTTGTTTGTTAAGATGTAGCCACAAAATGACAGATACAGCAAACTCATTAGTTATGTATTTAAATATTTTGTCCAGTGTCATAATTACAAAATCCATCATCACATTTCCACTTGTAAGCAGAGCTGCATACGGCAGATGGATTTTCTCAGTTTCAAGACATATACACACACTAAGGGAAGCTGGATTTGAGCAGGATTTGCAGAGGTCTGAATGCAAATTTGGATAAGAATCAACAACTCACCAAGAGAATCTGCTGGGTGCTCTGAGGTCCAGATAAAAAGATTAAGACCACCACCACACATAGCACAAATGAGGCAGAATGGCATCCGAATGAAGAATCGACCCACATTCAAAAAGTGTTGAGGTGCAGTCTGAAAACGTAGCTGCCTTGAATGTTTTGCACATGTCCAAAACACTCATGGGACACCCATCAAAAGGCACATCTATGTGACTGCATTTATATAGCACTTTTCCATCTGCATTGGACGCTCAAAGCGCTTTACACATCAGTGCCTCACATTCACCCCAATGTCAGGCTGCTGTCATGCAAGATGCCCACTACACATCGGGAGCAACTAGGAGATTAAGAACCTTGCCCAAGGGCCCTTACTGATTTCCCGGTCAGGCTAGGATTTGAACCCAGGATCGTCTGGTCTCAAGCCCAGTGCTTAACCACTAGACCATCATCTCCCCTGAGTGGGTGAGTGAGTAAATAACAGCACTCGGGTGCATCCATCCAGCAGTCTGAGTGCTTTATTTATGACTCTGGTGCAGTCTGACATCACAAACATCAGACAGATGCAGGACAAAAATGCACAACTATCGTTAAAGTAAATGACAAGTAGAGGACAAAATGGGAAACAAATATGCAGACAGCCCAAAAATTCTGGCCGATGTCTGCTCAAAATTTTAAGCACACACAAAACTTTGACGTACTTGCTGGAAATCAGCTGACAAGGAACTGATTTTGCGGATGGGAAAAGGACTTTTGTATGACAAAACTGAACACAAACAGAAATCCAAAATTCATATTGGCTCCTCATATGTTTCTTTGATCTATCATGGTGTGACATGGGTTTAAACATTATTTTTCAGTTTATACTATTTGCTGATCCACCTTGAAACTGCTGTGGTGACCCCAAACAAAAAACAAGGAAGCAGCCAAAGGCACTTACTTTTTACTCGTTGCTGAAGTAATGGGCTACATGTACTAGAAAGTTTATTTAGAAACTAATATATCAAAGAACCTCACTATAATCTATCAAACATAGTGTTCTTTGGCTTTCCATCCCCTTACCACTTTATAGTTGATTTCTTGTGTTGTTTCTGTGTTTCACCTTAGTATTTCTCTTGTTTTTCCTGTTGCTTCATGCTGACAAATTTATCTTATTTGTAGTTTTTCGGTAGCATGACCCAAGCAGAGGGTCACCCCTTTGAGTCTGGTCTGCTTAAGGTTTCTTCCTCAATATCATCAGAGGGAGTTTTTCTTTACCACTGTTGCCTGTGTGCTTGTTCTAGGGGTTGGTAAGGTTAGACCGTACTTATGCATTGCACCTGAGGCTGCTTTGTTGTGATTTGGTGCTATCTAAATAAAATTAAATCAAATGAAATTATTTCCTACTACTTTTTACTCTTTATTTTAGTTTGTCTTTTATCTGTATATTGCCTGCTGTAATTTTATTGTTATTTTTAATTCATTTATTTATGATTGGGGTAACTTGGTGCTGGTTTATTATTCCATCCATCCATCCATCCATTGTCTTCCGCTTTATCCGGAGTCGGGTCGCGGGGGCAGCAGCTCAAGCAAAGCCGCCCAGACCTCCCAATCCACACACACCTCCCCCAGCTCCTCCGGGGGAACCCCAAGGCGTTCCCAAGCCAGCCGAGAGATGTAGTCCCTCCAGCGTGTCCTGGGTCTTCCCCGGGGCCTCCTCCCAATGGGACGTGCCCGGAACACCTCTCCAGTGAGGCGTCTAAGGGGGCATCCGGAAAAGATGCTCGAGCCACCTCAACTGACTCCTTTCGATGTGGAGGAGCAGTGGCTCGACTCCGAGCTTCTCCCGAGTGACCGAGCTCCTCACCCTATCTCTAAGGGTGCGCCCAGCCACCCTGCGGAGGAAACTCATCTCGGCCGCTTGTACTCCTGATCTCGTTCTTTCGGTCATGAGCCAAATCTCATGACCATAGGTGAGGATCGGAACGTAGATCGATCGGTAAATCGAGAGCTTTGCCCCCCTAATCAGCTCTCTCTTCACCACGACGGTCCGATACAGCGACCGCATCACTGCAGATGCTGCACCGATCCGTCTATCGATCTCACGCTCATCCGTCCCTCACTCGTGAACAAGACCCTGAGATACTTAATCTCCTCCACTTGAGGCAACGACACTCCACCGACCTCAAGAGGGCAAAGCACCTTTTTCTGGTTGAGAACCATGGCCTCGGATTTGGAGGTGCTGATTTTCATTTTGGAGGTGCTGTTTTATTATTATTATTATTATTATTATTATTATTATGCACAGCACTTTGGTTGACTGCTATTGTTTTAAATGTGCTTTAGAAATAAAGGTTGAGTTGAGTTTCTTTTTCTTTTTTTCCTTTGAAGCCCAAAAGTGAATAATATGAGGGGTCTTCCCATAATGCATGCTAGCATTCTGAACAGTTTGGATTTAAATTTGCTAGACAAAAGGATAATTCAGCCAAAAGTACATGTAATTATTTGCTATAACTTTAAATGATCCTGTAAATATCATTTGTTCTGTTTGTCAGTGAAACTGCATCACTCAGACAGGGTCAAAATATTGAAATTCGGTGAGGCTTGAAGCATTGTACAATTGAAGTAAGTGGACTGTCAATGGGAGCACACAGCCTGTATGCAAATTTTGAGCAGTCTGGAGTGTGTAACAGCTGAGATAACTGTGGCCACAAAAACATTAACAGGTTTATATATACACAGATGTTTGCATGAGGGGATGGCATGGTGGCTTAGTAGTTAGCACTGTTTTCTCACAGCACGAAAGTCATGAAATCTCTTCCCACCTGCACCTTTTTGTGTTGAGTTTGCATGTTGTCCCTCGTGTTTGTGTGGGTTCCCTGTGGGTGCTCTGGCTTCTTCCCATTTCCAAAGACATGCAAGTTTGGTGAATTGGTTACTTTAAATTGACTGTAGGTGTGCATGTGAATGTCTCTGCTGCCAACGCTGCATTGAGTGGTGCATGCGCGAGCGGTAACACGGTCTGTTGACTGTCTTCTCTTAAGTGTTTGTTTTTATTATGTGTCTTTTTTACGCAACAAAAAATGGCAATTTCTTAAGTTCCTGAACTGCTACGGTATAAGTCACAAAATGAAGCCGGCATTAGTCGTCTTACTGTTCATCCTGATCACTGTTTTAGTTGACCTGGTTAGATATGCATTCAGTCACAACTTTAATACACACGGCCGGGCAACCTGTATCACATATACCTGGGATTTCCTGTTGAGTCTCAGATACTCTCCTACGATGAAGTGACACATGGTTGTTGTCACCCGACTGTGTCAAAAGTAAGAACATCAAAGCATGGAAACGGGGAAGGAAAGGGGGGATCTGGGAGCGGATTATAAGGCAGCCCTTCAGGCAACCATTTCCATCGATTATGTTGGGGAATGTCCAAAGTCTGAGGAAGAAAGTCAGTGAGCTGCGGGCCTGCGTTCAGTACCTCTCGGACTATCGGCAATCCTGCCTTATCTGCTTGACGGAGACGTGGCTGACGGAGGCGGATCCAGACTAGTCAGTTGACCTAGAGGGCTTTTCGCTGGTGAGGATGGACCGCAACCAAAACTCCGGGAAAAGCAAAGGTAGGGGTGTATGTGTGTTCATCAATAACAAATACTGTTACCCTGGTCATATTACAACAAAGCAGCAGATCTGCACTAAGGATCTTGAACTACTCTCGCTTTGTTTAAGGCCATATCATCTGCCTAAGGAAATACATCAGATCAGACTTTTTGTTGTGTACATTGCGCCCTCTGCAGACATGCTGGTCGCAGCTACTTTGATTTATGAGCTAGTGTCTCAGGCAGAGGTAGAAGCTCCAGATGCTGCTAACTTCATAATGGGAGATTTCAACTTTTGTAGCCTTAAGGAGCATCTACCTTCATATGGACAATATGTCACCTGTCGCACGTGCGATAAAGCTTGGCTTGATCACTGTTGTACAAATATTCAAGATGCCTTCTACTCCAAAGCCTTGCCTGGTTTGGGGAATTCAGATCACAACATGATCAAACTAGTGCCTGCCTACGTGCCACAGCTTCAGCGCGAGAAAGCAAAGAAGTTGAGGTTAAATGCCGGACGGCAGCCGCCACTGAGGCACTCAGGGATTGTCTGGAGTGCACGGACTGGAATGTAGTGACGGATGGGACTAGTGATGTCAATGACACGGTGTTTGCCATGTCAGGCTACATACAGTTTTACAAGGATGCAATCATACCCAAGAAGACGAAATGTTTCCTAATAATAAACCTTGGGTGACTCCTGAGTTAAAGCAACTTCTCAACCAGAAAAAAAAAACATATTAAAGCAGAAGGAAGTATAGAGGAGAAAAAAAATTGTGCAGAAAAAGATCAAAATCATGATCATAAACTGTAAAGCTGCATACAAACTTAAACTTGAAAATTATTTTAAAACTGATGCAAGGAAAGCATGGCAGGGTGTTCAAACTATCATAGGATATAAGCCTAAAACGCATCCAATCACTGTAGATAGAACTTGACATGGCAAATAAGTTAAACAATTTTTGTGGTAGATTTGACACACATGATTTTAGAGCAGAACAGTCTCAGGTTAACATGGAAATAAAAGGCATGGATGGTGTGAATACTGACATTTCTGTTGACGATGTCAAGTCTTGTTTTAGACGTCTAAACCACTGGAAAGCCGGTGGGCCTGATGGTATTTGCAGCAGGACACTCAAGATGTGCGCATATCAGTTAGCACAGCCCTTCCACAGACTGTTTCAGCTGTCATTGGACACTGGGGTTGTTCCTAATCTGTGGAAGAAATCTCTTATAGTGCCCGTGCCAAAAAATAATAAACCTAAAGTGCTTAATGATTTACGCCCAGTCGCCCTCACATCTGTAGTTATGAAATGTTTTGAGAAGATTCTTTTAAAGAAGCTTCTTTCTTAAGTCTCACCTCTTTTAGACCCACATCAATTTGCCTACTGTGCTGGGAGGGGGGTGGAAGATGCATTGCTGACCTTGACATACAATGTCTTATGAACACCTTGAACACTCAAAAAGCCTGGTGAAAATTTTGTTGATTGACTTTAGCAGTGCCTTCAACACAATTCAACCCCATTTAATGGGGGAAAAACTGTTAAATCTTGGAGTTAATCCCAGACTTATTTTCTGGATACTTGACTTTTTGACCAATCTTAGTCAGCAGGTCCGTTTTAACTCATGCATTTCATCTGTACAAATCACTAATGCAGGAGCACCACAGGGGTGTGTTTTGTCACCAGTACTTTATACCTTATACACAAATGACTGTCAGTCCACATCTCCAGCCCACACATTCTTTAAGTATGCGGATGATACAGCCCTGGTTGTTTTTTTTACAGTCTGACCTTCCATCTGTGGAAGGTTCTGAAAGGGAGGTCCAAGGTTTTATTCAATGGTGCTCTGATAATTATCTCATTGTCAATGTAAAGAAAACTAAAGAGATGGTGATTGATTTCAGAAAGAAAGTAGAGAAGCTTGAATCTTCGACTGGACTGGGTTGCTTGACGCGAGGACGTTTTGCTTCAAATCGCAGAAGCTTCCTCAGCTAAAATTCTTGCTCTGGTAGTCTGACTTCTGTCTTGACTCTTGTACAGAAGAATAAACAGAAGCCACAAAAGCTGGAGTTTTAAAGCTAACCAGACCCCTCCTACCAAGAGGCAGACTGCTATAGGCTAGTGACTAAACAATAGCTCTAATTAGCACCTATTGTGCTCTAGTTAGCACCCTCCTAATGACAGGGCAGCTGTCCCTCCTAATGATAGGACGGACCCTCTCCTGATGGCTCCCTTGACAACTCTCCTGATGACATGAATGACTCATTACCATGAAAAAAAATATTGAAACTGCTTTGACCTGAGTACCCCATTGTAAACAGGGGACAAAACGTGTCTCAGACCCCCTCCTAGGTTAGGGGTGGGTTTCAATTGTTTCACATAGAATGCCTCGTTGACCCCTCTCTCAAACCATTTCTTCTCTCTGGCTAAGATTTTAACTTCCTTGTCCTCAAACGTGTGGTTAGTGACTTTAAGGTGGAGATGAACTGCAGACTGAGGTCCACTGGCGCCCTCTCTGCGGTGCTGGTATAGCCTTTTGTGTAAAGGTTGCTTAGTCTAACCTATTCAACCTAGTGTTCATTACAGTTTTCCTGACATCTGATAGAATATACTACATTGCTCTCTTTGTAACTAGGGATCCTGTCCTTAGGGTGAACTAATTTCTGTCTCAAGGTGTTAACCAGTTTAAAGTAAACTGGGATTTTGTGCTGTCTGAAGATCCTCTGTAGTTTTTCCCCTACTCCTGCTAAATAAGGGAGAGACACTCCTCTTCTTCTTGTCTCCGTCTCCTGTCTGTCTGGTCTTTTTGTTCTCTGGGACTTCTGCACTTTGTCCAGGGACCATCGTGGGTACCCACATACTGTGAGGGCTTTCCGGACAAGTTGTTGTTCTTTAGCCCTTCCCTCTGCAGTTGTGGGCACCTGTAGGGCTCTGTGTTGAAGAGTCCTGATCACCCCGAGCTTGTGTTCAAGGGAGTGGTTTGAGCCAAAGAGCAGATATTGGTCAGTGTGAGTGGGTTTTCTGAAAGAAAGGTACAAAGTGTCCCAATCTAGGATAAATGGTGAAATAGTAGAGCAAGTCCCGTCTTATAAATATTTGGGTGTTGAAATTGACAATAAGCTGTCTTTCACAGAATGCGTTCTAAATAAATCTAAATTGAAATGAAATTGCAGCAGAGGATGTTTTTCCTGAGGAAAATGAGTCACTTTAGACTGGACAGCTGCATTTTACAAATGTTTTATAAAGCTCTTTTGCAGAGTGTTCTGTCTTTTGGTCTCATTTGTACTTTTTGTAATATGCATGTGAAGGATCATAAAAAACTGCAGCGCATTATCAATGTAGCCAATAAAATCATAGGCATCAACCAAGCATCTGTAGCTCAGTTGTACAGTGAGCTCATCCTCAAGAAGACAGACCAGATCCTCAGTGATGCAACACATTCTCTATTCCCAAAATTTGTGAGTAGCCACAAGTCAAGTGGCAGAATTCTGCAAAGACAGATTAGAACAGAGAGGTATAAGAAGTCCTTTGTGCTTACAGCAATAACATTATACAACAATAAACTCAAAAATTCTGTGTTATCCTGACTTGATTCTAGGCTCATTTTAACTTGTCTACCTCAACTCATAGATCCTGGTTTTATTTGTTTGCTTATTTATTATATATTTTAGGATCTGCTAACATTTTGTAGTTTTTGTGCGGTTTGTTATTTGTGGTACCTCCCAATCAGTTTTTTTGTCTTTGGTTGTAACATATGTTGTAAGACAAGCAATGATGACCACATGAATTTCCCCTGGTGGGATAATAAAGTTTACCTTGAACCTTGTTTGTCTGTCTACACGTGGCCTTGCGATAGACTGTCATCCTGTCTAGGGTATACCCTGCCTCATGCCCTATGACTGCTGCCCCTGTGACCCTTGACTGGAGCAAGCAGGTATAGAAAATAAATGTTTGGATGAGAGACCTGCTGCATTCACTAAGGGCCCCTTCCCACATAGTGCGAACTTTGGACAGTGTTTGGATGAAAACAGCGAAACAGCACAAAACAGTTCATAATTAGCGCACAGAACATCGCGCCAACAGGCAGGCGTGCACAAACCTGGTGTGAGAGTTCATGCATGTGCTGTTGTGGGTCGAGCAGGAAAAGTGCCAGGTGCACCACATGGTGCTGCTTATGTGGAAGAAATAAAAATCAGCTGGTACGTGTGGAACCACATCACGCCGCTTGTGTGGAATAAATAATAAAATAAAAACCAGCTGGTACCCGTGGAACCACACCACGCCGTTTATGTGGAATAATAAAAAAAAAAGAAAAAAAAAAACACACCACCACAACGCGAACTCACGCCTTTTAAAACCTCTGGTCTGCAGTCACAGACTTCACTACTGAGCTGTACTACGAAGCAGGGTTAACTTACTCAGATGTAACCCAGGGTCAACTTCTTAAACCAGGGTTGACAAAACCTGGTTCCCTCAAGTGGTGGTAAGTGGTACTACGACGCTGAATATGATGATTTGTTGAACCTGTGTTAACCTAAGTGGAGTATGTGCGCGTTCACTTAAAAGGGGCGTTTTGCAGCACACATCACCATTTTTTCAATGATGACGCGGTCACCTTACTTTACCGAAGAAGAATGCACGATTATTATGCGGAGCTACGAGGAATTTAAATTAATGTTAAGGGGGAAAATCAAACACATCGTCTGCCAATAAAGCAAGACAGGCTTGTTGGAAACGTATTGCTGATCGGGTAGATGCGTAATTGTTCTCCAAATCTGTTACAGATGATTAACCCGTGGAATGTCTGATATGTGTAGAAAAATGCCCCTCTTCCATTAATTACGCCCAGATGCAACACAATTCAGAAGTGGGCATAGGCCTACTAATAAATGTTAGGTTAATTTAATGGTTCCTAAATAGGCTACCTTGACTGTATGATTGCTATTCCTAATCCTGTCAATATTTCAGATGTAATAGCAGTGCCAAATGCACCTGGCAGCAGGTGAAGATGAAATATAAAAACATCCTTCATCCTTCAAAACGGTAGGGTTATATTCATAGCTTGATAAGCCCCACTTTGCCTAATTAATGGACATGCATTAGACCTATTTTGATATTAGTAATTACCCGCGATTGCATAAAACCCTTCTTTGATTTGCATTGCGGATAAATGGCCAGGGAAAACGCCAAATGCATCCAACAGTTTAGATAGAGCAAGTACTACCTTGTGAATCATATGACATACAGTATTGTTGTTCAGTTGTTCAGCATCACCGATGGAATACATATATTGCCCACTGGCAGAATATCTAAGCGCAAGGCACGTTATCTGCTCGATCGTCGGGGCATTGCTACACTGTAAAAAATGACTTTTTTGTACAGGAAAACGCTGGCAGCTGTGATTACCAGGGAATTCCTGTAAAACATACAGCAGCACAGTAGATAACATTACAGACATAATATGTATGTGGATTTACAGTGAATGAACCACGGCTGACTCACATTAAAGGAACTGTTACATCTACAAACAAGAGCTCTTTTTTTTTTTTTTTTACCTTTAACCGCTGTATTTTTTACAGTGGTGACCACAGCTGCCAGCATCTTCCTGTAAAAACAACAGCCTTTTTTTTACAGTGTACGATGGATGATGTTACAGACGTCTGGCCCGATCAGCTGACAAAGATAACGAATTCCCTCAGCTGAGGATCTATATCTTTCATAGAGAATATCGCACGGGGATGTCAGCGGATTATGGCGGTCTATAAAAACCCTCGCCCTGCGGAGAGAGCCCCTCACAATTTGTGACCCAATATCAAACGGATCATCCAGGTAGGCCGGCATTGTCTTCGGAGTGATGCAGGTGGATGGACGGTACTTATAAAGGGAGTGGTTAAGCAGAAACCTCACGCTAATCCTGGAACATAACCTGCTCAGAGCAGGTTTGGCGCAAAGCGTAAGTTGCCGTGGCAGCATGCCTCGATCGAAACCTATCCACCTTTCGTAGTACGGGTTAACCGGGAAGTTACTCCACATGTCATCAACTTACTCCAGAAGTTACCCTGATAAGCCAGTAACCCCGCTTCGTAGTACAGGCCCCTGTTCTTTGAAAGCTGTGGGAAGCTGCCTCATATCAGGAAGGACATGGAAGTACTACAAAAAAAGTTAAAATTCCACACCATATAAAAACACCACATTTATCAAGCGAGCAATACAAATATGATCCATCTGTTCCTCTGGTGATGACCCATGGTCACAGACATACAGTCATCAATCAACTTCAATCAATCAACTTTTTTTTTATATAGCACCAAATCACAACAAACAGTTGCCCCAAGGCGCTTTATATTGTAAGGCAAGGCCATACAATAATTATGAAAAACCCCAACGGTCAAAACGACCCCCTGTGAGCAAGCACTTGGCAACAGTGGGAAGGAAAAACTCCCTCTTAACAGGAAGAAACCTCCAGCAGAACCAGGCTCAGGGAGGGGCAGTCTTCTGCTGAGACTGGTTGGGGCTGAGGGAAAGAACCAGGAAAAAGACATGCTGTGGAGGGGGGCAGAGATCGATCACTAATGATTAAATGCGGAGTGATGCATACAGAGCAAAAAGAGAAAGAAACAGTGCATCATGGGAACCCCCCCACAGTCTACGTCTAAAGCAGCATAACCAAGGGATAGTCCAGGGTCACCCGATCCAGCCCTAACTATAAGCCTTAGCGAAAAGGAAAGTTTTAAGCCTAATCTTAAAAGTAGAGAGGGTATCTGTCTCCCTGATCTGAATTGGGAGCTGGTTCCACAGGAGAGGAGCCTGAAAGCTGAAGGCTCTGCCTCCCATTCTACTCTTACAAACCCTAGGAACTACAAGTAAGCCTGCAGTCTGAGAGCGAAGCGCTCTATTAGGGTGATATGGTACTACGAGGTCCCTAAGATAAGATGGGACCTGATTATTCAAAACCTTATAAGTAAGAAGAAGAATTTTAAATTCTATTCTAGAATTAACAGGAAGCCAATGAAGAGAAGCCAATATGGGTGAAATATGCTCTCTCCTTCTAGTCCCTGTCAGTACTCTAGCTGCAGCATTTTGAATTAACTGAAGGCTTTTCAGGGAACTTTTAGGACAACCTGATAATAATGAATTACAATAGTCCAGCCTAGAGGAAATAAATGCAGAATTAGTTTTTCAGCATCACTCTGAGACAAGACCTTTCTGATTTTAGAGATATTGCGTAAATGCAAAAAGGCAGTCCTACATATTTGTTTAATATGCGCTTTGAATGACATATCCTGATCAAAAATGACTCCAAGATTTCTCACAGTATTACTAGAGGTCAGGGAAATGCCATCCAGAGTAAAGATCTGGTTAGACACCATGCTTCTAAGATTTGTGGGGCCAAGTACAATAACTTCAGTTTTATCTGAGTTTAAAAGCAGGAAATTAGAGGTCATCCATGTCTTTATGTCTGTAAGACAATCCTGCAGTTTAGCTAATTGGTGTGTGTCCTCTGGCTTCATGGATAGATAAAGCTGGGTATCATCTGCGTAACAATGAAAATTTAAGCAATACCGTCTAATAATACTGCCTAAGGGAAGCATGTATAAAGTGAATAAAATTGGTCCTAGCACAGAACCTTGTGGAACTCCATAATTATCTTTAGTCTGTGAAGAAGATTCCCCATTTACATGAACAAACTGTAATCTATTAGACAAATATGATTCAAACCACCGCAGCGCAGTGCCTTTAATACCTATGACATGCTCTAATCTCTGTAATAAAATTTTATGGTCAACAGTATCAAAAGCAGCACTGAGGTCCAACAGAACAAGCACAGAGATAAGTCCACTGTCCGAAGCCATAAGAAGATCATTTGTAACCTTCACTAATGCTGTTTCTGTACTATGATGAATTCTAAAACCTGACTGAACCTCTTCAAATAGACCATTCCTCTGCAGGTGATCAGTTAGCTGTTTTACAACTACCCTCTCAAGAATCTTTGAGAGAAAAGGAAGGTTGGAGATTGGCCTATAATTAGCTAAAATAGCTGGGTCAAGTGATGGCTTTTTAAGTAATGGTTTAATTACTGCCACCTTAAAAGCCTGTGGTACATAGCCAACTAACAAAGATAAGTTGATCATATTTAAGATTGAAGCATTAAATAATGGTAGGACTTCCTTAAGCAGCCTGGCAGGAATGGGGTCTAATAAACATGTTGATGGTTTGGATGAAGTAACTAATGAAAATAACTCAGACAGAACAATCGGAGAGAAAGAGTCTAACCAAATACCGGCATCACTGAAAGCAGCCAAAGATAACGATACATCTTTGGGATGGTTATGAGTAATTTTTTCTCTAATAGTCAAAATTTTGTTAGCAAAGAAAGTCATGAAGTCATTACTAGTTAAAAATAATGGAATACTCAGCTCAATAGAGCTCTGACTCTTTGTCAGCCTGGCTACAGTGCTGAAAAGAAACCTGAGGTTGTTCTTATTTTCTTCAATTAGTGATGAGTAGAAAGATGTCCTAGCTTTACGGAGGGCTTTTTTATAGAGCAACAAACTCTTTTTCCAGGCTAAGTGAAGATCTTCTAAATTAGTGAGATGCCATTTCCTCTCCAACTTACGGGTTATCTGCTTTAAGCTACGAGCTTGTGAGTTATACCACGGAGTCAGACACTTCTGATTTAAAGCTCTCTTTTTCAGAGGAGCTACAGCATCCAAAGTTGTCTTCAATGAGGATGTAAAACTATTGACGAGATACTCTAACTCTCTTACAGAGTTTAGGTAGCTACTCTGCTCTGTGTTGGTATATGACAATAGAGAACATAAAGAAGGAATCATATCCTTAAACCTAGTTACAGCGCTTTCTGAAAGACTTCTAGTGTAATGAAACTTATTCCCCACTGCAGGGTAGTCCATCAGGGTAAATGTAAATGTTATTAAAAAATGATCAGACAGAAGGGAGTTTTCAGGGAATACTGTTAAGTCTTCTATTTCCATACCATAAGTCAAAACAAGATCTAAGATATGATTAAAGTGGTGGGTGGACTCATTTACTTTTTGAGCAAAGCCAATAGAGTCTAATAATAGATTAAATGCAGTGTTGAGGCTGTCATTCTCAGCATCTGTGTGGATGTTAAAATCGCCCACTATAAGTATCTTATCTGAGCTAAGCACTAAGTCAGACAGAAGGTCTGAAAATTCACAGAGAAACTCACAGTAACGACCAGGTGGACGATAGATAATAACAAATAAAACTGGTTTTTGGGACTTCCAATTTGGATGGAAAAGACTAAGAGACAAGCTTTCAAATGAATTAAAGCTCTGTCTAGGTTTTTGATTAATTAATAAGCTGGAATGGAAGATTGCTGCTAATCCTCCGCCCCGGCCCGTACTACGAGCATTCTGACAGTTAGTGTGACTCGGGGGTGTTGACTCATTTAAACTAACATATTCATCCTGCTGTAACCAGGTTTCTGTTAGGCAGAATAAATCAATACGTTGATCAATTATTATATCATTTACCAACAGGGACTTAGAAGAGAGAGACCTAATGTTTAATAGACCACATTTAACTGTTTTAGTCTGTGGTGCAGTTGAAGGTGCTATATTATTTTTTCTTTTTGAATTTTTTTGCTTAAATAGATTTTTGCTGGTTATTGGTGGTCTGGAAGCAGGCACCGTCTCTACGGGGATGGGGTAATGAGGGGATGGCAGGGGGAGAGAAGCTGCAGAAAGGTGTATAAGACCACAGCTCTGCCTCCTGGTCCCAACGCTAGACAGTCACAGTTTGGAGGATCCAAGAAAATTGGCCAGATTTCTAGAAATGAGAGCTGCTCCATCTAAAGTGGGATGGATGCCGTCTCTCCTAACAAGACCAGGTTTTCCCCAGAAGCTTTGCCAATTATCAATGAAGCCCACCTCATTTTTTGGACACCACTCAGACAGCCAGCAATTCAAGGAGAACATGCGGCTAAACATGTCACTCCCGGTCTGATTGGGGAGGGGCCCAGAGAAAACAACAGAGTCCGACATTGTTTTTGCAAAGTTACACACCGATTTAATGTTAATTTTAGTGACCTCCGATTGGCGTAACCGAGTGTCATTACTGCCGACGTGAATTACAATCTTACCAAATTTACGCTTAGCCTTAGCCAGCAATTTCAAATTTCCTTCAATGTCGCCTGCTCTGGCCCCCGGAAGACAATTGACAATGGTTGCTGGTGTCGCTAACTTCACATTTCTCAAAACAGAGTCGCCAATAACCAGAGTTTGATCCCCGGCGAGTGTGTCGTCGAGTGGGGAAAAACGGTTAGAGATGTGCACGGGTTGACGGTGTACACGGGGCTTCTGTTTAGGGCTACGCTTCCTCCTCACAGTCACCCAGTCGGCCTGCTTTCCCGACTGCACGGGATCTGCCAGGAGGGAACTAACGGTGGCTAAGCCACCTTGGTCCGCACCGACTACAGGGGCCTGGCTAGCTGTAGAATTTTCCACGGTGCGGAGCCGAGTCTCCAATTCGCCCAGCCTGGCCTCCAAAGCTACGAATAAGCTGCACTTATTACAAGTACCGTTACTGCTAAAGGAGGCAGAGGAACAACTAAACATTTCACAACCAGAGCAGAAAGGTGCGGGAGAGACAGGAGAAGCCGCCATGCTAAATCGGCTAAAAGCTAGTAGCTACGCAACCTAGTGGATTCCTAAAAACACGCAAAGTAAATAATGTGTAAATAATTTAGAGGTGATTCAGCAGAAGGAGTGCTTTAGTTAAGGCACCAGACAGGCCATGAAGCAGCACAAGTAACGCACGGCAACAGCGAACGCACGACAACGGTGCAAAAATAAAATAAAAATCCACTAGACAGGCTGTGGAGCAGCACAGGTAACGCACGACAATGGCGGCAAAAAATAAAATAAAAATCCACTAGACAGGCTGCGGAGCAGCACAGGCAACGCACGACAACGGTGGCAAAAAACAAAATAAAAATCCACTAGACAGGCTGTGGAGCAGCACAGGTAACGCACGACAACAGTGGTAAAAAATAAAATAAAAATCCACTAGACAGGCTGTGGAGCAGCACAGGTAACGCACGACAACGGTGGTAAAAAATAAAATAAAAATCCACTAGACAGGCTGCGGAGCAGCACAGGTAACGCACGACAACGGTGGTAAAAAAAATAAAAAATAAAAAAAATAAAAAAATAAAAATCCACTAGACAGGCCGTGGAACAGCACAGGTAACGCACGACAACAGTGGTAAAAAATAAAATAAAAATCCACTAGACAGGCTGTGGAGCAGCACAGGTAACGCACGACAACGGCGGCAAAAAATAAAATAAAAATCCACTAGACAGGCTGCGGAGCAGCACAGGCAACGCACGACAACGGTGGCAAAAACAAAATAAAAATCCACTAGACAGGCTGTGGAGCAGCACAGGCAACGCACGACAACGGTGGCAAAAAACAAAATAAAAATCCACTAGTCATGAAATGACATGAATGAGAAGTAGTGTGCTCTGATGTCCACATCTACTGGTCAGGTGCATTCAGTCAGCTGCGCGTATGTCCTGCCTGACACACGTGACTTGTGGACGGAGAGCCACAGCACAGACACTGCGTCATGTGGAACAGAGCTCATGTGGGTGATGTGACGGTCAGATCGCCCACTACGTGTTCTGATCTGACAGTCAGTTTCAACCTGGGGGGCTGTCAGTGTTCGCTCCGTGTGCGTGGTTGCTTGCTGCAGCTTGTCACCAAGGTGATATATGTTTTTATTTTTGTCCACGCAAATACAGCAATCAGACACACGCGTCTCACAGTAGACAGTTGTTAGTCCATAACTGTCCAAACACAGTAGGTGTTGTGTAGCTGGAATGCCCAGAATGACAGATCGCCACAGCTGCAGAAGCCACGCCTCCCATGAGTGGAGCGGACACACCCACATGCCAGTGTGTGTGTTTGCAAAGTCACACTTGTGGGGAACTTAGACAAATTTCACAGCAGTATGACAGTGACTGTCAGCAGTATGACAGTGACTGTCAGCAGTCTGCTGTCGTGCCAAGAGTGCGACTGATCACACATGTGAGCAGTGTTAGGTGTTCGTGTGTGTCACCTGGAATTTGGCCAGCACCTGCCGCGAGAAGGTGCGATGGGTTCACACAGTGCACACTTGTCATGGTCTGGCCTTTTTGGGGCCAGCTGTTATGATTATGGACCTTTTTCCATGTTCTGAGCCTCTATGACATGTCTTATTATCATTGTCATGTTCATGTTATGTTTGCTTTTGTTTCATTTATTCTCTGTGTATCTTTTCTTTGCCACATATTTAGTTTTACTTTATTGTTTATTATTTGCTTTCACTCTTGGTCCCTTAGTTGCTTCAGTCTTAGTTTCATTCTGTTTATCACATTTATTATATTATGCTTTAGTCAGAGGATTTTATTATTATTTATTGTCAATGTTTCTTATCTCAGTATGTTCCATCTGTTATTTATTGCACTTTCTGTTTATCAGTTATCTTGTTTCATTAATTGCATTATTCTGTAGTCATCGGGTTTGTTTATTCTCTGTTTATCAGTAGTTTATTTTGGCTCTTCTCATTTGTGATTTCAGTTATGCTTTTATGTCCGGTTTTGTTTTCAGTTCTCATGTTCATGCTCTGTCCTGGTTATAGTTGTATTTTAATCTGTCCATGGTTTCTGTTTTTGCTTCATCTTCTTTGTTTGCCCCTGCACCAGCTCTTGTGTCCTCGTCTGTCACTATGACTCTTTTTGCTATGTGTTTTCTTCCACTTCCACTCTTGCACCTGCTCACGTGTCTTTGTCTCTTTCATCACTTCACTCTGTGTTTTCTTGCCTTCACTTTCTTGCACTGTGCACGATCTTTGTCTTCCCCGGTCACGCCCCTTCCAGAACTTTCACTGACACCTGCATTTTGTTTCACTGATTACACCACCAGTTATTTAAGCCCTCACAGTCTCACAGCTCACTGCCAGATCGTTGTCTTTGTACACCTTCCAGCCCAGTTCCTTGCTTTGTTCTTGCCTGTATGTATTTTTACTCTGCCTTGTTTTTGACCTTGACTTTGCCTTGCCTCTGATAGCTCTTACACCGTGTTTTTTGACCTGTGCCTGTTTTTTGTACAACGTCTCAGCCTCTTGTCCTTTTGCTACCTTTGCATCACTGCTGGACCACCCGTGTACCGAACCCCTGCCTGTTATTAAACCATTTGAACTTTATCAGTCTTGCATTTGTGTCCCTCTGGTTTGTGCCACGCCTGATAACACTTTGTCTTTCAGGCACTTGTGTGCGCAAATAATTGTAGCAACAGGTGTACGAGGTGCTGGCAACAGGGACGACATTACGTGGTTTGCACACAATTCCAAAGTGTGCACTTCGTCCAAACTTCGCACTATGTGTGAAGGGGCCCTTATCTTCTTGTATTTTGGGTGGGGTTTTGTTAAGTAGGTATGAACAAAGCTATAAGTGGTCCAGACCTACATTTGCATTCATTCATTTTCCACACCCACTTATTCCATTTCAATGTAAAGTTCCCAATTCACCTAATCCGCATGTCTTTGGAAGTAGGAGGAAGCCAGAGCACCAGGAGGGAACCCAAGCAAACAGAGTGAGAGCATGCAAGCTCTACATAGAAGGGAAAAGACAGGAAGCAATCCCACAACCTTCTTGCTGTGCGAAAACAGTGCTAACCACTAAGCCACCGTGCTTGTTTTTAGTCATTGAATATTTTGTTACTGTGAAGCTATTTTAGTATCAAAAGTCCTACATAAATTACACCTCATAATTACATTTATGTTATCAGTTATCCTGTAGAATTTAAAATGTAGTACAATTCTAAATTATTCATATAGCTTAACGATCTCATTAATGTAACATATAAGAAAAAAAATCTTTTTAGGCCCACAGCAGTAGTCAAAACAGACTGCATATTCTCATCACACCCCTTTCCACTGCTATGAGGGGGGTTTCTGATTGGTGCAGAGATGTTAAAACATTTATGGTACATAATATTCTCTTCATCTCTATGATAATGTAACGTTACCCTTTAATTTCTTCTGTGACTGACAGCAAAGCCTGACATGGCAAGATATTTCTTTTGATCCATTTTCATGTCAAACTGATGATTCCTTCTTTCACTGACATTAAACCAGCTGAAAGAGTGGCATGTTAGTCAAGGACAAAGTGGCTTGGAAAAAACAAAAATCAATCAAATGTCAACACAACGTAGAGCCATTTTTTTTATGGTGTCACTGAATCACAAAGAATCAATTTGTGAGGCACAGGTCCTGCACTGTCTGACTGAGCCTTCTGTTTTCTTTGATAAGTTGTATCTTCTTATATTCCCATGAAAACTGGTGTTTCTTTTGCAAACAGTTTGAATATATCCAGCTTTTTTTCTGATTTCAATGTACCTGTTTCAGGATTGGGGGCTTTGAGACCTTTCTTATTCAAAATCTGGTAACTAACTAGTGAAAGTCATGCATTATTCTAATAAAACAAAACCTGTGAATCAATGTATCTGAAAATATATTTGTCCAGGTCATATATTTGCCCCTCTGTCTTTTTTCTCTCATGTTTGATATGAAACTGAAACTGAGACTATTTCAGTAAACACACACAGTAAACAATTTAGTATGTCTCACTGACATACTAAATTCAAAAAGTATGTCGATTTCAACCTGATTTTACATTTGGTCAAAACCTGATTTGGCTCTGGCCACTTGGTTTTGCAACTGATACTGGCAACAACGATCACCAGCCTTTAAATAAAATATATCAAAGGCTTACAACACCCAGTAAATTATTATAGGACCTGAGATCCTGTCATTCATTTTCTATACTTACGTATTCCAATTGTGGTGGCCAAGTGGTTAATGCGCTTGGTTTCAGTTCAGAAGGCTCCAGGTTCAAATCCCACCCCTGCCACATTTCTCCATGTAATGTGGAGTTGCGTAAGGAAGGGAATCCGGCATAAAACCTGTGCCAATTCAACATGCAGAGCCACCTTGGATTTGCTGTGGCGACCCCGAGTGCAAACAAGGGAGCAGCCGAAGGGACTCACTTTTACGTATTCCAATTATGTGTCATGGGGGGGCCTGGAATGTAATCCCAGCAGTCGGGGCGAAAGGTGGGGTACACCCTGGGCAGGATGCCAGTCTATCACAGGGCCATACATAAACAAACTCAGTCACACCTAAAGTCAATGTAAAGTTTCCAATTTGCCTAACTTGCATGTGTTTAGAAGTGAAAGGAAGCCGGAACACCCAGAGGGAACATGCAAAACTCTACACAACAGTGCTAATCATCATGCCACCCTGCGGCCCCTGAGATCCTGTCCATTTATTAAATTTGGAGAAAAGAATAATAGTCACCTTAATACCCCTGAAAGAACCATTCCTAATGTGCTAGAGACAAATTCTGTGGACATATTTGCAGTGTAGGATAACTTTGTGACTCTCTTTTTTCTTCAATCTACTGTCTGTCAATCGTGCATCACTCCGACAGCAAGGACTGCCATGAGATGTTTCCCTTCCTTGTGGCCTCACAACCTGAACCTCCCTGGACTGAAACCTCTGTATCTATTGAGGTATTTCAAGTGATTAAAGACAACTGTGTTCAATTTGCATTCCACCAAAGAAATACTCTCTTCAATGTGACTACTGACTATTGACACACATCCTCAGCCAGGCCTGTTAAAGTGGAGGTTTTATAGCTTTGTTTTCCTCAGAGACAAGGAATCACACAAAGTACCCCATAAAACCTGTTTCGATTACACTTGGGCAGGGGGAGGGGGGGTCGTGACCCATTCCTTTGTAAGAAGAAGCTGACCTGTAGAACTGTCATTCTACTATCACTGCCACGACCACCCATTCACACATAGTGCAAATAAGTACAAATCAGGGTGACTCACAGCAGAATGAACCACGCAAACATCAACCCGACAGGCAGGCGTACACGATCCCGGTGCAATGGTGTCATGCAAGCGAGAACACAATGCGAGCACCTGTTTGCAAAGCCACACTCGTGGGGACACTTAGACAAATTTCACATCCAGCTTGACAGTGATTGTCTGCTGACTGTTGTTGTGCTAATAGTGCGAATGGCCACACATTTTCTACGTGCCAAATGAGCGGTGTAAGATGTTCATGTGTGTCAGCTGGAATTTCGCTGACACCTTCTGCGAGAGGGTTTGATGGACTTTCACAGTGCACACTCTGTCTTTCAGCCATTGGTGTGCACAAATATTTGTAGCAACAGGTGTACAAGGAGTTGGAAGCAGTTACAATTTTACACGTATTGCGTATGATTCCTACTCCATGTACACTATGTGTGAAGGGGCCCTTAACAAGTACTGTTTGATTGAAGGACATAACACATGTGATACTCTTTTTCTGTGTCTTCCTCTCTCTGCCATAAAATTCTACACTCTAATGACATTAAAGAATCTTTATTGAATTATTATAGCTTGTAGGTGATAATTTGCATGTTTTTTTAATAATCATATGATTTATATTAATGTCAACACAAATATGGACAGTAAGAAGGTTATGGGATCACTTCATGCTGGGCCCTTTCTGTGTGAAGTTTGTATGTTCTCCCCATGTTGTTGTGGGTTCCCTCCAGGTGCTACGTTTCTTCCCACTTCCAAAGACATAGTAGTCAAGTGAATTGGTGATTCTAAATTCACCGTGAGTGAGAGTGTGAATGTGTTTGTCACTCTATATGTAGACCTGCAATAGATTGGAGGCATGTCCAGGCTGCACCCTGCCTCTTGGCCAATCAGTGCTGGGATAGGCTTCAGCTCCCCAGTGACCCTTATTTGGAATAAGCCGGTATAGAAAATGAATGAATGGGCCTGAGTATCAAAGGGAATTATTTAAATAAGGAATTCCCAAAATGTGTTGGTACCATCTAGGTCAGAGAAATGAAAAGCATATAATTAAAATCGCACGGGCATATTTTTTTATTTGTTTGTTTTGACGCAGTTCCAGAACAGCTATGGGAGCTGATGACTGTGGAGATCAAACCAAACCCCGAGGGTGCACACTGTGCAGCCAGTGTCCTGCGAGAAAATCCCCCAAAAACTTGGTGTCAGTTTGTTGCTCTCTGCCAGAAGACATCCAAAGTAGAACATTCATTTCTGTCCTTCACTCAACAGGACTGATGCTATTTTAGTTTGATTCTGTCACCAGTTTTGTTGCTGCTCTTAACCCACATCAGAACACCTGGTGCCCACGTGGACCCCTCAGCAATAATTCATTTCAATAATTTTTGAGATGGGAGAAATGAAATGAAATGATGGTCCTTGGTCCAGTGAGACAGACACCAGTTTGACCTTAAACTTGACTCATGTGTCATACATCACTCTGACAATGTGAGGAACCTTGGGGTGATTTATGATCCCACATTGTTCTTTGACCTACACATTAGAGAAATCACTAGGACTGTTTTCTTCCACCTTCATAACATAGTGAGGGTTTGTCCCATCCTGTCTATGGCTGATGCAGAGACTCAGATCCATGCATTTGTCTCCTGTAGAGTGGATTGTTGCAATGTCCTATTCTCTGTCTTACATTAGTCCAGCATTCACGGTCTCCAGTTGGTTCAAAATGCTGCTGCCAGAATGTTAACAAGAAAGCAGAAAGTTTGATGAAATTACACAGATTCACTGGCTTCCTGTCTCTGTGAGGTCTGACTTTAAGGTTCTATTACTAACATAAAATTGTTCACGGACTAGCACCTCCCTACCTAGGTCCTGCATTCTCAGGATGCAGGACTACTTTGTGTCCCTAAGGTTAAAAAGGTGTTGGCAGGCTTGGTTGTACACCATGAAGCTGCTGCAGCCCACACTCACATTGCCTCAATTCGGATGACGGACTTTTTCAAAGTTTAGCGTACACAAACAATCAAATGTATATGTGTGGTTGTTTTAATTCTGATGTGTGTCATTATTACATTCAACTAGTAATAATTGTGGATTAATTGCTGTATTATTGTCTGAGGTAACTGGGTGTGATATGAAGAGATATCACAGAGTCAAAAAGCAAGAGAGATGGATGATGAATGTATATAATATATTCAAGGTTAATGTAAAAATACATATATAAATATGCTGTGTAAATAAATAAATAAATATAAATAAATAAATCATTAAATATATTTACGCATTTTAAATGAGATATTTACACATTCTTATCTTCTCTTATTTCTACCTTCTCTAAAGCCCTGTTTACACATAGACGGTAAGAGCTCCCGGAAGCGTCCCGGAAGAGTTTTTGGCCGTCTTAAGGGTTACACGCCGTTGTTAATGCTGGCACTAGGGGGCGTGGCTTATTTCCGGCTTTACCGGAAATCGTCAAAAAAATTATTCAACATGTCGAATAATTCCAGGAGCGCTCCCGGAGAATTCGCGTGACGACGGAGACAACGCGAACAACGGCGTTTGATACTTTTTAATCACCGTTTCATCCTTCCCCTTCCTGTAGTGCCGCAGTTTACACTGCTGTAATTGGCGGCCGGCGTTGTATCCCTAATCAACGGCGTGTAAAACGGCGATAGAGCCCACATCGGCATCCTCAAGGGCGTTTTAACCGGCGACAGAGGCAGACAAAATGGCGGCACTAGCGGACAGTACGCCGTTCTAAATGCCACCTCCCGGTTAACGGCGTTCCAAACGGCCGATAGGTGGCGGTCAATATAAAAACGCTAGCGCGCTGCATGCAGGCCTCTCACTCACAGCCAGCTCCAGATATTTTTGCAGAGAAGCTCCAGTATGCCTCCTAAAAGAAAATTGGCAGCGGCAAGGACTTACCAAGAGGTCTGGTTCAGAAGCAGAGGGTAGCCCTGTGGTGGAGATGAGCAACACATTGAGGAGGGTAAAAGGAAGGAGAAGAAAATGCTGAGTATGATCTCCCTCCCCCTGCAGTGACAGAGGCATATTTCCTGCTGCTTCAGTCTATAATACTCTGGGGGCGGTGCCTATATGCAAAAGTTCCTGGAGTAACGCAGGATTTGCCTGGATAAGTCCAGCGGTACACAGGGCATTATCAGCAGCAGCAGAACACCGCTGTTCTCACGCGCATCTTAACCTGCGATTGTAAAGGATAGAACTGGGTATTAACCCCGTTGCCTGACGTGTGCCAGATGCTACGGCATCAAAACACCGCTTTATTCAGTGGATTTAGCGGCGTTTTATCAGTGTATTTGTGGCGTTTACGGCGGCCAAAACACCGGCGAAATGCTCCGCCCCTTTCCACCGCGAAAACAGCTGGAACTACAGCTAACTTCAGTCTACATACTGCCCACTGACAAAACCGTCTATGTGTAAACTAGGCTTTAGGGCCCCTTCACACATAATACAAATGTGGTAGAATTGTGCATGAATTGCGCATGAAGCAGGAATCATATGCAATACGTGTAAAATCGTAGCTGCATCCATTGGCTCATACACCTGTTGCTACAACTATCTGCGCACACCAGTGGTTGAAAGGCAGAGTGTCTGCTGTGAGAGTCCATTCGATCTCTCTCACGGCAGATGACGACCAAAATCCAGGTGACACACACAAACATCTACACTGCTCGCTTGGAACTTAGAAAATGTGTGGCCATTCGCACGATTATCATGAAAACAGTCAGCAGGCGATCATTTTCGAGCTGGCTGTAAAATTTGTCTAAGTGCCCCCATGACTGTGAAGTTGCCAAGTACACATGTGGCGTGCCAGAGTGTTGACCCCCCACACACACAATAAGTGTGCATGTGTTTCGTGCGCTCCCCCCTTCCCCCCTCCCACACATGCGTGCGTGTGGTCCCCCTCTGCAGGCGAGGCACCTCGCATCTGATCACAGAGTGATACTTTGGTCTGTGCGCTGAACGGACGGGGGTGTGGCTGGCTGCCAACAGCAGTGGCTGTTGACAACTGTGGTCCTGGATGTCACAGCTGCAGAACACGTAACATGTTTTGATGGACGCGCATGTGTATGCTTGCTGTCCTCACATAGAAATACATAAAAATGTATATTGCTTTTGTGACGGGCTGGAAAGCGCACACATTGACAGGCAGTTCCAGTCTCACAGCTGAAACAGACCATCAGTTCATGTGGACACACAGCAGGTGATCTGAATGTGATGTCTGTCTGACTGGACACATATCCTGTGAGCGGCGCACTACAGGACTACAAGCAAACAGTGCGACAAATACGCCACTTGCAGTCATGTAGCAGCAGAAATATGCCGTAACACATGCCGTTTGGTCAGTTATCACAGCGTTTTTTTTTTCTCTTTTTTAAAAAAAATACGTTTATGTCCTTTTTGATTTCAGGCATTTTTCCGCACCTTTTATAGGACAGTGATGGAAGAGCAGTGGTAAAGTTTCTGGCTGGCAACCACAGCTTTTGTACATTGCAGGTTCAAATCCTGTGGCTGGCATGTATTTTTCTTTTTGTAACAGAAGCTGGGCAATGTTGTGACACATACTCCAGCTGCTCACACAGTGTTACCGGTGTCGTGCACGGGTTCATTCACGCCTGCCAGTCAGCTTGATGTTTTTGTGATTCGCTTATACAAGCTGTTCTGCCATGATTCGCCCTGATTTGTACATACAGTAGTGTTCAGAATAATAGTAGTGCTATGTGACTAAAAAGATTAATCCAGGTTTTGAGTATATTTCTTATTGTTACATGGGAAACATGGAACCAGTAGATTCAGTAGATTCTCACAAACATTAATTTTGTTGGTTTGGAACCAAGATTTTGCTGGTTTACTAGTGTGCTTGGAGTCATTGTCTTGTTGAAACACCCATTTCAAGGGCATGTCCTCTTCAGCATAAGGCAACATGACCTCTTCAAGTATTTTGACATATCCAAACTGATCCATGATACCTGGTATGCGATATATAGGACAAACACCATAGTAGGAGAAACATGCCCATATCATGATGCTTGCACCACCATGCTTCACTGTCTTCACTGTGAACTGTGGCTTGAATTCAGAGTTTGGGGGTCTTCTCACAAACTGTCTGCGGCCCTTGGAACCCCCCAAAAAATCAATTTTACTCTCATCAGTCCACAAAATATTCCTCCATTTCTCTTTAGGCCAGTTGATGTGTTCTTTGGCAAATTGTAACCTCTTCTGCACGTCTTTTATTTAACAGAGGGACTTTGCTGGGGATTCTTGCAAATAAATTAGCTTCACACAGGCGTCTTCTAACTGTCACAGCACTTACAGGTAACTCCAGACTGTCTTTGATCATCCTGGAGCTGATCAATGGGTGAGCCTTGGCCATTCTGGTTATTTTTCTATCCATTTCGATGGTTGTTTTCTGTTTTCTTCCACGCGTCTCTGTTTTTTTGTCCATTTTAAAGCATTAGAGATCATTGTAGATGAACAGCCTATAATTTTTTGCACCTGCGTATAAGTTTTCTCCTCTCCAATCAAATTTTAATCAAACTATGCTGTTCTTCTGAGCAATGTCTTGAACGTCCCATTTTCCTCAGGCTTTCAAAGAGAAAAGCATGTTCAACAGGTGCTGGCTTCATCCTTAAATAGGGGACACCTGATTCACACCTGTTTGTTCCACAAAATTGATGAACTCACTGACTGAATGCCACACTTCTATTATTGTGATCACCCCCTTTTCTACTTTTTTTTTTTACTAATAGCCCAATTTCATAGCCTTAAGAGTGTGCATATCATGAATGCTTGGTCTTGTTGGATTTGTGAGAATCTACTGAATCTACTGGCACTTTGTTTCCCATGTAACAATAAGAAATATATTCAAAACCTGGATTAATCTTTTTAGTCACATAGCACTACTATTATTCTGAACACTACTGTATTCATACTATGTGTGAAGGGGCCCTTATCATGTGCCTGTCTTGTTGTAGAATGATCTCCCCACAGTGATAACACAGTCAGATTCTGTAGAGACATTCAAGTCCAGACTAAAGACGCATCTATTCTCCATCTCGCATGACTAGCATACCAGTGTAGTATGGAATTATGTATTCTTTCCTTGTAATTCATATTATTAGCAACCGAACAGGTCTCAGCCTCAATACATCCAAATTACGGCTGAAACGATTAGTAGAGTAACTCGAATAATTTGATTACAAAAAATATTCAAGGCAAATTCTGTGCCTCGAAGCTCCATTTAATGTTGTAGTACATATGCCAGGTCTATGTGTGATGCTGTAATGTTCCCAGAAAAAAAATAGAACACTAGAGCATGCTCAAAAGCTGTGTAAGAGCTAATCTGTACCACGAAAAGCTACCACTTTCCAATGCGACACAAATAGTACAATAAAGATTTTTAAGAGAAAGAGGGTCCATGCATAGCATCTGAAATAGACTTACTGCACATTTAAAGCAAAACTGACTCCAAACATGAGTAAATGACGTATTTTTATTTATTTTCAGAAATGCCCTCCATTTTCAAAATGGTACACAAGAAGCAAATAGGGCTCACATTTGCAGATATACAACGGGACTCAATGCTGCCTCGTCAGGGGTCGTAACATCAGATCTTATGGATTTTGACCCAAAAAACATAGAACACCGCCATCTACTGGATGGGAGTGTAAATAGCATCCAACTGTCATACGGACGCCATTTAGTGCACTGTATCACACTTAAAAAGAATTTTCAGTTTTGCAAATGCCTTTTTTAACAAATGGAAAAAAAAACATATTTACAAATACAGATTTATTTGTAAAAACCAACACACACATTCCAGTAACTTGTGTGTTGTTTTTACAACCAACCAACCAGTGATGAGAAGGCTCAATTTCCCATAATGCCTTTTGGCATCTGTGCGTTTTAATGCTCAAACTTTCAGAATTAGTGCATGACTTTAAGCTCAAATATATTTGTGATATTTTCACTTTGTAAAAATGACAGCTTTAACGTTGATATCAATAAACTGTCCGGAATTAGTTTGGTTTTTAAATCAAACCATAAGTCAAACCTGCTCTTCTGTTTATGCCTTTTGCCCACAGTTGGTCTCCAATGACAAATGATGACAGCTGTATTGCTGGATATGTGAACGGTGGCAGTAGATGCAGCGAGGACGCTTTGCCCAATATGGCAAGTGTGACTATCCTCACATTTCCCACTCTCATCAAAACAGAGAAGCTGAGGAGGAGAAGGAGCGACCATGAAATACAGAATTCAACTCTTTCTTTTCCTTCTCGTTTAGCAGTTATCTCAAAATCCTCATTGCAATCTCCCTTTCTCTTTGTTCAAATTTCTGCATCACTCTGTTGCTCATCCACTCTCCATGTCCCACTATCTCCTAGGCAGTTTATCATAATCACATCACCTCAGTGTGATGAGACACACTTAAGTCTTATTATCAGTTACCCACAGACACAGCAATGAGATCCACTTAAGCTGCATTACACGTCTGATGGTGCTGCAAACATGAGAGATTATTCATGGAAGAGAGGAGGGCAAGACAGACAAGTCCTGACATTTACATACTTTGAGATACAAATGCCAGAATACAGTAATGTCCACTACTTTATATAGACCAGTGCAGCTGACATCATTACATCAACTGTTTATCCACTGTTGTGGTTAGCAAGGCTTGCTCTGGGTTGTGTTCACATTACGACTATTCAGTGTCTTCTCATTTTGAACATTCAAGGTTGAAGGACACATGGTGATTTCTTGGATCACATGTGGCTACACCAATTATATGAACAAAAGAAGGCCTTTTCCTACACTCAACAAAAATATAAATGCAACACTTTTGGTTTTGCTGCCATTTTGTATGAGATGAACTCAAAGATCTAAATCTTTTTCCACATACACAATATCACCATTTCTCTCAAATATTGTTAACAAACCAGTCTAAATCTGTGATAGTGAGCACTTTTCCTTTGCTGAGATAATCCATCCCACCTCACAGGTGTGCCATACCAAGATGCTGATTAGACACCATGATTAGTGCACAGGTGTGCCTTAGACTGCCCACAATAAAAGGCCACTCTGAAAGGTGCAGTTTTATCACACAGCACAATGCCACAGATGTCGCAAGATTTGAGGGAGCGTGCAATTGGCATGCTGACAGCAGGAATGTCAACCAGAGCTGTTGCTCATGTATTGAATGTTCATGTCTCTACCATAAGCCGTCTCCAAAGGCGTTTCAGAGAATTTGGCAGTACGTCCAACCAGCCTCACAAACGCAGACCACGTGTAACCACACCAGCCCAGGACCTCCACATCCAGCATGTTCACCTCCAAGATCGTCTGAGACCAGCCACTCGGACAGCTGCTGGAACAATCGGTTTGCATAACCAAAGAATTTCTGCACAAACTGTCAGAAACCATCTCTGGGAAGCTCATCTGCATGCTCGTCATCCTCATCGGGGTCTTGACCTGACTCCAGTTCATCGTCGTAACCAACTTGAGTGGGAAAATGCTCACGTTCGCTGGCGTTTGGCACATTGGAGAGGTGTTCTCTTCACGGATGATGCGAAGGAGATGTGTTGCACTGCATGAGGCAAATGGTGGTCACACCAGATACTGACTGGTATCCCCCCCCAATAAAACAAAACTGCACCTTTCAGAGTGGCCTTTTATTGTGGGCAGTCTAAGGCACACCTGTGCACTAATCATGGTGTCTAATCAGCATCTTGGTATGGCACACCTGTGAGGTGGGATGGATTATCTCAGCAAAGGAAAAGTGCTCACTATCACAGATTTAGACTGGTTTGTTAACAATATTTGAGGGAAATGGTGATATTGTGTATGTGGAAAAAGTTTTAGATCTTTGAGTTCATCTCATACAAAATGGGAGCAAAACCAAAAGTGTTGCGTTTATATTTTTGTTGAGTATAATATCCTTGAGAGGTTTACCCTTGCAGGGATATTAGAAAGGTCTTGGAAGTATGACCAACCAGTCTACATGTGTCTTGTGGACCTGGAAAATGTGTATGACCAGTTCCCTTGAGGTGTCCTTATGGAGGGCACTGTGGGAGTATGCGGTACCAGAACCATTGCAATGCACGTTCTGGTCTCTATATGACCAATGCAGCAACGTTGTCCACATTAATGGCATTACATCTGAACTGTTCCCTCTGGATGTTGGACTACACCAGGTCTGCCCCCTGTGACCAATCCTCTTCATGATGTTCTGGGATTTCAAGGTCAGGAATGGTCATGGTGTCCAGTTTGTTGATATCAAAGTTGCACCTGTGCTTTTTGCAGATGATGTGGTTCTATTGGCTTCATCAGGCAGTGACCTCCGATGCACACTGACCACGCTTGAAGTTGAGTGTGAAGTGACTGGAATGAGAATCAGCACCTCCAAATCTGAGACCATGGTCTTCTATCAGAAAAGGGTGGATTGTCCCCTCTGGGTAAGGGGAGACATACTGCCCCAGGTGGAGGAGTTTATGTATCTCAGGACATGTTCCCGTGTGGGTGGAAGTTGGAGTGTGAGATTGATAGATGGATTGGGGCAGCGTCTGGTGTATTAAGGATGCTGTACCAGACCGTCGAGCTGAAGAAGACGTTGAGCGAGGCTTTCTATTCACCAGTCAATTTACACTCCTATTCTCACCTATGGTTATGAACTTTGGGTAATGACCAAAAGAATATGGTTGCAGATATAAGCAGTGGAAATGAGATTCCTCCGTCAGGTATCTGGGCTTACACACCTAGACAGGTTGAGAAGCTGGACGATCTGGGAGGGACTCTGAGTAGAGCTTCTGCATCATGGCATTGAAAAGAGCCAGTTAAGGCAGTTTGAGCATCTACTGAGGATGCCCCTGGTTGTCTCCCATGGAAGCTTTCCAGGAACGTCCAACTGACAGGAAGCCCACAATATACTAATCCAAATAATTTTTTGGAAACAGTATTTCTTTAATTATTTTGTGAAGTATATCCATACATACATACATACATACACACACACACACACACACATATATATATATATATATATATATATATATATATATATATATATATATATATATATATATATATATATATATATATATATATATATATATATATATATATATGTGTGTGTGTGTGTGTGTGAAGACTTCAGACGCAAAACCCTGTATCCCCACCAGACCACTCTTGTTTTAAATAAGGATATTTACCTGATGGAAGCTGTACATCTCCATGAATCATTCTTTCTTGTTATGAAATGGTTATGGTGCATTAAACAAAAGAGCAGAATCTCAAAAATCAACCCTTATTCAGAAATGTGTTAATTAACAACCTTTAATATATTTGGCTGCAAAACCTGGTATCTCCATCTTCAGTTTGTTTACAAAACTCAGTAAGTCCATCACTTTAATGTACGCTAATGCTGTGTTTACTCATAGGCAGTACGCGTTACGAATGTCATATTTGCGTCATTCTTGGCACATTCCTGACATTCCTAATGTCACTTAATGCATCTGAATAAGTTTCTTAATAGTGCGTGTTGGTACGTGATATTCGTGGAGCATGTTTTTGGCTGTCAAAAAATCTTCCGAATGTCACGCACCACCCTCATTTCGCCTCATGTTGTGGAGGTCGCAACTGAGTGTGTTGATCCGTCTTGATTAGTGGTGATCCTTAATAGAGTGTGACAGTGTTCTTCTCTGACGTGTGCACAATTAACCCTCTGGGGCCAACGCCGTCATATACGATGGCTAAGACCAAGCTTTACTAAATTATAAATAACTTTTTAATGATATGAGATAGAAACTTACTTTTACCATCTTTGTACTCCTCATAGAAGCTGTGTGATGACGTGCACAATGTGAGTGTCCAATCAGAATTAGTTCACCGTCACATGGCTTTCTAAAATCCAATCGTAGGGCAGATTTACCTCACGTGAAAAGCCAAAGATCTTTTTCAGGAGTGATATGTTACAAGTTGGCCCGTTTGAATAGCCCTCTGGGTGCTCCAATGAGTACATACTATTAGTACATACTCAGTGTGCCCTGCGCCATTACGCACAGCGAAAGTGAGCAGACGGAGAGCCTCTGATGACAATCTCACCTGCTCAAAAAAAGAGTGTATAACTATCAGGATTGCTCCACTAGTTTGCATGTGAATGTTACTGGATAACTCTGTTGCTTTCTCTGCTTTAAGCACTGTTTACCACATCATATAGACCATTTTGTTTATATTGTTCAAAATGTGCCTTTGTGTTTATTGTTTGAACCTTTTTGTTGTACATGCTTTCGCACAAGACCTCAAATTACCTTTACCTTTATAAATTATAAATTGTTAAAACAGTTGTTTATTATAGTTTGCTGTGTGTTTTGAATAAATGTGTGTGGAAAATAATTTTTCATTTTATTTTTTTCTTGCCTATTTTTGATTGTAAACCTTTATTACACTTATAAAACACAACAAAAACATATATATTCTGAAAGCACAGGTTGTCCTGAAAAAAGAGACATAAAACTTGATTGTGGGATGCAGGGAGAGCTGTTAACAGCAATAATAAAACTTATGCCAGGCGAATGAACTATCCAAAACATGCCCTCGGACCCCAGAGGGTTAAACCCTGCTGCACTGCATTCAGTTTCATTGATGCAGTATGCTGAAGAAGGACAGAGATGCCACTTCTGCTAAAAGTTTCATTCCAATGCTCCTCAACACGCTCCTGCAGGTGTTCCAGCTGCTGCTGCGCCTGATGTTTGGGAAAACAAGTGAGACGAGAGCTTCGTGGAGCCACACATCTGGCTCTCTCTGTCTCCTCCTCGTGTCTGCGCCACTCCATGGCACAGAGCCCAACTATGCATGCAGTCACAAAGTTCTTCTGGTGTAGATTTTGAGAAGCAAACTGGAATGATCTGAAATGTTCAGCAGTTGATGGATGAATATGGGTGTGTGGAGACCACACGCCTCATTCATAATGCGACAGAACTTAATGATACACTGTTACATGCGATAGCGTGCAACAGCGGAACACGTTACATTAATCATAACGCGTGGTATCACGTTGCAGCAGTTCCTGAGGACTCCTGATGCCTCTGCCTCAAATCATCACATTCATGATCAGCAGCCAAGAATGTATACTTTGTGGCATTCGTGACATGCTGTCATTATGTGTAAACGCAGCATCAGAGAGCCTCTCAAGGGCACCGCAATCTTTGCATCACGTGACCGAGATACATGCCAGTGAGTGGTACGCTGTTCACAATGTGTTTTTGCACACAAACTGGGATGGCGCTTATCAGGTTCTGCATACAAACCGCATCTTGACTTGCATTTACAAAAGGATTCATGGGGTGTTGCAGCAGAATTGATTTTGTTATTGGATACGAGCCTCGGTAAGCTTTCACTTGCAATGGTTATCTCATTTTCCATGGGCATGGCGCATTTACAGGGTTTTATGCCTTAACTCTTCCCTCCTCAGATATATATATATATATATATATATATATATATATATATATATATATATATATATTCAAAGTTGTCCTCTAAAATATTCTCTAACATTCTAACCTCAAAGGAGTGCATTGTTTTTGTAATACTAAATCCAGCAGACTGTGCTGTGCACTGGGAAGTGCTTTTGGATAGACTGACATATTTGCACATCTGTCATTTGTCAAAAACAAATCCCTTAAGTGAGTGAAAAGGATGAGGTAGTGATGGCATGCAGATATGCATGCTTAGTCTATACCAGGAGATGTACATTTATTTTCAGACACTGAACAAAAACAACAAAAAACAAAAACAAAACAAATGTGTTCCCTGGAATATACACCCATGAAATATATTACTACTGATGTGGAAAACCATGTAGGTGACCTCCTAAAGTACAGCAAGAGACATTTTGGGAAAACAGGATCTATAATAATTTTGCACTGCTTTTTCTGCTTTCCCCTATCTCAGTTCTCTTAGCCAGCCTTCCACTCTCCTGCTTTTTTCATTGTGTTTCCTTTTCTTCTTACGTCACTGATGTATATTCATGAGGTTGTTATTTGCATTGCTGGCTTCTGAAAGGGGCTTAGCTCACAAAGGTGACAGCCATCACCCATGGGAAAGCGGGAGCATAGAGAGAAAGTGAGGGAGAGGTGAAGGAATAAGAAGAAAGGACTGAGAAATCATATATAGTAGGAAAAGTAAAGAAAAAAAAGGAATCAAAAATGGAGTCAAAATACCAAATGAAACCAAAGACTTTGTGTTCTCACCTCAGTGTAAACTGTTCTACGTTTGAACCTGTCTTCATGTAGACACCGAATGCCACTGTCCTGCCGAGCCTGACTGGGCTGGGTGGCACCAGAACCTCTACGTTTTCATCCAATGTCAATCTCTTGCCTTTAGCTGAAACCAGGCCCACAATCATTGCCACTGAACCAGCTTTCTGCATGTCTTGAAGCCCCACGTCCACTATGGGGCTCCACTGTCCCCCAAGGCCCAAGCCTCCAAGAGGGCCGACATTTGTGCTCTGACCTCTCCATGGTTCATTGACAATGGCAGGGCAGTCATGACCAGGCCCCTCTACTGGTACAATTGAGTAATACACATCCAGTGAGGGCAAAGTCACTTCAGAAGGTCTTTTTCTGAGTTGAGGGGGCATGAACCAAGCTGGTGGAATCTCCAAACGGACAACGCAGATACCAGATGATCCCATAAGTCGGCAGCCAGCAGAGGGCGCTGTTTCAGTAAGGTCTCGGATGGCCAAGGCCCTGATGCAAGGGAGGAGGGCCAGAGGAGGTGAATCAGGCTCATCCCAGCGCCGTCCTGTGAGATAAAATAGTACCTGTAGACAGAAAATACCCTTATGAGGTAAGAAGTGATCAAATTGCCATACAGTGCATCCAGAAAGTATTCACAGTGCTTCACTGTTTCCACATTTTGTTATATTACAGCCTAATTCCAAAATGGATTTTTTTTTTCACTTCAGAATTCTCACACAATACCCCATAATGACAGTGTGAAAAAAGTTTGTTTTGTTAGATTGTTACAAAGTTAATAAAAGTAATAACTAAGAAATCAGAGGTACTCACAAATATTTACAGCTCAAAATTGAGCTCATTTCCACTGATCATCCTTGAGATGTTTCTACAGTTTAACTGGAGTCCACCGAGGGGTAAATTCAGTTGACTAAACATGATTTGGAAAGGCACACGCCTGTCTACATATAAGGTCCCACAGTGCATGTCAGAGCACAAACCGAGCATGAAGTCAAAAGAATTGTCTGTACACCTCTGAGACAGGATTGCCTTGAGGCACAAATCTAGGGAAGGGTACAGAAACATTTCTTCTGCTTTGAAGGTTCCAGTGAGCACAGTGGCATCCAACATCAGTAAATGGAAGAAGTTGTGATCCACCAGGACTCTTCCTAGAGCTGACCGCCTGTCCAAACTGAGCAGTCAAGAGAGAAGGGCCTTAGTCAGGGAGGTGACCAAGAACCTGATGGCCACTCTGTCAGAGCTCCAATATTCCTCTGTGGAGTGAGGATAACCTTCCAGAATGAAAACCAGCCATGGAGCAATAAACCAATCAGGCCTGTTTAATACAGCGGCCAGATGAGATCAACTCCTTAGTAAAACGCATATGGCAGCCCACCTGGACTTTGCCAAAAGGCACCTGAAGGACTCTCAGACCATCAGAAACAAAATCATGATTGAACTCTCTGGCTGAATGCCAGGTGTCATGTTTGGAGGAAACCAGACACCATCACTACAGTGAGGCATGTTGGTGGCAGCATCATGATGTGGGGATGTTTTTCAGCGGAAGAAACTGGGATGCTAGTCAGGATTGAGGAAAAGATGAATGCAGCAATGTACAGATACATCCTGGATGAAAACCTGCTCCAGAGCACTCTTGACCTCACACTGGGATGACCATTCATCTTTCAGCAGGACAATGACTCTAATCACACAGCCTAGATATCAAAGGATTGACTTCAGGACAACTCTGTGAATGTCTCGAGTGGTCCAGCCAGAGCCCAGACCTGAATCTGATTGAACATCTCAGGAGAGATCTGAAAATGCCTGTGCACAGATGCTCTCCATCCAACCTGATGGAGCCTGAGAGTTGCTGCAAAGAGAAATGGGCAAAACCGTCCAAATATAGGTGTGCCAAGCTTTGGGCAGAGTGCTGATAATCCACTGACTACAAAGGTAACAGTGATAACCAAGAACTGCTGAAACATTTACCTGATCTAACTGCTAGCTTTTATTATTTGAATATAGTTTTTTTTGTTTGTTTGTTTGTCTTTGGGGGGGTGGCCCTAAATACCTGAGGAATGGGCAAAACTGCCCAAAAATAGGTGCACCACACTTGTGGCATCATATTCAAGAAGACTTGAGGCTGCCAAAGGTGCATTAACAAAGTATTGAGCAAAGGATGTCAAAACCTATGAACATGTGGTTTAATTTATTTTACTAAATTTGCAAAAAACAAAAAAAAAAAAAAAATTTTTTTTCTTGTTGTCATTATGGGGTGTTGTGAGTAAAACGTTCAGGTCAAAACTGATTTCCTCCAATTTGGAATAAGGCTGTAACATAAAATGTGGAAAAAGTGAAGCGCTGTAAAGACTTTTCGGATGCACTGTATCTATCTATCTATCTATCTATGACTGTAAAATATATATATGGTGGAAACCAAAATAAATAGGAACCCAGCATGAGTATGAAGAGTTTCATTGCTTAAGTCAACAAATATTAAACATCATGTCCCTTTTTAGAAACTGAAAACCTCAGAACATCCCTACACATGGTCTCTTGCAGTATAATCCAATATATTTCCAAATTAATCACTAATAATATGAGAATTTAAATTACATATAATGATAACATTTTAACAATGTGAGCAGAGCAGGTAGCTCAGTGGAACAGGAGTTGACCTACACTTATGTACACCTGGCAGGTGTGAATGAGTTTGTTTGACCTGCTTCTTCAACCTCAGAAACAGCGCCACACTCCATCCCTCCCTCACCCTCACGGATGCTGAAAAATGTGCCTTTGCATCCTCTCGGCTTGGCTACTCTAACTCCCTGCTCTTTGGTATCTTTGGTAAAAACCTGCAACGGCTCCAATACATCCAAAACATTGCAGCTAATTCTGATGAGAATACGTAAACAGAAACACATTACACCTATACTCCTTCACTGGCTCCCCATCACCTACAGAATCCATTTTACAATTGCTCTCATCTCCTACCAATGCATCCATGGCAATGCTTACCTCAAAGACCTAAAAGTTCCCTAAAAAGCCTTCAGTTAATTCAAAATGCTGCAGCTAGAGTACTGACGGGGACTAGAAGGAGAGAGCATATCTCACCCACATTGGCCTCTCTTCATTGGCTTCCTGTTAATTCTAGAATAGAATTTAAAATTCTTCTTCTTACTTATAAGGTTTTGAATAATCAGGTCCCATCTTATCTTAGGGACCTCGTAGTACCATATCACCCCAATAGAGCACTTCGCTCTCAGACTGCAGGCTTACTTGTAGTTCCTAGGGTTTGTAAGAGTAGAATGGGAGGCAGAGCCTTCAGCTTTCAGGCTCCTCTCCTGTGGAACCAGCTCCCAATTCAGATCAGGGAGACAGACACCCTCTCTACTTTTAAGATTAGGCTTAAAACTTTCCTTTTTGCTAAAGCTTATAGTTAGGGCTGGATCAGGTGACCCTGAACCATCCCTTAGTTATGCTGCTATAGATGTAGACTGCTGGGGGGTTCCCATGATGCACTGTTTCTTTCTCTTTTTGCTCTGTATGCACCACTCTGCATTTAATCATTAGTGATCGATCTCTGCTCCCCTCCACAGCATGTCTTTTTCCTGGTTCTCTCCCTCAGCCCCAACCAGTCCCAGCAGAAGACTGCCCCTCCCTGAGCCTGGTTCTGCTGGAGGTTTCTTCCTGTTAAAAGGGAGTTTTTCCTTCCCACTGTAGCCAAGTGCTTGCTCACAGGGGGTCGTTTTGACCGTTGGGGTTTTACATAATTATTGTATGGCCTTGCCTTACAATATAAAGCGCCTTGGGGCAACTGTTTGTTGTGATTTGGCGCTATATAAAAAAATTGATTGATTGATTGAAAGACCTGCTCACTCCCCACACATCCTCCCATTCCCTCCCTTCATACAATACTAATCTTTTCCGCCCCCCCTCGCACCAAACTTTGCATGATGGGAGACAGGGCCTTCTGTGCAACTATGCCTTGTATATGGAACTCCTACCCTGACCACCTGAGGGCTCCACAAACTGTTGAAGGTTTTTTTAAAGTCTTCTTAAGACGTACCTGTTAAGACAGGCCTTTCATAGCTCTCCGTAACTTTGATCTGTTAGTGTTTTAGCTTTTTTATTCCATTTTATTGTCTATTTTTTTATGTTAAGATTTTCTGTTTGTAATCTCTTGTTGTTTTATATTTTTTCCTGTAAAACTTTGATATTTTTATGAATGAAAGGTGCATTATGAATAAAATGTATTATATAACAGCTGAGTGGATCCTTGTCATTTAATTGGTGCTTTGTATGTCACGTGACATGGATTTTTCGTTCCATTTACCGTGCAAATTTGGTTCCATACATTTTGTACGATTTCACACTGCAAACCCCGCCTACATACACACAAGTGAGGGCGGAGTTTAGCTAAACATGGCAGTTTGTTTTGCTGATAGATGAATTGAACGAGGGCAGCACGGTGGCTTAGTGGTTAGCACTCTTGCCTCACGGCGAGAAGGTCGTGGGTTCAATTCCATGGCCTTTCTGTGTGGAGTTTGCATGTTCTCCCCGTGTATGCATGGGTTTCCGCCGGGTGCTCCGGTCATCCCACATTTAAAAAGACATGGAGGTTAGGTGACCTGGGAAATTTATAATTGCTCAGGTCTTCCTTGCAAAAGAGGTCTCAGTGTTAATGGGACTAACCTGGTTAAATAAAGGTTAAATAAAAAAAATTATTAAAAAAGTACACAGTCTTTTGGGGGGGGGGGGGGAGTATCACATACTACATCGTCAGAATTATTTTTGAACAGTTTTTTTTTTTTTAAGTTAGCTGAGAACAATTTTGGAGTCCTATGTAAAGATCGTGTAAGATTTTTTATTTCAAAGCAGCAGTGACACACCAAAATGTAAATCTCTTTTCTATTGTTTATAAATTAATATAATCTCAAATGACAAGGATCTATTTTAACCATTATATTGTATATGAGATCTGTTAGAAAATTATCCGACCTTTTAATTTTTTTAATAAACTATATGGATTTGAATCATGTGCGCTTGCATCAGCCAAGCTTGAACCTTGGTGTGCATGCGTGAGTTTTTTCACGCCTGTCGGTTGCGTCATTCGCCTGTGGGGAGGCTTTGAGTGAGCACTGGTCCACCCCTCTCGTCGGATTTTCATTGTCAGGGAAATGGCTGAGCGATTGGCGCAGCACTGAATCAAATTTTTCCAGAAACTGTGAGAGACAGCCAGGTGGAAACCATTCAGAAGATTCAGACGGCTTTCGGTGAGGATACTCTGGGCGTCACACAGATTAAGGAGTGTTACAACTGGTTTAAAGATGGCGCAAAATGGCAGAGGGCGCGCCGTGCTCCGAGCGGCCATCGACAGGCTGAAATGACCAGATCATTTCCAAAGTGAAGGCTGTGTTGATCCGGGACGTCGTCTGACTACCAGAGAAATTGCACAAGAGTTGGACATCAGCACTTTTGCGGCACATTCCACTGTTACAGGAGATTTTGTAATGAAAGACGTGCGGAGGAATTCGCGCGTTGGGATGGAGCCGTTAATGGCGCATGCCCAGCTGTTACACAATTTCTCGGATACTCACTCGACTGAAAAGCCACCGAAAGCTGTCTGAATCTTCCGAATGGTTTCCAACACAGACGTACTTTTTGGTCCCGACGTGTGAATTCCTCTGCACGTCTTTCATTACAAAATCTCCTGTAACAGTGGAATGTGCCACAAAAGTGCTGATGTCCAACTCTTCTGCAATTTCTCTGGTAGTCAGACGACGTCCCGGATCAACACAGCCTTCACTTTGGAAATGATCTGGTCATTTCAGCCTGTCGATGGCCTCTTGGAGCGTGGCGTGCCCTCCGCCATTGTGCGCCGTCTTTAAACCGGTTGTAACGCTCCTTAATCTGTGTGACGCCCAGAGTATCCTCACCGAAAGCCGTCTGAATCTTCCGAATGGTTTCCACCTGGCTGTCTCTCACAATTTCGGGAAAAATTTGATTCAGCGCTGCTCCAATCGCTCAGCCATTTTCCTGACAATGAATATCCGACGAGAGGGGTGGACCAGTGCTCACTCAAAGCCTCCCCACAGGCGAATGATGCAACCGACAGGCAAGAAAAAACTCACACATGCGCACGAAGGTTCAAGCTTGGCTGATGCAAGCGCACATGATTCAAATCCATATAGTTTTTTAAAAAAATAAAAAGGTCGGATAGTTTTCTAACAGACCTCGTAAAACAAATAATCAATGTGCTTGTGAATGCACATGCAAGCACACAGACATATGCGTGCACAGGTATACACACACACACACACACACACACACACAAAAACTCATGCATGCACACACAAAACAAATCCACTGCACTGTCTGGAGGCTGATAGCAGGAAGTTAGAATGAAAAGTTGAAAATTACTCATTTCTGACGTGATTTTTTTTTTTCACTGCACTGAGTATGTACACAGTCTTTTGTTTTTTGGTATTACACAAATGCACAAGCATCAGTCCGGTTGTGTGTGTGCAGGGGATGACTCTATTGAGACAATGATTTGATTGAGCTAACTGATGCTGCTAACACACACATACACACGCACACACAAAATCCACTCTGCTGTAAGCTGTCTGGATGCATGAAGAACTGTTCTGATGAAAAGCTGACGTGATTTTTGGATGGACTGAGGAACTACACAGTCTTTTTTTTTTAAGGAAGTCCGAAGTCAGTGCACAGCATCACTGGACTACATGTCACAATTTGGACTTTAGCAGCAGTGGAACATGAAAATGTAAGTGCCTTTTCTGTTGTTTATAAATTAATAAAATATCAAATGACAAGGATCTATTTTAGCCATTATATAAAACAAATAATGAATGTTTTTACATTCTTTCCATAGAACGGATAATTTGGTGAAAGCTGGAACAAACCACTCAACTCGACTTTGCCACGTTGGATGGTAAGTTCCCGCTTTCACCTCATGAAATATTCATAGCATTGAACTCATAAACATTCACTATTTGTATATTATTATTATTATTATTTAATGTATTCTTTCTTTCTTTCTTTATTATTTATTTATTTGTTTGTCTGTCCTCTCCAGGGTGTGCCCAGCCTCACACCCTGTGACTGCTAGGATAGCCCCCCGCCCCCACCCCCAGCTCTTAATTGGAGTAAGCAGGTCTAGAAATGGAATGGATGGATTAGTGTTTAAGTTCCAACAGGAACATCTATGATTTCATAATTTGCAAACATTTTTGATCATTAAAATTTATAAAAAAAAATGTTCCCTGACTTAAAGTTACCTGAACTAAATTTTGTAGGAACTAATTGGTCTATAGTAATAGTTTTCAAAGTTAGCTGAAAAGCTAATCTGCTAATGACAAAGTTGGATTTGTGAATTAGCTGTTAGCTGATTAGCTGAACTGTGCCTACTGTCACTGCTTCTCTGGCCTTGGAAAAGGCCCAGTCCAACCAGACATGGCTGGAGAAGTAACCTGAGATGGACTAGTATCCCATCCAGGTGGAGTTGTAGACTCTCAGCTGCTTCATGCTATGGTATCCGGCAAAAACGAGCCTCTGGCTCTGCACACTGCAGAGGGGGACTAAGTCACCATCAAGTCACTCTCAAGTCATGAATCAGCAAGTCCCAAGTCAAGTCTCACGTCATAATAACCACCAAATGTTAACAAGCTGACTTGAGACTTGACTTGGGATGTGCAGATTGATGACTTGAGAATAATTTGACAGTGACTTTGACCCACCTCTGGTAGACTGTAGAAAACTTACTTCTACTTCAATGAAAAATACTGAGGAAACTAGAAAACAAATTAAATTTTGCATAAGTCACCTCTTAAACAATTTTCCTCCACTTTCACTTCATGTTTACATAAGTTACTGCTGAGCAAATGAAAAATGCAAATTATAATCGCTAAAAAAATGCCAAAGAACCCAAAGGACAAAATACAGCCTTTGGTTTTGACTGTTTCAGGCATCAGAAAAGGGATGAGCCTCTTCTGTTACATTATCGTTTAATCATTCAAAGAGTCGGGAGAGTTTTGTGACACAAGTAGGAGATGATAAATGTGAGATTAAAAAAAGAGAGAGTTGTGAGAAACATAAAAATACAAGTACCTGTATCCAGGGGCGCGTTGACCCCACTTTGGGCACCACCACATGACCTTTGACTTTCCAGTTCAGAGTCACCTGGTTGGCTGTCAGCAAGAGATGAGGAGGTGGGCCCTGAAGTAGGTCCACTGGGATTGGCTGCTCAGCAGTTAGATTTCCATAGCTGCAGTTGACACTCGGCAGTGACTGCGGGGCACTGATGCCAGCCTCTAGTCGGTGTACAAAGAAGGGCTCAGTGCGAGATGATAGGCTGCTGTTGCGCATAACCTCCTGACTGATATCGCGCAGGAAAAAGGCGGAGTCGGCACCATTTAGCTGGCACTGGGCAGGGAGATATGTGGGGAAGGAGGAGGAGAAACGGGCCTGGGAGAACTCCTGCATTCCTCCAGTTCCACCACCTGCTGCTCCTGCTGGGCTGCCAGACACTGAAGAGAAGGCAAGATGGCAAAAGGAGAGAAGGAGAAGAAGAAGACAGAAGATGTAACAGCATTACATGACCAGCATTTGGATTTTAGTCATAAGCGATGCTACAACTGCAACACATTACAACAAGGCACCACATTAGATTGTTATCGATTTGAGCTTAACCATAAAGTCAACAATGTGTGAGAGAATCAGAGCATCACTGATTTGTGAAATGCATTTTATAGAACACACAATCAAAGATTCAGTTGTACACATTAGGCCACACATGCATTGCAACACGCCGACACAAAATACGCTGGAGAACAGCAGTTTTCTGCAGAGGAAAATGAACATAAAGCATTAGCATCAGCATCACACAACCATCTGCATTATGCATCACATTTTATTCTCATTTCAAAGGTACAAAAACAGCACACACACACACACACACACACACACACATATATATATATAAATTACACTTTGCACCTTCATGGTACAACGTATAAATCATTGCATATTTTCCAGTTATTTGAGAGAAGACTGGCAGTTTGGAACCTTGGATTACCAGAGTTCATGTTCTGTATCTCATTTCATAAGAGGACAGAGGGTTATGATAACCCACAACCCTCATTCTCCTTTCGCCGCTGTTTGGATTGTCAGCATTATACTAAGAAAGCCACTGAGCCATCCAGCCACTCACTCATTTAAATATCTGTTGAAGAAATGCAACCACAATGAATAATATTATGGTTCAGCAGAGTTAAGTAGTAGATTCCTGGTTCTTATAATGCCGGGATTTCAGATTCGGAACAAGATATTATGTTGATGATGAATGCAAATAATTCCAATGGTACCAGGTGTCTCGGTTGCTTGCAGGCTGGGTAAAGCCAAATAAACCAGCAGTTTATTCAGGTCTCATCACAAATCAATGATTATAGGTTGTATGATCATTTCCATCTTTATATGAAACTAGGAAAGATGTGTGCTTATGTACAGAACCTGTTGCAAAAAATCCTCTTCGTTTCATCGTCAATGTGGCAGATGTGATTCTACAGCTGGGTGGAGTGGGACAATGCAGATGAAGTATCTTGTCCAAGGACACAGACAGGTAGCATTATGGGAATTCAGTGCAGGTCTACATACTGGTAGGGCTAACTCTATTTGGGTTATGTAAGAATTAACTGAATTTACAGTGATGTTCCAGACACCCCTCAAAATTTGGCCATTTCTTACTTTCTTTCTTGAAGTTGTGTAGTATTCCAAGTGGGTCTTTATAATGTTTCAACAGCATTACGACTCTCCACCGTGTCGGACTGCCTTATAGATGCAGGTAGATCGTTCCAGAGAGCAGGGCCGATGTGTATTTGGCAGAGGTGATAATGAATGGCCTGTGTTATCCCAGTGTGTGATGGAGGTATGGACTCTCTGAGTGTCCTTTTAATATAATTATTTTGCCCAGTCATAAATATCCTAAATCTATTCAAATATGATTCATAAATAATTCAACTAAAAAAATTGAGTGTGTCTCGCCTGATAAATATGAGGAAGAAGCTGGCTGCTCTTTGTCTGATGCAAATGCTCAAAACTGTGATGTTGCCACACTGGAAGCTGCAAATCAAAATCTAATCATGTTTTCAAAAACAAATATAAAAATCCTGCAAAACATATGCAGCTACCAGTCAAGAGATACAAATATTGTCAAGGTTAAGAAGAGAAGCGCCACAATGTTGGCTGACAAAAGGTCAGTAAAATGTCCCAAAGAAGTTGAAGCAATCTGGTTGCAGAAGCTCAAAATAATTTGTAAGATATTGTGGTCACAAAAGTGTCAATCGAACAAATGTGCATTTTAATATCTCGCCCGAGTTAATCACCAAATATGAAGGACACCTTAACTGACGCGCCTGCACAGGGATGAACAAACATCCAGTTTGTGTGCATTTGAGTGCATCCATGTGTCCCAGGGTAGTGGAGTGTGAAAATATAATGAGGGTGGGACAGTGTAGCGCTGTCTGGGGTGCGTCACACTGAGATGACTTCACAAAGAGAAAAATAATGGAAGAGAAATAAAGTGACACCCCAGTGCAAAATAAATAGTAAGCTGGTTTGGTTATGGTGCATGGGCGCATCAGGATGAGTTTGAAGTGAGACAGACAGAGGGAAAGTGAGACAAGGAGAGGACAAAGAGAATGGGACGGCACTGAAGTGATGCATTTGGGGAAATAGGAACTTGCCAAATTAAAAGAGCATATTATGACAACAAGGTGATTAAGTAGGGGTTCACTCAATTGAAAAAGCAACTTTGTGTTTCATATGTAATATCCCATTGACGTGTCTGCCACCTGCTGGATAGTTCATGGATCTGGGATGGATGATGGAGAATAACAGCTGTGGATGAACTTGCAGCTGGTTTGTATGCCACCTGTTGCACTCTGGGCACATCATGTGCTCGCTGATGCTCTCTGACCTGACACCTGTCTTTCTGTCAGCGTAAACTCACAAATTAAGCTAGCGACTGCGAAGACTGACAAAATGACCACTAAAGGACAAATATGGGACAAAATATACAACAGATTAGTAAGTTAATTGGAATGGATACTTGTGGCTGAGGATTATAACTTTTTTCTTTTTTCATCCTGCAAAACAGTGATGATAAACGAGAAAATTTATTCCCGAATTTTGCTGAACTTGTGCAACACCCTTGTTTCGGAAGATTGTCCTGGAGAATCAGATTAGATTATATTAGAATAGATTGAACTTTACTGATCCCTTGCGAAGACTCCCTCAGGGAAATTGAGGTTCCAGCAGCATTGTATAACAGCACACAAGGTAAGAAGCACACAGAGTATCAAAAGTGAAAGTAAAAAAGGATAAGAGTTTGCAAATATAGATATAAATGTAAATAAAAGTCCCTTCAGCTGCTCCCTTGTTTGCACTCAGGGTTGCCACAGCAAATCCAAGGTGGATCTGCATGTTGAATTGGCATAGGTTTTACGCCGGATGCCCTTCCTGACGCAACTCCACATTACATGGAGAAATGTGGCAGGGGTGGGATTTGAACCTGGAACCTTCTGCACTGAAACCAAGCGCATTAACCACTTGGCCACCACCCCTGCTATAGATATAAATGTAATACACAATATAAATACCAGACATACTGATCAATATGAATTTACTGGCTGCTACTGTTCCTCTCATTCCCGTCCTCTGTCTTCCTGTTACTCCTCCTCCCCCTTAGTGAGGAGGAGGAATCCACATCCAATGTAAGACTTGATGTGTTGTACTAAATGGCAGCTCATTCTCTGCTGTTTCAGAACAACGGTTTTAAAATAGTCAGCTTCACCCTAATTATCCGATGTTGCAATATAATAAAACAGGTAAATGTAGGGCTATAGTTAGTGAAGTGCCTGTACATGCCAATATTAAAATTAGGCCAAAATTTTGAACTTGACCTGTTACCTTGACTTTTAAGTCATTTTTTTTTCTTACAATCAAATCACTTTGTCCTTAGTTGACCTTCATTCATCCCACCAAGTGTGAACCAAATTGTAGAAAAACCCTTTTGAGTTATTTTGTTCAAACAGTGACAGATAAAGACCCACTGCTCCAGAAACAATATATGTCTGTGTAAAAAGTGAGCGAACATGCGACAAGTTCCATCCATTTTCTAAATCTGCTCACTCCAGTTAAGGGGCCCCATGGAGAAGGGGGGTTCATCTGTCTCAACAGTAATTGAAGAACAAGAGCCTTTTTTTTTTTGTCATTTTACATAAATATATGCAACAAAACTTGTCCTCTGCATTTAACCCATCCTAATTACAGTTAGACACAATCCAACCTCTAGAAGCAGTGGGCAGCCACAGTCTAGCACCCGGGGACCAAGTCCAGATGTAGAGACACTGCCATGGCCAAGGGCAGAGAAAAGAGAGCAAGAGGGGGAGAGGGAGGTCCCAGACAGGCTGCCAGTCTGTCATAGGGCCAACACATATAGACAAACAAATTCAGTCACACTCTCATTCATGCCTACGGTCATTTTTTTTTTTAATTCAAGTTTTTATTAGAGTTTTCACTTGGTGCATGACAATCACACAGTACTTTCCAGCATCAACAAACAGGGCTCCCGTACACAAATGAAAATATCCATCCACACTTTTCAGGTTTCAAATCCTGCAAAACCTCGGAGAGTTCGCCGCGCTGCGAGATCTCAGTAACATTGATAACTGCATTGAGAAACTCTGATCACGCTGCACTTTAACTGCTGCACACGGACAACAGCATTAACATCGCAACATAAAACTATTTTTATATTGTGCCTAAAACTCTCATGAATATATTCTCTGGGTTTATAGACGTTGTTATTGTGTTTGTTTTATGTAAACATGCGAGAATCACAGGCTGTCTCTCTGTTATTTTCAATAGGAGCTGCTGTGAGCTACACTCGCTTCCTGATCATGTCATTCTGGGGGAAAGTGAAGTTTGCTCTTTAACGTCTTGATTATTGTTCTTTACAACACTGTTTGTCCTCTTTGTTCCAGACTAATATATATAATATGTCTGAAATTCGGTTTGCATTTATTAAATTCCACGCAGATTAAACGTAGCAGACACGGATTATTCGTTATAATTGTTTTAGCAAGTTCTCAGGGTATCATGCATGCAGTCACTTATTAACATGATGAAAAGCATAAAAAATACATTTTTGTAGTATAATATTCATTTACAATTGTCATGTGGATTCTCTATGTTGTTTTGACTGCAGCGACTCTCTGGCATGCAAGGGATTATGGGATACATGAAAACCCTGGATAGCACTACAAGACATGGAAGATCTAAAAAAAATCAAACAGAATAAATAAAATAAAATGAAATACCACAAGGAAGACAATCAGCCGTTGTACCGCTGATGGGCAACACCACCAATGCAAGACCAAATTGTCTCCCAGTCTGGTGGTGTGGTATCATCCCTGTTATTTAAATTATAAAGCATACATTCACATGAAGCAGCCTTTATCATCATGTTTACTCATTCTTTAAATTGTGGGGCTTTGGGGGTTTTCCAATGTTTAAGAATAATCCTAGCTGCCACTGAATCCCCAGCCACGACAACAGAGAATTTTCTCTTTGATATGTGAGCCATCTGTCCTTTATCACCCAATCAACACAGTCTTGGACAGACTGGCACAGTTCCTTCTAACAAATCACTTAGAATACATACAACAACCATCCAGAAGCTTTTGATAATTGGACATTCCCACAGACAGTGTATCAGGGTACCGTTATCATTTTGACATTTCCAACACAATGAGTTATTCATGAAGCCTAATCTATTCAGTCTCACAGGAGTCTAATAATATCTTTGTATAATCTTATATTGTGTAAATTTGCCTTTACATTCCCTTAAAATTTTTCCACATTGTAAAATTATTTTTCATCCATTCCTCATTCCCGAAAAAGTCAAAAGCCTTTTTCTCATAAAACCTTCGAAGTTTTTAGATCAGTGCTGATTGCAGAATTCATTCTTCTGTAGAATATTGAGGCTCTGTGATGATGAGGTGGTAAAATCAAATACTCCGAAATATAGTTGTCTTCCATTTGCCGATCTAGTGACATAACATATTTCCTTATGTGAAGATATTTCCAAAAAGGGTCCTTTCCCTTTAGGTTATATTTACTCAATATATCATTGTAGGACATAAACACTTCACCGTTATACAAATCCAGTGTAAATATTCCATGGTTCCATGGTTGAGACAATATTCCATGGTTGAGATATATTCCATGGTTGAGACAACTCTTCCAGTAGACTTGTGTTTTACCAACACAAATTGTAGGATTGTGCCACAAGGATGAATATGACTGTTTACAAAGAGATAATTTAAGCATTTTGTGTATTTTCATCCAAAATTCCTTAGAATGCAGCATAACAGAAGTAGAGATTCTACCTGATTTTTGAGCGAGGAGCTCTATGGGTGTAAAAGGGAAGGATAAAGATTTTTCTATAACAGCCCAGTCTAAATTGTATTGTCCAGTCCAATATATGGCAAGTTTTGGCATGTCAAAGGAGATATTGTACAATCTTGGGTCAGGTAGGCCCAACCCTCCCTTGTCCCTGGGTAAACATATCTTCGTTAACTTGATCCTGGGCCTTTTCCCATCCCAGAGAAAAAGGTTTAACCAGTGTGTCATATTGATTAAAAATGGATGGGGGCACTGTAGCTGGCAGCATCATAAGAGGATAGTTGAACTGTGGTGAAACCACCATTTTAATTACATTCACTCTTCCCCACAGTGTCAACCTTATTTTATTCCACTTGTCCAAATTAATTTTTATCTTTTGTAAAATTGGATCAAAGTTTAACTGTGACATTTCTTCCACCTCCCTGCATATTTTAATTCTAAATATTTCATTCCTTTTGGTATCCACTTAAAACCAAATTTTGCCATTATATCTCCACTACTAAACCCAGATACTGGCATTGCTTCAGACTTTGTCCAGTTAAATTTATATCCTGATACATTAGAATAAAGTTGTATTGTGTCTGTCAGGTGAGGTGTTGAATGACTTGAGTCTTCCAGTAGGACCAGTATATCATCTGCATAAAGCAGATGATATACTAATTTGAGTTGTTTGCCACCTCCCTCTATACCCCTTATATCTGCATTACCTTTTATGATGACCGCCAGTGGTTCCAATGAAATACTGAACAAGGGTGAGAGAGGACATCCCTGTCTCATGGCTCTTTTAACCCTCTGGGACGGCTAAGACCAAGCTTTACTAAATTATAAATAACTTTTTAATGATATGAGATAGAAACTTACTTTTTTTGCTGAAAAGGTAACTCCGCGGACCTTCGAGCCAGCCATGGGCCATCTTTGTACTCCTCATAGAAGCTGTGTGATGACGTGTGCAATGTGAGTGTCCAATCGGAATTGGTTCACCGTCACATGGTTTTTCAAAATCCAATCGTAAGGCAGATTTACCTCACATGAAAAGCCAAAGATCATTTTCAGGAGTGATGTGTTACTAGTTGGCCCATTTGAATAGCCCCCTGGGTGCTCCAGTGAGTACATACTATTAGTACATACTCAGTGTGCCCTGCGCCATTACGCACAGCGATCAGTGAAAGCAGACGGAGAGCCTCTGATGACAATCTCACATGTTCAAACAAAGAGTGTGTAACTATCAGGATTGCTCCACTAGTTTGCATGTGAATGTTACTGGATAACTCTGTTGCTTTCTCTGCGTAAAGCACTGTTTACCATATCAGTGGACAACAAAACGCATAGACCAGTTTGTATATATTGTTCAAAATGTGCATTTGTGTTTATTGTTTGAACCTTATTGTTGTACAGTCTTTCACACAAGAACTCAAATTACCTTTATAAAGTGTCAAAACAGTTGTTTATTATAGTTTGCTGTGTGTTTTGAATAAATGTGTGTGGAAAATTATTTTTCACTTTATTGTTTCCTTGCCTATTTTTGATTGTAAACCTTTATTACACTTATAAAACACAACAAAAACATATAGATTGTAAAAGCACAGGTTGTCCTGAAAAAACAGAGACATAAAACTTGATTGTGGGATGCAGGGAGAGCTGTTAACAGCAATAATAAAACATTTATGCCAGGCGAGTGAACTGTCCAAAAAATGCCCTCGGACCCCAGAGGGTTAAGGCTAAAGAAGGGTGAATGCCTATGGTCAATTTTAAAGTTACAAATTTATTTCTCCTGCATGTCTGTGGAAGAGGGAGGAAGCTGGAGCACCCAGAGGGGACCCACAAAAAACACGAGGAGATCATGCAAACACCACACAGAAAGGACCAGGTCAAAAGCAAATCTGGGACCTTCTTGTTATGAGGCAACAGCACGAACCGCTAACCCACCGTGCCACCCACATGAGAGGACTTCTGGGATATTGTTTTTTTTGTTGTTGTTTTTTTAAATCATGTTTATTAATGCATTCAGTTAGAAAATATCATGCTGGTGTGTTGTCTCTCGTTGTCTTTGTTTATAGTTTAATAAAAAAAAATACAGCAGAGGACTAATCATCATCATTTAGTGTCAAACTTTACATAATGTTAAATGTCAACATTATGCACATTTATGCCAACAACATGGCATTCACAAAAGGTCAGCACTTTGTGTTTTACCTCATCAACATAGAAGTTGAAAGTATGATGCAAAGCAAGACAAAAAAAATTTGGATTGAAGCCTAGGTGAATTTTCAGATCTGGTGTCTAATCATTCTCTGGTGACTGATAGATAGATGACATGGTTTAACACATCAGCACAGCTCATGCACAGTCAGGTGCTACTTTTATTTTCATATATTGGTTGATCACAGTGTTGGGTCTCTCTCTCTCTCTCTCCCTCTCTCTGTGCATGTGTGTGAGATTGTGACATCTGCTTCATGAGACTCCCATGGAGACACACACACACACATGCAGCAGTCTTGTCATGCAGGCTGAGCTTTAATCATGGACTCATTCAGACACAGTGAGACTTGACCACGCAGTGTGGGAGGTAACCACCCAGTGATCTACGAAAAAAAAAAAAAAAAACAACCTCTGGTATGAAATACGCTGAATCTCATACATCCATGCAAAATTATGTCTGCTCAAAAAACATGGAACAAAATACAAGATTATTTTGGATGCAAAACCTGTATTCTGCTCTAACTCTGGTGTCACCTGTCATTGCCTTCAACAGACAGGTGCCCCAGGAATTGACATTACTATTTAGATGGTGAACTCAAAAATGTGAGGAAAATATTCTGCGTACAAAGCATCTAACTGCACAAATGTGAGCAACAGTGATCCACCAAAGCTCCCTGAGGTGAAGCATTAGAGTGCAAAATTTCCTGCGCATACCCAATCTCCTCCATATCTCATCAAGTCCACACAGACCCTTCCACTGCACCTGCACCATCCCATCACTAGCCACCTCTTTGGTGAAAGAAAACTGCATTACAAATATTAACATTTTCTATGTCTAATTAGTGTTTACTTTTCTTTTCTTTTCCAAACTGTTTTGTTGTGTTTTGATGCAGTCATGCTTGTACAGATTGAACACAGTAAATTTTGCAGAGTAAAATGTACTCTGCCAGGATAACATTTGGTCCCAGTCCAAAGAGAGTTAAATATACTCTATCATAGTGCTGAATCAATTCTATCACAGGGCAAAATCAGCTCTATCATGCTGTGAATGACTCTTATTGGAGTTGAAAAATGTGATTTTAGTGGAGCAGATAACTGTAACAATTGTTCATTTCTGGAAACAAGCACCAAAATTGACACACATACCTCTTAGACATTACTCTTTTGTGAAAGCACGTTAGCCACCTAAATTTTCAATAGGCAGCCAGGTCGAGGTCAACTGAAGAATTACACAAGGGTCAAAATTTCTAAATGTTCCATTCATATTGAAAACTATACCATATTATTTGTCTGATCACAAAGATTCAAAAAGGTAGAGTTTGGACAATCTATGACTGAATTGTTATGGAGCTAAAACAGCAAGAATCGTGACAAAGGTCAATTTCAGTTTGTTCTAGGGTCAAACTTAAAGTTGCTATAATTTTGGTAAAATGTGATGCAAATTATTGGTTGAGTTAATAGGGTTTTAAAAAGGAATAGTTTGGATGATGTGTCATGTTTAGTTATCATGTTACAGGGTAGCATATGTCCAGGCTTGGGGAGTAATGGAATACATGTAACGGCGTTACGTAATTAGGATACAAAAAAAAGGTAACTGTATTCTGCTACAGTGACAGAAAAAAAGACGTATTCAGATTACAGGTATATTTAGTAAAAATGGGGATTACTTGCAGGATGACAATTTTATTGCATTTTATGATATTATCTGTATATAATATTTTTTCTTTGAAACAAAACGTCCCTTCAGGACAGCGACATGACGTCTCTAACCGGGCAAAATATTGATGAAGTACCCAGATGTTAATGCATTTTCAATGGAGATCCGGGACTGGACACACTCGCAAAAATGCTCGCAAAATACGTGTTAAAAAATGTCATTTTGACCTGGATATTGAGCCAGTAAAATTAAATTACATAAATTATGTCAGGAAAGTATAAACTTACTTGGAGACACACACACACATTCCCAAATATTAGTGTTGAAAGTGACACGGATCTGCGCTGTTCAAGCTGCTGCAGCTGCTGTTCAGCGCAGCGCAACTCCTAAAACCATTACAATACATTTATATACATATTATATTTTTACACAATTATCCTTTATTGACCGAGTTTCATTCATGAAGTCAGTGGTGTAGGTACACATCTCTGTGTGTGTGTGTGTGTGTGTGTGTGTGTGTGTGTGTGTGTGTGTGTGTGGTGTGTGTTGTGTGTGTGTGTGTGTGTGTGTGTGTGGGTGGGGTGTGACTGTGAGCGGCACAGCGCGGGTCATTATAATCTCATTATTTAAGGTGCAAATTAAAAAAAAATCCCCAGTCCTTGTCAAACAATTTTAATCACTAACGACAAGTATTTTAAGTAGACATTGGTCTAGCAGTGGAAAATATCAACTCGACATAAGTGAAGAGTTAATGGTCCGTGTCATCGGGCGACACAGGTACGGCAGGACAAACATACAGAATGATTTATCATCCAAATATCACGGACAAAGTGACAAAAGAACCAAAACCACTTACTTATGGAAGGAATATTGTCTCCCTTGTTCCTCCGTTTTGTGGCTTTGCCAACATGCACAGCTTTCCGGCATATTCCACCTGTTTCTTGAACTTCTATGCACGCAAATCACTAACTTGCCCGGAATTAAAATGGTGACCACGTCCCCTTACTGACAGTATTTACTTAATGGTTTTCATTATGCTTTTGTTCTTATTTTGAAAGTTCAATAAGTGGACTGATATGCTAAACATGGTGCAAATTTACTGAACAAGTAGTAGACTTTTTTTTTTTTGCTTTGTATATTGTTCTGCAAGCCACTTTTAATTACAAATTCATCCGCACACGCCTGAGTTTTCATTATCCTTCATTTGTTTGGCATTTGTTTTGTTGAAAATTTAGCAGGTGAACACTTGGTGTGTTTAAAACAATATTGTGGATGCTCTTAATTCATAATGTGAAGTAAAACAGAGCATGCCATGTAAAAGAAACTGTTTTATTTTTGCTTAATAAACTGTACTATGTGGTCAAGACTATTTCTATTTAGTTTCTTTTGTCTGTATTAGCATATTTGATATTGGAGTAATCCAGAAGTAATTAAAAGTAATCAAATTACATTACTTTAATATTATGGTACTTGGATTACGTTTACTGATTACATTTTTTTCAACAGGTAACTAGTACTGTATCGGAATACATTTTTAAAGTAACCCTCCCAACCCTGACATGTCACACATAATAGAAGCCAATGGATGTTGATCTCGTTGACCTTTAATTTGTAAACAAGCATTCAACACAGCCAAAACTATTCCATTTATTAATCCTATAGCACAACCCATAATTTGCAACACACTTTTTTTTTTTTTTTTTTTTTTAACAAAAGTGGAGCAACTTAAAGTTTTGACCCATGCACAAACTGAAATTGACCTTTGTCACCATTCTTGCTGTTTTTAACCCCATAGCTCTATAATATTCAGTCACAGATTGTCCAAATTATAACTTTTTGGAATCTTGATTGGAGCATTTTTTAATTTTGACCTCTGTGTAATTCATCAATTGACGCCGACCTGGCTGCCTATTGAAAATTTAGGTGGCTAACGTGCTTTTATAAAAGAGGGAGCATGTGTGCCAAATTTGGTGCTTGTTTCACCATTTGATAGATTCCTTTGTAAATATTCTGTTATCTGCTTCACTGTTTGACACGACGGTAGAGCTGATTTCACTTTATAAGGATAGATATGATTTCACTCTATAATAGAGATTATTCAACTCTATTTGGACTGGGACCAAATGTTATCCTGGCAGAGTATATTTCACTCTGTAAAATTTACTGTGAACAAGCATTGTGAACACACCTCTATCAGGCATAACTAAATATTGCACTGTGTAAATAGCAGAAAAATCTGAGAAAATCCAAGGTGATTATGACCAATTTAACGAGATTATACAGTAAAGACAACCAGACATTAATACAACCATGTTCCATTGAGTGTTCAAAATCAGCTGAAAATGTACAATGTATAATTTTAAAACACTAATAGAGTGGTTTCATGTTTTCAGACTCTTCAGCCTGAATGTCTTTTGTAGATTGTTCAGTAGGTGGCACTACGCTACAAGTCTTGTTTGTCTGTTTGATATTTAACGTGCTAACACAGCCATGCCATTGGCTACCATTAAAGCTGGCACGGGCCATATTCTTTGGCATCATTGCATTGGCAGTCACAAAGCACATCGGGAGTCCTTGCCTGCTGTGTCCTGCTGCACACTGCATGTGCCAGTGTGTGTGTGCACGATTACAAGTGTTTGTGTAGTGAGTGCATGTGTGTTCGTCTGCCTGCGTTTACGGTCAAGTGTTTCCATGCACCACGCGTTAAAGTTTATGTATGTGCAGAGTGCACATGTGTCGTTGCAGCTGAGAATATTGTGTGCGCATATGTTGTGTGTTTGTGTGATGTACATATGTGTGTGGAAAATGAATTGGACATGAATTAAACAAGAACTACAGAGATTTGACAAGGCCCATCTGTGGTTCTTCACTCTCTCCCTTAAAAAAGCCCATTCTGCACTATTTCCAAGTGCAGACGCAGACACAGACACAGCCAATAATCCAAACACAGTGGAGCATGTAGGACAAGAAGAAAGACAGCGAGAAGCAGAGCCAGATGGGTATGAGTCAAAATGAATGAAACCAACATGCAATAATGTATCACTGATATCATGTTTCTTTAATAATGGCACAGTGTTTAATTACAGGCAGGAACATACATGAATAGACAAAATTACAAGTTTGTAATATCAGTCTACTTTTAGTTTCTGTAAGTTCAGTAATATAAAAACCAGTGATGCTGTGAGACTGCTGAATGAACAATTGAATATGATAAAGGCAAAAATTTGAATTATTGACTGACAAAAAGACAACAAAAGATGAATTAAATGAGTTATGCTGGGCAAATAACCAAAGGCTCTTATTTTATAATAATTTCATATTATATTAAAATACAGGTTATACAGAAAATAGGCTGTACTGTATAAAGTTGACTTTTTTCAAAAAAGAAAATGATAAAAGAAAAAGCAAACATTTTTATTAATAATTAGAATGTTGATTTCTTTCTTACTCTTGGGAAATGTTGAGAGTGTGAAAGCATTGGAGTTTTATCTGAAATTCAAGCAATTTGTAGAAACTGCAATACTAATTTTTCCATTGCTTGACAGTAACATTTTGCAAAGTTAAACAGAAAATGAGGGTCCTCGTGGTTACAAACGGAGGTCAAAATTATGTAAGCACCTAGAGAACATTGATGGAAACAGTTTGGGAAATACAATGTAACTCTTATAAAAGTTAATGTTGTTAATGCTCTGTCATTTATATTTACCAATATAATTTGTCTTAATAATATAATAACACTCCATAAGTGTCCATAAGTGCACGTGGCACAAGGACACCCCGAGCCGGAGGTCGATGATCGACTTTGTAGTCGTATCATCTGACCTTCGGCCACGTGTCTCGGACACTCGAGTGAAGAGAGGGGCAGAGCTGTCGACTGATCACCACCTGGTGGTGAGTTGGATCCGCTGGGAGGGTAGGAAGCCGGTAAGACCTGGCAGGCCCAAACGTATCGTGAGGGTCTGCTGGGAACGACTGGCGGAACCCTCTGTCAGCGGGGTGTTCAACTCCCACCTCCGGGAGAGCTTCTCCCAGATCCCGGGGGAGGTTGGAGACATGGAGTCCGAGTGGACCATGTTCTCCACCTCCACTGTCAATGCGGCTGCTCGTAGCTGTGGTCGCAAGGTCTCTGGTGCCTGTCGCGGCGGCAATCCCCGAACCCGGTGGTGGACACCAGAAGTAAGAGATGCCATCAAGCTGAAGAAGGAGTCCTACTTATCTTTGTTGGTAGGTGGGACCCCAGAGGCAGCTGATAGGTACCGGCAGGCCAAGCGTGCCGCAGCCCATGTGGTCGCAGAGGCAAAAACTCGGGCCTGGGAGGAGTTCGGGGAGGCTATGGAGGAGGACTATCGGTCGGCCTCGAAGAGATTCTGGCAAACCGTCCGAGGCCTCAGGAGGTGGACAGCATGGTCCATCCATCACAACATGTGCCAGTAAACAGTGCGGGTGGGGAGCTGTTGACCCTGACTGGGGATGTTGTTGGGCGGTGGAAGGAGTACTTCGAGGATCTCCTCAATCCCATCATCACGTCTTCTGAAGAGGAAGCAGAGACTGGGGACTCGGAGGCAGACTTATCCATTACCCAGGCCGAAGTCACCGAGGTGGTTAGAAAGCTCCTCAGTGGCAAGGCTCCTGGGGTGGATGAAATCCGTCCTGAGTACCTTAAGTCTATGGATGTTGTGGGGCTGTCTTGGCTGACACGCCTCTGCAACATCGCGTGGTGATCGGGGACAGTGCCCCTGGATTGGCAGACCGGGGTGGTGGTCCCTCTGTTTAAGAAGGGGGACCGGAGGGTGTGTTCAACTATAGGGGGATCAGACTCCTCAGCCTCCCCGGTAAGGTCTATTCCAGAGTACTGGAGAGGAGAATTCGACCGATGGTCGAACCTCGGATTCAGGAGGAGCAGTGTGGTTTTCGTCCTGGTCGCGGCACACTGGACCAGCTCTACACGCTCCATCGGGTGCTCGAGGGTTCATGGGAATTTGCCCAACCAGTCCACATGTGCTTTGTGGATCTGGAGAAGGCATTCGACCGTGTCCCTCGGGGCACCCTGTGGGGAGTGCTCCGGGAGTACGGGGTCCGGGTTCCTTTGCTAAGGGCTATCCGGTCCCTGTACGACCGCAGCAGGAGCTTGGTTCGCATTGCCGGTAGTAAGTCAAACCTGTTTCCAGTGCACGTTGGCCTCCGCCAGGGCTGCCGTTTGTCACCGGTTCTGTTCATTATTTTTATGGACAGAATTTCTAGGCGCAGCCAGGGTGTAGAGGGGTCTGGTTTGGGAACCACAGAATCTCGTCTCTGCTGTTTGCGGACGATGTGGTTCTGTTGGCTTCATCAAATCAGGACCTTCAGCGTGCACTGGGGTGGTTTGCAGCCGAGTGTGAAGCGTCCGGGATGAAAATCAGCACCTCCAAATCCGAGGCCATGGTTCTCGACCGGAAAAAAGGTGCTTTGCCCTCTTCAGGTCGGTGGAGTGTCCTTGCCTCAAGTGGAGGAGTTTAAGTATCTCGGGGTCTTGTTCACGAGTGAGGGACGGATGGAGTGTGAGATCGATAGACGGATCGGTGCAGCATCTGCAGTGATGCGGTCGCTGTATCGGACCGTCGTGGTGAAGAGAGAGCTGAGTAGAGGGGCAAAGCTCTTGATTTACCGATCGATCTATGTTCCGATCCTCACCTATGGTCATGAGATTTGGCTCATGACCGAAAGAACGAGATTGCGAGTACAAGCAGCCGAGATGATTTTCCTCCGCAGGGTGGCTGGGCGGTCCCTTAGAGATAGGGTGAGGAGCTCGGTCACTCGGGAGGAGCTCGGAGTCGAGCTGCTGCTCCTCCACGTCGAAAGGAGTCAGTTGAGGTGGCTCGGGCATCTTTTCCGGATGCCCCCTGGACGCCTCGCTGGAGAGGTGTTCCAGGCACGTCCCACTGGGAAGACCCAGGACATGCTGGAGGGACTACATCTCTCGGCTGGCTTGGGAACGCCTTGGGGTTCCCCCGGAGGAGCTGGAGGAGGTGTGTGTGGATCGGGAGGTCTGGGCGGCTTTGCTTGAGCTGCTGCCCCCGCGACCCGACTCCAGATAAAGCGGAAGAAAATGGATGGATAATTGACTGTGACTAATAGACTGCCATTTTATTACTGTTGTACAAGTTTACTGTGATAGCATTTAACACTCAGTGTATTGAAATATTTTATGTGTCAAAGGTTGTATTACAGAACACTGCCATGGAAGAGGGATTGTGCAGAGAGCACAGATAAGATTGATGAGGTGAGACATCCTTTGATCAGTGCATGATGAAGAAGCAGAAAACAGACTATGACACTGATTGTCTTGTGCTGTGTGTTGAGGCAAAACATTCTTTCAACAGTGCATGATGAAGGACGAGGAATGGACTTTGAGACTGTCTATCTTATGCTATCAAATGATTTCATTCAATGAATTTTGGCACAGCTTGGGACTACAGTGAGGAAAATAAGTAATTTGAACACCCTGTGGATTTTGGCAAGTTCTCCCACTTAGAATCATGGAGGGGTCTGAAATTTTCATCTTTGGTGCATGTCCACTGTGAGAGGCATAATCTAAAAAAAAACATCCGTAATCACAATGTATGATTTTTAATAATTTATTTGTATGTTACTGCTGCAAATAAGTATTTGAACACCATGTGAAAATCAGTGTTAATATTTGGTACAGTAGCTTTTGTTTGCAATTACAGAGGTCAAACGTTTCCTGTATTTTTTCACCTTTTTTGGACACTTGCAGCAGATTTTGGTCCACTCCTCCATACAGATTCTTCTCTAGATCTTTCAGGTTTGGAGTTTCAGCTCCCTTCAAAGACTTTCTATTGAGTTCAGCTCTGGAGACTGCCAGGCCACTCCAGGACCTTGAAATGCTTCTTACGGAGCGCCTCCTTAGTTGCCCTGGCTGTGTGTTTGGGGTCATTTTCATGCTGGAAGACCCAGCCATGATCCATCTTCAATGCTCTTACTGAGGGAAGGAGGGTGTTTGCCAAAATCTCGCAATACATGACTCCATCCATCCTCCCTTCAATACGGTGCAGTCGTCCTGTCCCCTTTGCAGACGAGCACACCCAGAGTATGATGTTTCCACCCCCATGCTTCATGGCTGGGATGGTTTTCTTGGGGTTGTTCTCGTCCTCTAAACATGGTAAGTGGAGTTGATTCCAAAAAGCTCTATTCTGGTCTCATCTGACCATATGACCGTCTCCCATGCCTCCTCTGGATCATCCAGATGGTCACTGGTGAACTTCAAACGGGCCTGGACATGTGCTGGCTTGAGCAGCGGGACCTTGCTGCCCTGCAGGATTTTAAACCATGACAGCATCATGTGTTACTAATGTAATCTTTGTGACTGTGGTCTCAGCTCTCTTCAGGTCATTGACCAGGTCCTCCTGTGTAGTTCTGAGGTTTCTCAGAATCATCCTTACCCCACAAAGTGAGATCTTGCACGGAATCCCAGACCGAGGGAGATTGACAGTAATCTTGTGTTTCTTCCACTTTCTAATAAATAATCATAACAGTTGTTGTCTTCTACCAAGCTGCTTGCCCTATTGTCCTGTAGTCCATTCCAGCCTTGTGCAGGTCTACAGTTTTGTCCCTGGTGTCCCTTAGACAGCCCTTTGGTCTCGACTATGGTGGACAGTTGGAGTGTGAGTGACTGAGTGAACAGGTGTCTTTTATACAGGTAACAAATTCAAACAGGTGCAGTTAATACAGGTAAAGAGTGGCAGAATAAGAGGCTTCTTAAAGAAAAATTAACAGGTCTGTGTGAGCCAGAATTCTTTCTGGTTGGCAGGTGTTCAAATACTTATTGCAGCAGTAACATACAGATAAATTATTAAAAAAAATCATACATTGTGATTTCTGGATTTTTTTATTTTATTTTTTTTTTTTTAGATTATGTCTCTCACAATGGACATGCACCTAAGATGAAAATTTCAGACCCCTCCATGATTTCTAAGTGGGAGGGTGTTCAAATACTTATTTCCACACTGTATATATAAGTAGCATGAACTGAATGTATTTTGCATTTGTCTACAGACCTGTACTCTGTATGACATGTACCTTTAAAGCTTTAAATAACAAAAGATCTTACATACTGAAATGTGTTTTTCCCTGGTGTCCTCATTTATGTTTCTGTATCAGAGAGTTTTTAGGTAATTTTCCTAACAGGAACCAATATACTTTTTATCCCTGTTTTTAAATTGATTTAAACAGTGGTTAAATAACTACATAAATCATCCTAATGCACTTTACATGAGTATGTTCAAGATTCTAGACCTTACCCACCCCATGACCAAGTGCATTGGTGACAGTGGTGTGACAAGGAAAAACCATCTACATTTACGGATTATTGGAAGAAACCTCAAGCAGACCAGACTTAGTGGGGTGACCATCTGCTTTGGCCATACTAACAAATCTGAACAAAGCACAACACAGAATTGCCAGAGCATGTAAAAATAAAAATGTTGGTGTGAAGCAAACACACAGAGTTCAGTGTTCACAATGACAGCAGGAGAGGAGAATGCATCTCCAGCCCCGCATAAAATGTGCCAATATCTCGCAAGCAGCTTCTGGAGTTCAAAAGTTCCAATATTGACTGTACACATCTTAGTGCAGCATAACCCCAAACAAACATAATGTTCATCTCATACAAATTCATGGTTCCTAATTTTATCAGTGCAGACACTTATCTGTGTGCCCAATAATTCATCCACAAGGGGTCATCACTAACATTTTGAATGGCTATTTTGAGGAACTCTTTAAGCCTTATGGGTCAAGAAACAATAATAATAATTATTAAAAAAAAAATTGATCTGGACTTGCAAGTGAGCCCACGGACCTCTGAAGGTTGAAGATAAAACCTATTTATAAAACCTACTTTTAAACACTGATATCAAGTCATATGGCATCTTTTTTGTTTTTACCTTGGGTGACCTTTAAACTTTAAATTCAATGTTATAACTGTTTAACACAAACATTGTGGAGCCTTCATGGATTAAACATGGTGGGAGCTTTGTGTGTTGTGGTTCAATTTTGGAAATTCATCAAACTTCAGAGCCACACAGAACTATGAACTACTATGAACTACTCTGAATCACAAAGAATTTATGTGCATGAATCTTTATCACCCCTTCTAGTTTCAGATGTTTCTTAATCTTAATTTCTTATAAATGTATATTTTGTACATTTTGTGAGATGGGACACCTAAACATGAAGTAAAATTATATTGTTTTCCTGCAACTCAGTACGCCAGAATATGTTCAATTTGTCACTTATCTTTTACATCAGTCAAAGCTTTTAATAATAAGCAGAATTTAATGAGCAGAAATAAAACAAGCCAGCTACGTCAGGTAAAAAAAATTTAAAAATCTATCAATGGAGAATTTCCTGAGAAGAAAGAACTTTATTGATCAGAATGAGTGAGAGATAGAAACAGATGAAAAAATGAGATAGAGAGATGTACAGAAAGATAGACAATGATGGGAGATGTGGAAGAAAGCAAGGAGCAGTGATGAGCAGAGATGAAAGAGCAGAGGGGGATGGAGTTTCTATTTTCTGAACAGAGCATTCATCACAGACAGTTTATTTTGTGGTTTCTCTCACTCTCAATTTCTCTGAATTTCATTACCTCATTCTTTCTTATCCCTTCTCTCTTTTACTTTTTGCATGAACAAATACAATATTATCATTGCACAATTGTAATGATGATATGAGCAGAGGTCTGTCTGAGAGCGTACACAACTTCAAAGACAGGACACAGATTTTGCTAAAACTTTGAGAAGTATAGTCCTTGGGTCAGGGAGAAACTGCTAAAATTTTGAAGCTGATCCACAACTGATTTTAGTCTTGTATTTGATATCTTTTCAGCTATGTTCACAACATCAAAACTATTTACACCTAAGTTTCACAAAGGATGAAATAAATTTAACTGACTTGACCTCTCTTGAAGTAATAAAAGCAGACTATTAGTACTGTGACAGTAACTCAGGCAAGGAGTTGGGCTACCAATATGTTAACCTGGGTTTGAGTCCCGGTCACATTACAGGTCTGTGTCCTTGGACAAGACACTTCATTTGCATTGTCTCAATCCACCCAGCCTGTACTGGGTACTGGCCTTCGCTGGGGAAATAGCACTATTGATTTTGGGAAGAAATCTATTGGGAAAGGAAGAAAACGAGGTAGAGAACATGTTGGAAGGCAGTGGGAAAGGAGCAAAGTTCGAAGTGTGGAAATGAGAGCCAGGACTTTGAATTTTGGCAATATGATTGGACCAGGTGGAAGTAACATAAGGTCAGGAGCACTGGAGGTAGGTTCAAACTGTTGTATCATGGTGTGGATGCGAGGATAAATGGTGATGGGATCATGTAATAGAAAGAGTATATTAAGAGAGTGTTGGAGGTTAAGTGAGTGTCTGACAGTATGGTGAGTGTGAAGTTGGTATTTGAAGGGGTCATGATGATTGTCATCAGTGTGCAAGCCCTAAAGGTAGGCTATCAGATGTTAGATGAAGTAGTAGAGAGTGTACCCATGGAAGAAAGTGTGGTGAAGGGAAGCAGACTTCAGGGAACATGTCGGTGAAGGGAACAGAGGTGGTGAGGAAGTAATGGGGTGATGTGGTATCAAGGAAAAGAATGTGGAAGGGCAGAGGGTGGTACAGTTTGTAGTTGTGACTACTCATTTTACAACAAATGAGGAACACAGGGTGACGTAGAAGAACGGAGGAAGGTGCACACACATAGAGCACATCCTACGGTTGAGATGCAACCTAAAACAAATTGGAGACAATAATATGGTGGTAGAGGAGAGTGTAACTTCAGATGGTGAGTTTCAGGATGACTTTGGAGGTGAATAAGAGGATAGGAGCTAAACCATGGATCAGATGGTGGAAGCTGAGGGGGGAAGACTATCTTGTGAAATTCAGAAAGTAGGTGAGACAAGCAGTGGGTGGAGCTGAAGTGATTCAAAGATAACTGTACACCTACTACAGAACTGATGAGGGAGATCGCTAGGAAGGTACTCAGTGTTGCATTTTGACAGAGGAAGGAAGACTTGAACACTAAGAATGGGGAAAATGACTTGGATCAGTTGGCCAGACGAAGAGAGTAAAGATCTGCAGGTGATAAAGGAATCACATGGAAATGTGTTGCTGACAAGCAGAAGAGTGTGTTGAGAAGGTGGAGGGAATGTTTGAGGTGCTGATAAAATAAGAAAATGTGAGAGAGAGAGAGAGAGAGAGAGAGAGAGAGAGAGAGAGAGAGAGAGAGAGAGAGAGAGAGAGAGAGAGGAGAGAGAGAGAGAGAGAAAAGAGAAGGCTGGATGATGTGGAGAGAGTAAATAAGGAAATGCAATGGATTAGTAAGGATGAAGTAAGCACAGCTAAGACAATGAAGAGTGGATCCAGAAGGCATACCAGTGGCATGTAAATGTTTAGAAGAGATAGCAGTGACCTTTTAACCAGACTGTTTAATAATCATGAATGATGGGATGTGCAAGAGAATGAATGAAAGTCAGTTGGAGCAAGATCAAATACATATGTGGATATGAGGGGAAATATGACTGGATAGAGATGTTACAAGGAGTCAAGGTGGTGAAGGTCAGTAAGTTTAAATACTTTGGCCTTGTGGTCTATGTAGGACTTTGTTGTTCTTTGTATGCACTATCCAAGTGTATATTTCTTTTGATGACCAGTGTCACGTGAGCATTTTGGTGTGGAAGCCAAGTGACCTAATACACTAATTATACTGTCAACAGTTTTGGTCATTCCACCATGCTTACAATTTGAGAAAATATCTTCTCACCCTTTATGAAGATATTTACTGTTCCAAGGAGCATGAATATATGCATACTGTACACACAGTTATATTGTAAATTGTATTATCTTTAAGTTAATACATTGATTGTGTTTTTAACTAAAGCATAGAGCAGTTTGGTCCAAACTTGTGAAAAGCCAATCATTTAATTTTGGGTCGGCATTAGATAAACAGACGGGGCCACAAGATTTGTAAGATAGATTACTGGAGCAGATGTTCATAACATTTGGTGAGTGGGTTGGGTGAAAATAGATTAATTGCAGAGTGGATCCAGATGAAGGGTTGTTTTACTTTTTGTTTGTTTTGGATTGTAGATATATTTTTCAAACATTTAAATGCACACTTTGTGTTTTTACTTCTGTAAATTCGGTATCTCATTCATATAGTTTGATAATTTTCCATTGCCACATTTCACAGTTGAACTTCTTTTGTGACATTTTCACTCAATTTATGCACTTTGGGGTGCTGGCATTTCTTCTTTACAGTGTTATTTCTTGGTTTGTCCTTGGACAGGAGATGTTTACAGGGTTTTGGCTACCCCTTGCAGAATAACCAGGTGCACATCCCACTTGTTGATTGATGGCCCTGTCAGCAGGTCAGTGAAGTCCCATTTCCCCAGATGCGATCTGACTACCATCTCATCCTCCCCTGCTTACAACCCACTGTCCCAACTGACATGATTCCACCTAATTTTCCCCTTTATTCATCTGTCTACCTATTTTTCTTACCTATTACCTATTACCTTACCTACCTATTTTTGGTTCTCTGTGTATTTTGCTTGTGCTTTAACTCTTTAACTCATTTTCCTCATTACATGCAGAGTGACAAATGAAAGGGAAAAAAACCTCAATAAATGAAATGATAAGCATAATGAAAACAGATGTTTCAATACAGGTGCATTGTATGGTATAATTAAGTGGTTAACATCCAATCATGCTTTGCAGCATGTATAAAAAAAGTACTTATCAGATCTCAACCCAGTTGAACATCTATGGGAGATTTAGAGCAAAATGATAAACAACACTCAATACCACCATCATCAAAACACCAAATGAAAGAATATATTTTGGAAGAATGGTGTTCTATCTGTCCAGCAGAGACCTAGAGACATATAAAAAATCATTGCCTAGATACACTGAAGCTGTCTTGGTGGTATGTGGTCTTAAAGTCCGGTCCCACTGGCGTTTAGGAAGATTTGAGTATGAATTGCTCACAAAATTGGTTTATATTTGCTAAACATCCGCAATATCCATGAAACATGCTTGTACGAGGTCTGTTAGAAAAGTTTCCGACCTTTTTATTTTTTTCAAAAACTATATGGATTTGAATCATGTGCGCTTGCATCAGCCAAGCTTGAACCTTCATGCGCATGTGTGAGTTTTTTCACGCCTGTCGGTTGCGTCATTCGCCTGTGGGCAGGCTTTGAGTGAGCACTGGTCCAGCCCCCTTGTCGGATTTTCATTGTCAGGGAAATGGCTGAGCGACTGCCGCTTTGCTCCATGAAAATTTTTCCAGAAACTGAGAGAGACAGCCAGGTGGAAACCATTCGGAAAATTCAGATGGCTTTCGGTGAAGATTCTATGGGCGTCACGCAGATTAAGGAGGATTACAACCGGATTAAAGATGGCCCACAGCGGCGGAGAGTGCGCCGCGCTTCGAGCGGCCATCGACAGGCTGAAACGACCAGATCATTTCCAAAGTGAACGCTGTGTTGATCCGGGATGTCGTGTGACTACCAGAGAAATCGCAGAAAATGTGGACATCAGCACTTTTGCAGCAAATTCCACTGTTACAGGAGATTTTGTAATGAAAGACGTGTGGAGGAATTCGCACATCGGGATGGAGCCGCTCATGGCGCACAACAAAAAACGAGTTTGATAATCCTCTCCTTTGTCTCAATTGACATCTCTCGTGTTGGAGCCATGATTCATGTCAGTCCACTTGGTGCAACAGCTCTCCAAGGTGTGTTCACTCCTTTTTAGATGCAGACTAACGAGCAGATCTGATATGATGCAGGTGTTAGTTTTGGGGATGAAAATTTACAGGGTGATTCCATAATTTTTTCCTCAGAATTGAGTGAGTCCATATTTTTTCCCCTCTGCTTGGTCTAAAAAAGTAACCGTTACTGACTGCCACAATTTTTTTTTCTTGATTTCTTATAGTGTTTGTTAAAGCCAGAAAGCTGCCATTTGAAATGACTTTAGTTTTGTGTCATGTCTGTGATCTGCTTTTTTTCTACAAAATTAAACATCTGAATGAACATCCTCCGAGGCCAGTGATTCCACAATTATTGCCAGGGGTAGTAATCTATGCACTGTATATCCGCCGTTACCCGCTGATATCCGCAACTGACAGGGTATTGCGGCTTCACAGCAGACTGGGACAGTGTGTAAAATGGATATATAGCGTGCCTATCACCTCCACATCATGAACTAAAATAAGGTGTAGCGACTGCATACAGCTTGGCCACGAATAAAGCGTTTGTATTACATCTGCTTTGCATCCGATTTGCGGACACTTTGCGAATGCATAACAAACACTTCACGTAAACCCAAAGTACTATAGAAATGTGGCAGGAATCGACATACTTGCCAGTCATTGCTAGTCCAGCTGTGTAAACGTACATATGTAGTTATGGATCCCCAAAGACGTAGTGTGATAGTTGCTGCCATCCAACAACATACCAATCAATGTGTCCAAGTCCAGCAATTGCTCCAGAGGCTGTGGTGTTGGTGTAAATAGTGATGCTGAAAGGCAGAGTGCGCTTCTTGTATGACCGCAGTGCAGATGCCACGCATGCGCAATACAACTGCTGTTTCCACAACACGTGCGCAATGCATTCTCAATACATCTGTAATACTTTTGTGATAATCGCAATGCGTCCGATCCGTTTCCTCAATACATGCATCATACATCTGTGATTGTTCGTCATATATTCGCTATACATTATTAACATATCCGTAACTAGCTGGAGTACCCGGCGCTGCCCGGGTTAACCATTTTTAGACATAAGCCAAATGCCAATCATTTTAATCAAAACAATTGACCAACATTTGTTTTTTGTAATGCTGATGTCTTATAAATATAATAGTTAATGGGCTAAAGTTTGCTCAGCAGAACTATAGGAGGTGGACTCCCCAAACTAAGTGGAAAATACTTGGTTAAAAGACAAACATATTTGAAGTCCATCATGCAGCCTTCGTTTTGCAATCAAATTTATAACAAAATTACACTCAAAAGGTAGGCAACAGTAAATGTAAATATCAATGAATCAAAAGGTAGTGAGGTAGTGGTGTATTTCACTGTTTTCACATTGCAATTTTACAAACATAAAATGAATGTATTCAGACAGGAAGTCAAACTGGGTTGTACAGGACAGTCAGGTGCTTAACAGTTGAGAACACAAAGTAGCTGAAAAAAATAAACAGAGATGGCCAACACAACAACCGGGCTGGAAATTTGTATCTGCCTGGTCATACCTACAGCCTCAGCCTAAGCATGTTGTTGTTTTGCTGAGTGTGCTGTGGCTGTGCTGTGCTGAGTGTGCTGTAGAAAGGGATTAAATAAACAGAGATGGCCAACACATATACAGGGCTGGAAATTTGAATCTGCCTGGTCATACCCACAGTGAGGGTAATTGGGGGTAATTTTCAGTTCAACTTAAAAAAAAAAAAAAAGTACCAGTTTGTTCCCCATGTCATGAGGATTCAGAATATACACTCAACAAAAATATAAACGCAACACTTTTGGTTTTGCTCCCATTTTGTATGAGATGAACTCAAAGATCTAAAACGTTTTCCACATACACAATATCACCATTTCCCTCAAATATTGTTCACAAACCAGTCTAAATCTGTGATAGTGAGCACTTCTCCTTTGCTGAGATAATCCATCCCACCTCACAGGTGTGCCATACCAAGATGCTGATTAGACACCATGATTAGTGCACAGGTGTGCCTTAGACTGACCACAATAAAAGGCCACTCTGAAAGGTGCAGTTTTGTTTTATTGGGGGGGATACCAGTCAGTATCTGCTGTGACCACCATTTGCCTCATGCAGTGCAACACATCTCCTTCGCATAGAGTTGATCAAGTTGTCAGTTGTGGCCTGTGGAATGTTGGTCCACTCCTCTTCAATGGCTGTGCGAAGTTGCTGGATATTGGCAGGAACGGGTACACGCTGTTGTATACGCCGGTCCAGAGCATCCCAAACATGCTCAATGGGTTACATGTCCGGTGAGTATGCCGGCCATGCAAGAACTGGGACATTTTCAGCTTCCAAGAATTGTGTACAGATCCTTGCAACATGGGGCCGTGCATTATCCTGCTGCAACATGAGGTGATGTTCTTGGATGTATGGCACAACAATGGGCCTCAGGATCTCGTCACGGTATCTCTGTACATTCAAAATGCCATCAATAAAATGCACCTGTGTTCTTCATCCATAACAGACGCCTGCCCATACTATAACCCCACCGCCACCATAGGCCACTCGATCCATAACATTGACATCAGAAAACCACTCACCCACACGACGCCACACACGCTGTCTGCCATCTGCCCTGGACAGTGTGAACCGGGATTCATCCGTGAAGAGAACACCTCTCCAACGTGCCAAACGCCAGCGAATGTGAGCATTTGCCCACTCAAGTCGGTTACGACGACGAACTGGAGTCAGGTCGAGACCCCGATGAGGACGACAAGCATGCAGATGAGCTTCCCTGAGACGGTTTCTGACAGTTTGTGCAGAAATTCTTTGGTTATGCAAACCGATTGTTTCAGCAGCTGTCCGAGTGGCTGGTCTCAGACGATCTTGGAGGTGAACATGCTGGATGTGGAGGTCCTGGGCTGGTGTGGTTACACGTGGTCTGCGGTTGTGAGGCTGGTTGGATGTACTGCCAAATTCTCTGAAACACCTTTGAAGACGGCTTATGGTAGAGAAATGAACATTCAATACATGAGCAACAGCTCTGGTTGACATTCCTGCTGTCAGCATGCCAATTGCACGCTCCCTCAAATCTTGCGACATCTGTGGCATTGTGCTGTGTGATAAAACTGCACCTTTCAGAGTGGCCTTTTATTGTGGGCAGTCTAAGGCACACCTGTGCACTAATCATGGTGTCAAATCAGCATCTTGATATGGCACACCTGTGAGGTGGGATGGATTATCTCAGCAAAGGAGAAGTGCTCACTATCACAGATTTAGACTGGTTTGTGAACAATATTTGAGGGAAATGGTGATATTGTGTATGTGGAAAAAGTTTTAGATCTTTGAGTTCATCTCGTACAAAATGGGAGCAAAACCAAAAGTGTTGCGTTTATATTTTTGTTGCATGTATATAGTTTTTGGGGCTACATATTATAGTTTGGGAGTTTATTGCACATGGTACAACACTATGGTCTTATATAAATGGCTATTTTGGGGGTAATTTTCAGTTCAACTTTTTTAAAAATGGTGCCAGTTTGTTCCCCATGTCATTAGGATTCAGAATATATATAGTTTTTGGGGCTACATATTATAGGTTTGGCGTTTATCCCAGACAGACAGACAGACGTAGCCCTTTATGTATATAGATTCATACTGAGGAATTTGTCATTTTTGGCCAATTTTGTTGCAGATGACAACAAACGCCCAAAATGTATATACTCAATTCATGCGCAATTAATCCTCTCCCCAGTGGGACCAGGCCATTACCAAGACATTTTGGACCCAATCTCACAGCTGCCACTACACGGTGTATGCCACTGTGAAAGTGTCATTGCTAGTTAACAACCAGTGCTGTTGTCGTGTTCATGCCAGGTGCCCAAATTGTTTCAAGTTTGGAAGGTTTTAGCATTCAAACCATAAAAAAGGATTTTCTTCGGCACTGTATATATATATACGAGGGCTGTCAATAAAGTTACGGTCCTTTTTATTTTTTTCAAAAACTATATGGATTTCATTCATATGTTTTTACGTCAGACATGCTTGAACCCTCGTGCGCATGCGTGAGTTTTTCCACGCCTGTCGGTGACGTCATTCGCCTGTGAGCACTCCTTGTGGGAGGAGTCGTCCAGCCCCTCGTCGGAATTCCTTTGTCTGAGAAGTTGCTGAGAGACTGGCGCGTTGTTTGATCAAAATTTTTTCTAAACCTGTGAGACACATCGAAGTGGACACGGTTCGAAAAATTAAGCTGGTTTTCAGTGAAAATTTTAACGGCTGATGAGAGATTTTGAGGTGATACTGTCGCTTTAAGGACTTTTCACGGTGCGAGACGTCGCGCTGCGCTCTCAGGCGGCGTCATCAGCCTGTTCAAGCTGAAAACCTCCACATTTCAGGCTCTATTGATCCAGGACGTCGTGAGAGAACAGAGAAGTTTCAGAAGAAGTCGGTTTCAGCATTTTATCCGGATATTCCACTGTTAAAGGAGATTTTTTTAATGAAAGACGTGCGGACGGGTCCGCGCGTCGGGACGCAGCCGCCGCGGCGCTCCGCCACAGGAAAAACACCTCTGTTGAAAGCCTTAAGGACAAGTTGGAACATGTCCTGCCTGTTAAACAATTTCTCATATACTCACTCCACTGAAAGCCATCAAAAGCCGCCTGGATTTTACAAATGGTTATCAACACAGAGGTGTTTTTCCTGTGCCGCCGCACCGCGTCGGCTGCGTCCCGACGCGCGGATCCGTCCGCACGTCTTTCATTAAAAAAATCTCCTTTAACAGTGGAATATCCGGATAAAATGCTGAAACCGACTTCTTCTGAAACTTCTCTGTTCTCTCACGACGTCCTGGATCAACAGAGCCTGAAATGTGGAGGTTTTCAGCTTGAACAGGCTGATGACGCCGCCTGAGAGCGCTGAGTGACGTCTCGCACCGTGAAAAGTCCTTAAAGCGACAGAATCACCTCAAAATCTCTCATCAGCTGTTAAAATTTTCACTGAAAACCAGCTTAATTTTTCGAACCATGTCCACTTCGATGTGTCTCACAGGTTTAGAAAAAATTTTGATCAAACAACGCGCCAGTCTCTCAGCAACTTCTCAGACAAAGGAATTCCGACAAGGGTCTGGACGACTCCTCCCACAAGGAGTGCTCACAGGCGAATGACGTCACCGACAGGCGTGGAAAAACTCACGCATGCGCACGAGGGTTCAAGCATGTCTGACGTAAAAACATATGAATGAAATCCATATAGTTTTTGAAAAAAATAAAAAGGACTGTTACTTTATTGACAGCCCTCGTATATATATATATTTTTCTTTTTGATCTCATTTTTTACTCAGATGAGATATTTTGAAAATTCTTTCACCAAACATTAGCAGAATGATGGGAGACTATGTCCTTCAAATCAATAGAAATTGAAACATTTTTGGTGGTCTGTCTTTAATAGCTGATAATATGTTCTATCCAGGCTCCTCTTTAACGAATAACTGCAGCAACACGAATGTTGAAATTTTCGATGACTTGTCCAATCATGTCAGCTGGTATGTGCCTGATTTCCCTTCTTATGTTGACATTATATATATATATATATATATATATATATATATATATATATATATATATATATATATATATATATATTAATTTATTTATTTTTTTCCCCTCGTGGTATTACCATCACAACTTTGAGTTTCTGATTTGACCATTTCTTCCAATACTTTTAACAACCTTTGAATTAATCATGACCAAGCTGACTGGCATTTTCAGATTTTGTTTTTTCACATAGGGATTACAACTACATCCCAACAGTGCAACTGTTTTGAACAGCAAAGGATTACCTTCTGCTGACTGTGGATGTATTTTGTAATTTTGTTTGTGTATGCAGGCAGTGGAGGTTCACAGAAGTGTGACAAGCAATTTCAAATAAATGGCCACTGTTCCACTGGCAGAGACAGAGGAAAACAGAGGAAGAAAAGAAGAATCTCTGAGAAAGGAAGTTGAGCAGCCCAGACGGAAATGGAGAAGTAGTGTGCTGGAAATGGTAAAGTCACACTGACCTATAAGTACACACAACACCATAAAATAGACTCATCTGTCTCAAACACTGATTGTTGTCTGACAGTATAGCCATTGCTTGGTTTTAAACCAACCCTAAAACAAAAACTGTTAATTTTTACCTCCTGGAATGTCTTTTATTTATAGTAAATAAGTACCATACATGTCATGAGGCCCTTTAGTGCTAGTGCTGGTTCCATTTGTACTCAAAAGTAGGAATTTTCTAGTTATACCCTCATCAACTCGTTCAAAATCCAATTTCCCTGGGTTTGCAGTCCAAGATGGTTGCTCTGAACAATAACCTGTTTTATGTGTTTTTTTTATAATTCTTTTATTGAGAGTCTTTTAACCTTTTCTTTTATGTGATGGTTTTATGGGTTGTCAGTGAAGGACAAAAACAGCTTGTGAAAACATGTTCCAAAATCATGGGTGTGCGGTCCCTGATCTACACTCTTTGCGGAGCAGGCAGGTGCTGCAGAAAGCAAGAAGGATTATTGACCACTAAGACCATGTTCTTAAAGAGAGGTTTGTCTTGACGTCCTCTGGGAGGCGCTACATCGTTCCCAGCAGGAAAACAAACAGATATGTGAATTCCTTTGTTGCTTCTGCTATTAGACTTTTAAATGTTAGTGACAGTGCTTAGCTTGAGACCTTCATGGCTGGATCCTTGGCTGATGTCTTATCCTGTTTTCTGACATTCTTGTGCAATATACAGTATGTTTGTTTGTGTGTGATAATGTCATGTGCTTTGCTGTGACCTATGACTGCAAACTGAATTTCCCCTTAGGGATAAATAAAGTTTTCTGAATCTGAACAATATTGAAAGCTAGTAGTTTTTTACTGTGTTCTAGTACTTGATGTTTTTGTGTTCAGTTTAATAAATCAGGCACACAGTACTGTCCTACTGTAGTCTGTTACTGCATTTTTATTTGTGTAACACATTAATGTGTTGTTTATAAACCAGTGTTGCTAATATTGGACAACGCACTAGGTCCTGCTAACAACGACTGGCAACACTGCGCTACAAACCAAGCAGATGTCTTCTTGATGGACCATATATTTTTGTAGCACTCTATATTCCAAAATCCATCTTAATTTCGAACTTGTGGGGTTGTGTGGAAACCAGAAATTGGGTTTGATGTCCATGAGGCAATTTCCAAGTAAGATGGAACATGTTATTATTTTGCGATTCCATAGCATAAATCACAACACCCTGGTATCATGGTGTCCTGCCCATGGAAAGTCTACAACTTCCCATGGGCAGGACACCAGTCCAGAACATGTAATTTCCCAGGCCAAGGCTACTTACTACCTTATTTACAGATGACTGAACTGGAACAATGCAGATTAAGTGTCTTGTTGAAGGACATTTTTTCATATTGGTAGCCCAACTCCTTATCTACAAAGAAAGAATATAGACAAAGTTGGACATCCAGGACATTGGTCATGTGACATACATTGCAATGCACCCTACATGTTAACCTTGGTGAAAGTGTAGCAAATTTGTCTGTGTGTTTTGTAGCAGTTTGACTGATATTGGAGCTGTGTTGCTTGCTGCACAACCAGTTTAATAAAAAATTAGGGCCAAAAGCAATTGACAGTATTTTTCTGCAGAGCACAGTGTAACACTGTACCTTGTTTTGAATAACTCCACTCGCATTTAATGGGCAAGACGCTCTCACTCACAAAACTAATGTAGCATAGCTCAAGTTCTACCACACAGTAAAATCACCTGTGTTAAATTAACACTGCCAGTGTACATATGGTACTACTCTGGTCAGAGTGGGACCATATGGACATTGGCAGTGTTAATTTTACATTGGTGATTTTACTGTGCAGGAAGACTCAGATTTAAAGCTTTCATTCAGACTTGCCGAATCAGTAATCTCTAATCAGAAACAGCAGGTCTGCAATTTTTTATCAGCCTTTGTCAAACCCATTTAAAGATAGCAATCCCGACTCACATGTCTGCTTATTTAAGTCTCTAGTCAAGACTGTTTGCTGATGCACCCTACAAACGAGAATCCATCATTTCACACCAGACAGTTTTTAGTTGTTCCTCATCGACATGCCTTTTTTCACCAGGTGGTCCCACAACGCTCATCTGGCGCAGACTGGACCATTAATCTCTCCCGCTTCGCTGGCTTGTCAACTGAAGTTACGGCCCCTCATGTGTTATATAGTTAAATAAAGGATAAATAATAATATCCTTTGCGCATTGTGTTGTGGGATTTGACTGACTAATGCTTCCAAAAGCCACTGCTCTCTGCCACTGTTACTGGCTGTCCCATCTTCTGTGCCAGCTGCCACATCTCCGCTCCTGCCGGGGCAAACAGCTCCAATGACATGCTCCCTCTCTGCTCAACTTCTGGCCTGGTTTCCATTGTCCAGGTGTTTGCTTGCTTCAGGCTGTCTGCTGGATGCCTATCAGGGATGTTTGAAGCCTGGCTGCCTGAGAAATTTGAAACCCTTCTGCTGTCTTCATTTGTTCGGGCTCGCCACAGCGGGTACAACCAGATCCGCATTGGTATTTGGCACAAGTTTTACACCAGATGTCCTTCCTGATGCACCGCCAGTGTAACCTGGAGAAACACACACAGCTGCTGGTGTTCCAAAGAGGTCTCCCATCCGAATACTAACCAAGAGGCACACTGCTTACCTTCCGAGATTTGACGACGTCAGGCTTACACAGAGCAGATCAGCTGCTAATAATACTAACTCTCCAACTATAAGAAAACAACAGTCACTTGATTTTGACAACACGCCGTCTGCTGACTCCTCACCACCTAAATTATCCTGGTATTGGTAGAAGCTCTTTTTACATGTGAAAACTCCCCTACCATGTGAAAGCACGTGTGAAAGGTACTTTCACCAACTTGCACCGCTGTTGCCATGGCAATCACATGATGGTGACATCATGCCATTTTTCTTTGTAATGGCAATTATTATTATTATTTTCAAGTGCTTAAAAGTACATGAGCAACTGTTTAAAGATGATCTTTTTTTGCAGCTTTTTGTAGTATGACTGTATTGTCCGATTCTACACTTGCATCTCTTTCTACACGTTGGACACTCATGACTCCAAAAATTAACACTCTGCAGTCCGAGGGCATTTTTTTTGGACAGTTCACTCGCCTGGGATAACTGTTTTATTATTGCTGTTAAAAGCTCACCCTGCATCCCACAATCAAGTGGTATATCTCTTTTTTTCAGGACAACCTGTACTTTCAGAATATATATGCTATAGTGGTGTTTTCATAAGTGTAATAAAGGTTTACAATCAGAAATAAGAAAGGAAAAAATAACACGGAAATAGTTTTCACACACATTTATTCAAAACACAGCAAAGTATAATAAACAACTATTTTGACACTTTATAAAGGTAGTTTGGGCTCTTGTACAAAAGAATGTACAAAATAAAGGTTCTAACAATAAACACAAATGCACATTTTGAACAATATATACAAAATGGACTATGCATTTTGTTTGTCTTTATGCCACATCTCAAAGCAATTTCTGTCTGCTATTACACAAAGGGTTACAACAGAAACTTTTTACTTCCATGGAGTTTGACTCCCTCTTGGAATGTGTTCTTGCACTGTAAACAACCTATTTTCACAATCTGAGGCCCTGTTAACACCCCCCCCCCCCCCATTCATATGTGCAACAATGCGCTTTTACGCATGGAGCCAGCAGCCAGAGGGCTATTCAAACAGCATTCACATGCCAAAGAGTAACACATCGCTGCTCCTAACAATCTTTGGCCTACCATGTGAGAGTGCTCTGCTCTACGATTGGATATTGGAAAACCATGTGAAGGTGAACCAATTCCGATTAGACACTCACATTGCGCACGTCATCACCCAGCCTCTATGAGGAGTACAAACATGGTGAACGGCTGACTCGAAAGTCTGCGGAGTTCACTTTTCAGCAAGTTTCTATCTCATATCATTAAAAAGTTATTTATAATTTAATAAAACTTGTACTCAGCCGTCATATACGACGGGCGTCAGCCCCAGAGGGTTAAATGAATTTAAGGCGTTATTTTGAGGAAAGGGTGCTGTGCAGTGAAGCGCGCGCGCGTGTGTGTGTGTGTGTGTGTGTGTGTGTGTGTGTGTGTGTGTGTGTGTGTGTGTGTGTGTGTGTGTGTGTGTGTGTGTGTGTGTGTGTCCTGCAAAGATCTCCAGTGTAGGAATACAAGAAAAGGATCAACCCACTGATCCTTGGTGCTGTTCAATTCCATTCTTCAGTGGTCCACAGCTGGGCAGCCGACTCTTAAAAGCTGCTTATGAGACTACTAAAGGACTCACAACCCCAGCCGACTTAATGGACCAATAGCAGCTAAGTATATACAGGCAGATGAGAGGAAAGATGAGTCTTTGAGGAAAAGCTGGGGGTGGGTGGTAAAGAAGACGAGGATGACAGCAGCTGGGGAGCAGGAGCAACAAGAGGACAGCAGAGGAGATGCTGAAAGATGAGGACAAGAAAGCAATGTGAGAGATGATTGGAAAGAGAAAATAAAAAGGAGACAATGAGGACAAATGCAGAAATGAGAAAAGATGCAAAGGAAGGAAGCAAGTAAGTAGAGAAGCAAATCAGGAGGAAGTGACTTGGGCATCATGTTGACCGCTGCATTGAACATATCTGCATCACAAGCACACATGTAGACAATCACATTCTGTGACATAGTTTATGAACATGCATCATCAATGGGACAAAGGAGGAGGCCACGAAAACAGCTGAAGTTCAGAAGGAGATAAAAAATATATATTGTGTTGTTACCCAGTGTCCATGTATAAAATCTTATTTGCTGCTATCCATCAGATGAATATCAGTATACTGTGCATACCTCTTCTTATCTGACCAAATTCATTGAGGTACTATCATTCTGCATTGGGTGTGCATATATTAATTGATGCAATCAACAGCATGATGGCAAAACTCATATTATACCATCATGCAACCCCTCGTCAGTCTTTGCACCATTCGAACCTGCTGAGGTCAAACTTCTGTTATGTTCTCCACTTAGTTACCAGAATATGTTTATGAGCATTATGAGGAGGTGATGGTCTACTGGTTAAGCGTTGTGCTTCAGATCAGAGGGTCCTCAGTTCAAAGCCCAGTCAGACTGGAAAATCAGCAAGCGCCCTTGGACACGGTCCTTAATCCCCAAGTTGCTCCGGGTGTGTCGTGAGTGCCTTGCATGGCAGCACCCTGACATCTATGTGTGAGTGTGTATGGGTGAATGTGAGGCATAATTGTAAAGTGGTTTGAGCAGCTGGAAAAGCGCTGTATAAATGGAGTCCTTTTTCCATTTATGAGTCTATGTATTGCTGTAGTATTTTGTCTTTCTAATTTTTTTTTATCTTTAACTCTCATATCTCTGACTCTTTTAATCTGCCATCTGCTCTCTCTGCACTCCTCCCTCTTTGTCTCATCTTGTCATCGGTCTCCCACTCCGTTTATCATTCTCTGTCATTTTGACATCAATCCTGACGGGAGCGACGCGAGGACAAATTTAATTAAGTCTGACAAGCACAGGTATTTTTATCACTCTGTGCCAAACCCACTCGTGCAAACACATGCATGCACAGGAAAAACATACCCATCCACAAAGACCCCATGCGCGCTGCATCGCATCCAATTAAAACATTTGTTAGGTTCTGTTGATGGATGTTTGACTTTTGGGTGGAAATAATTGCCACTTATTGTGTCATGTTCAGCTTTGACACTTTGCACAGGTGTCATGGGGTGTCAGATCACATCAAACCCATAGCTGTCCCCTGCCACTCTGTCTTAAAAAAAAAAAAGCCATCACAGCACCTCACCTTTGACCTTATTTTCCTTTAACGTGCACTACTCTCAATATCACACTCAACCTCAACAGAAAAGTTAGCCAATGAATTCCTCACTGTTAAAGTCTTTTAGTTTGGCCACCGTTTTATTTGTGTAGATACAATCACATCTCTGCATACTTCATCACTGCTTCCCCGAAGGTCATCTGTCAAATGCACAGCTGTGTCAGTGTGCACATTCTTTCTGCAGAGGTGTGAACATATCACATTAGACAATCCCTTTCTGTTTTCAAATATATCACTTTTTTACATTGAGATCTGCGTGTGTGTGTGTGTACGTGCAACGAGGTCTGTTTGAATTTAAATATTCTCACACTTCTTTCAGAGAAATCACGTTGTTCTGATTGTGTGATAATTAAGTGGCTGCTGCTGTGTGTCTGTCGTCAAGTGCGTACATGACTGAGTACAAACGGTAACTTTCAACAGAAACAAATTTATAATTACAAATCCAAAGGAATGACAAATCAAGATGGAAAAAAAAAAACAGCAATGCTTGTCTTACAAAATGTTATGGCACCAATTTAAATGATAGCTCATGTAGGAAAGATGTAATCAGGCAAAGCTGGATTTGCTCTTAGAAAATATTAAGAATGTAGTTTTTATTTTTCAAACTATGGTAAAATATTTCAATTACATAACTATTTAACTAACACCAGCCACAATTAAAACAGCCATTATAATTATTATTGTAAGAAGAAGGATAGTATAGACTGGTGCCTGTTCAGGTTGTACCCGCCTCTCCGCCAGTGACCCTGAGCTGAAATAAGCAAAATCACAAGACAGACAGACGGATGGATGGATGGATAATAGTAGCAGTAGTTAACAATTTAACAGTCCATTGTTCATCTGTAGTGATGCTGGCTACTCTAACCTGACCGCTTTTTTCAGTAATGAGTAATCTAACACATGAATCTTTCCAAATCAGTCTTCTTTTTCTTTTGGCTGTTCCTGTTAGGGACCACCACAGCAGATCAGTCGTTTCCATCTCTCCCTGTACTCTGTATCTTCCTCTGTCACACCAACCACCTGCATGTCCTCCCTCAGCACATCCATAAACCTCCTCTTTGGCCTCCCTCTTCTCCTCCTGCCTGGTGGCTCCATCCTCAGCATCCTTCTCCATATATACCTTGGGTCCCTCCTCTGCACATGTACCATCTTGCCTCTCTGACTTTGTCTCCAAACCATCCCACCTGAGCTGTCCCTCTGATATGTTCATTCCTAATCTTGTCCATTCTCGTCCGTAATCAGATTAAAGTTACTTCTCCAAGTCACTGTGTGTTACTATTATTTTTTGTCCGTGAACAGGGGGTCAGAGTTCAACTGAACTGACCGCTTTGCCCGCTTTCAGCCAGCTGTGAGCTTTTAAGCCGCAGTTTTGCGCTGCAGCTTTGAGATGAAAAATTAGTCGTCATCTCTCACAGTGCGGTGATGATATTTTTACGCTTTTTCCCCTTTATTTAAAACTCTGAGATGCTCTGTGTGTCCTCGCTAAAAGCAGCTGATCCGTGATGTATTAAACAGTAACACTTTTTTCCACCCAAATGTGCATCTCTTGCTGAGGATGACATGATGTAAAAAACGCTGATAAAACTTTCTTACCTATCAATCTGGTCCTCTTTTCTGCATTAAAAAAATGTTATCCATTCTTTTTGCTCAAATGCCAAAGCAGGAGTGAATCCAGACAGAAAGGGGACATGGAGCAGGGCAGGGACGCACCCCCACACCCCCCACCCCGCCCACAACACCCCTAGATGAAAGGTCCACTTTTGAAGCCTTTCTTTTATACGACTACAAATACTACTTAGAATATTAATAATTTCAACAACTAAAATGTTTAGAGAGCATTTAAATGTTAGAAAGAATTTAATAGTTACATTTATAAACAATGTAGGTAAGAAATTGAAAGTTTTACTGTCACAGTGCTGTCAACAGTTAAATATGAGGTCATGAAAGATGTCTGTTTTTTTATAAAACAAGTATTTATGTTCAGAGAAGTCAAGAAAGGGTGACTATGAAGTGAATATTGGCAAAACTGGTTATCATTTTCATGTTGAGGTGTGGGGGTGTTGTCGGCAGCTGCTGAAAGTAACTAATAAAGTTACGAGTAATCTAACTTAGTTATTTTTAAAATTTAGTAATCAGTAACGTAATTAAGGAGTAATCAGTAATCAGTAATTTGATTACTTTTTCAAAGTAGCTGTGGCAACACTGTTCATCTGTGATATATGGATTAATTGCAAAGTAACACTAATGTGAAATATAGATTTTCTCTTAAGGTGAAGTTTTTTTTAAAGTAATTATGTAAATCTTGATGTAAAGTTGCAGTAAAATCAAAGCAGTAGTAGTACAGTTGTATGTAAGAGTTTGGGCACCCCTGATGATTTCCAAGATTTTCTCTTATAAATCATTGGTTGTTTGGATCAGTAATTTCAGTTAAATATGTCATATAGCAGACAGACACAGTGATATTTGAGCCCACTTAAAATCACACCACAGATTTTCAATAATATTCAGGTCTGGGGACTGAGATGGCCAATCAGAGCATTGTACTTGTTCCTCTGCATGAATGCCTTAGTAGATTTTGAGCAGTGTTTAGGGTCGCTGTCTTCTTGAAAGATCCAGCCCTGGCACAACTTCAACTTTGTCACTGATTCATGAACATTGTTCTCAAGAATCTGCTGATATTGACTGGAATCCATGTGACCCTCAAGTTTAACAACATTCCCAATACCTGCACTGGCCACACAGCCCCACAGCATGATGGAACCACCTCCAAATTTTACGGTAGGTAGAAAGCGTTTTTCTTGGTATGCTATGTTCTTTTTCAGCCATGCATACCACCCCTTGTTATGTCCAAATAACTCAATTTTAGTTTCATCAGTCCACAGCACCTTATTCCAAAAAGAAGCTGGCTTGTCCAAATGTGCTTTAGCATACCTCAAGCAACTCTGTTTGTGGTGTGTACGCAGAAAAGGCTTCCTCTGCATTACAGCATTATACAGCATCTCCTTGTGTAAAGTGCGCTGTATAGTTGAATGATGCACAGAGACACTATCTGCAGCAAGATCATGTTGTAGAACTTTGGAGCAGGTCTGTGGGTTGACTATGACTGTTCTCACCATCATTTGCTTCAGCTTATGAGATATTTCTTGGCCTGCCACTTTTGGCCTTAACTAGTACTGTGCCTGTGGTCTTCCATTTCCCCACTATGTTCCTCACAGTGGAAACTGACAGCTGAAATCTCTGAGGTAGCTTTTTGTATCCTTCCCCTAAACCATGTTGTTGAACAATCTTTGTTTTCAGGTCATTTGAGAGTTGTTTTAGAGGCTCCCCTATTGCCACTCATTAGAAGAGATGCAAAGAGGGAAACATTTGCCAATGGCCACCTTAAATACCCTTTCTCATGATTGAATTCACCTGTGTAAGGAGGTCAAGGGTCAATGAGCTTACCAAACCAGTTTTGTGTTCCAATAATTAGTGCTAAATGTATTCAAATTAATAAAATGACAAGGGTGCCCATATTTATGCACCTGCCTAATTTTGTTTAAATAACTATTGTACACTTTCTGTAAATACTAGAAATGCCACCAGGACTCTTCCTAGAGCTGGCCACCTGTCTAAACTGAGCGATTGCTGGAGAAGGGCCTTAGTCAGGGAGGTGACCAAAAACCAAAGGTCACTCTGTCAGAGCTCCAGCATTCCTCTGTGGAGAGAGGACAAGATTCCAAAAGGAAAACCATCTCTGTATCAATCCACCAATCAGCACTATATGGTAGAGTGGCTAGACAGAAGCCACAACTCAGTAAAAGGCACATGGCAGCCCACCTGGAGTTTGTCAAAAGACACCTGAAAAGCTCTCAGACCACAAGAAACAAATTTGTCTGGATAGATGAGACAACGATTGAACTCTTTGGTGTGAATACCAGCCATCATGTTTGGAGGAAACTAGGCAACATTCAACACTGAGGCAATACCATCCGTACAGTGAAGCATGGTGGTGGCAGCATCATGCTGTGGGGATGTTTTTCAGCCGCAGGAACTGGGAGACTAAGGATTGAGGGAAAGATAAATGCAACAATGTCTTGAGACACCCTGGATGAAATCCTGCTGCAGAGCGCTCTTGACCTCAGACTGGGGCGATGGTTCATCTTTCAGCAGGACAATGACCCTAAGCACACAGCCAAGATATTAAAGGAGTGGCTTCAGGACAACTCTGTGAATATCCTTCAGTGGCCCAGCCAGAGTCCAGACCTGAATCTGATTGAACATCTCTAGAGAGATCTGAAAATGGTTGTTCAACGACACTCCCCATCCAACCTGATGGACCTGGAGAGGTGGTGCAAAGAGGAATGGGCAAAACTGTCCAAAGATACGTGCACCAAGCTTGTGGCATCATATTCAAGAAAATATGAGGCTGTAACTGCTGCCAAAGGTGCATCAACAAAGTACTGACCAAAGGGTGTGAATACTGAAGTACATTTGGTTCCCTTTTTTCTTTTTTTTCTTTTTTTTAATAAATTTGAAAATTAAAAATTAAAAATTTCTAGCCACAGTCAGGGTGTAGAGGGGGTCTGGTTTGGGAACCACAGAATGAGGACGATGTGGTTCTGTTGGCTTCATCAAATCAGGACCTTCAGCATCCACTGGGGTGGTTTGCAGCCAAGTGTGAAGCGTCCAGGATGAAATCAGCACCTACAAATCCGAGGCCATGGTTCTCGACCGGAAAAAGGTGCTTTGCCCTCTTCAGTTCGGTTGAGTGTCCTTGCCTCAAGTGGAGGAGTTTAAGTATCTCGGGGTCTTGTTCACGAGTGAGGGACGGATGGAGCGTGAGATCGATAGATGGATCGGTGCAGCATCTGCAGTGATGCAGTCGCTGTATCGGACCGTCGTGGTGAAGGGAGAGCTGAGTAGGGGGCAAAGCTCTCGATTTACTGATTGATGTACGTTCTGATCCTCACCTATGGTCATGAGATTTGGCTCATGACCGAAAGAACGAGATCGTGAGTACAAGCGGCCGAGATGAGTTTCCTCCGCAGGGTGGCTGGGTGCTCCCTTACAGATAGGGTGAGGAGCTCGGTCACTCGGGAGGAGCTCGGAGTCAAGCCGCTGCCCCTCCACATCGAAAGGATTCATTTGAGGTGGCTCGGACATCTTTTCCGGATGCCCCCTGGACGCCTCGCTGGAGAGGTGTTCTGGGCGCGTCCCATTGGGAGGAGGCCCCGGGGAAGACCCAGGACATGCTGGAGGGACTACATCTCTCGGCTGGCTTGGGAACGCCTTGGGTTCCCCCGGAGGAGCTGGGGGAGGTGTGTATGGATCGGGAGGTCTGGGCGGCTTTGCTTGAGCTGCTGCCCCCACGACCCGACTCCGGATAAAGCGGAAGAAAATGGATGGATGGATGAAGAAAAAAAAAAACATTTTTCATGTTGTCATTATGGGTGTTGCGAGTAGAATTTTGCCAGAAAATAATGAATTTACTCCATTTGGAATAAGGTTGTAACATAACAAAATATGAAAAAAGTGAAGCACTGTGAATACTTTCTTTATGCACGGTGTATTGTAATGTAGAGATAAAATCTAATGTATAATATAAAGATATAATGTAAAGAGGGAGTAGGGTTTAATATATTTACACTTATTCCTACCACTTTTGGACACAGCAATGAAGATCTATATTTTTCTGTGACTATAATAACTTTTGCTTATTTTATTTTATTGATTCTTTATTTATGTTTTCTTTGTCTGAATGAATTAATTCATTTATTCTACATACAGTCAGTTGTTAAAGTCATAACTATTTATAACTTCAGGACATCTAATATTAGCCACTATTTGGTGAAAATGTGAGTATGAATACAAATCATGACATTTGTTGTCTGTTACTGGCTGATACACACTTCGTGTTAGCTCTTTAGTCCTGAAGTGGAGCCTGGAGCCAATTTTACTGATACTGCCACAATTATAACATTTTTGCAGCTATTCAATTTGGGCTTGTTCCTCTCATTTGGTGCTATCTCAGTTCAGCTAAAGTGACAGAAGTAAGTCCTCTTCAGGCCTCGAAATCCATTGGTGCTGGTGCTTATGACTGGATTCCACAGTGTGAAGCAGATGAGAGCCAATAATGCTCCTTGAACAGGTTGCCAGTTCATGTCAAGCCTCTACCCATTTACAGTTGGGTGGACTGGACACAATGCAGATGAAGTGTCTTGTCCAAGGGTACAGGGAGCTTGCATGGCCAAGAATCAAACCCTGCGTATTGGTCGCCTTAAGTCCTCTAGTCCACTAAGCTCTCAGGCTTTCCATGTATTTCACATCAGAAAAGTGTATTAGAAACAAAATCTCAAAATTGTTTCATTTATTTCTCCCAGACTATTCACTTCAATCAATCAATCAATCAATTTTTTTTTATATAGCGCCAAATCACAACAAACAGTTGCCCCAAGGCGCTTTATATTGTAAGGCAAGGCCATACAATAATTATGTAAAACCCCAACGGTCAAAACAACCCCCTGTGAGCAAGTACTTGGCTACAGTGGGAAGGAAAAACTCCCTTTTAACAGGAAGAAACCTCCAGCAGAACCAGGCTCAGGGAGGGGCAGTCTTCTGCTGGGACTGGTTGGGGCTGAGGGAGAGAACCAGGAAAAAGACATGCTGTGGAGGGGAGCAGAGATCGATCACTAATGATTAAATGCAGAGTGGTGCATACAGAGCAAAAAAAGAAAGAAACAGTGCATCATGGGAACCCCCCAGCAGTCTACGTCTATAGCAGCATAACTAAGGGATGGTTCAGGGTCACCTGATCCAGCCCTAACTATAAGCTTTAGCAAAAAGGAAAGTTTTAAGCCTAATCTTAAAAGTAGAGAGGGTGTCTGTCTCCCTGATCTGAATTGGGAGCTGGTTCCACAGGAGAGGAGCCTGAAAGCTGAAGGCTCTGCCTCCCATTCTACTCTTACAAACCCTAGGAACTACAAGTAAGCCTGCAGTCTGAGAGCGAAGCGCTCTATTGGGGTGATATGGTACTACGAGGTCCCTAAGATAAGATGGGACCTGATTATTCAAAACCTTATAAGTAAGAAGAAGAATTTTAAATTCTATTCTAGAATTAACAGGAAGCCAAAGAAGAGAGGCCAATATGGGTGAGATATGCTCTCTCCTTCTAGTCCCCGTCAGTACTCTAGCTGCAGCATTTTGAATTAACTGAAGGCTTTTTAGGGAACTTTAGGACAACCTGATAATAATGAATTACAATACTCCAGCCTAGAGGAAATAAATGCATGAATTAGTTTTTCAGCATCACTCTGAGACAAGACCTTTCTGATTTTAGAAATATTGCGTAAATGCAAAAAAGCAGTCCTACATATTTGTTTAATATGCGCTTTGAATGACATATCCTGATCAAAAATGACTCCAAGATTTCTCACAGTATTACTAGAGGTCAGGGTAATGCCATCCAGAGTAAGGATCTGGTTAGACACCATGTTTCTAAGATTTGTGGGGCCAAGTACAATAACTTCAGTTTTATCTGAGTTTAAAAGCAGGAAATTAAAGGTCATCCATGTCTTTATGTCTGTAAGACAATCCTGCAGTTTAGCTAATTGGTGTGTGTCCTCTGGCTTCATGGATAGATAAAGCTGGGTATCATCTGCGTAACAATGAAAATTTAAGCAATACCGTCTAATAATACTGCCTAAGGGAAGCATATATAAAGTGAATAAAATTGGTCCTAGCACAGAACCTTGTGGAACTCCATAATTAACTTTAGTCTGTGAAGAAGATTCCCCATTTACATGAACAAATTGTAATCTATTAGACAAATATGATTCAAACCACCGCAGCGCAGTGCCTTTAATACCTATGGCATGCTCTAATCTCTGTAATAAAATTTTATGGTCAACAGTATCAAAAGCAGCACTGAGGTCTAACAGAACAAGCACAGAGATGAGTCCACTGTCCGAGGCCATAAGAAGATCATTTGTAACCTTCACTAATGCTGTTTCTGTACTATGATGAATTCTAAAACCTGACTGAAACTCTTCAAATAGACCATTCCTCTGCAGATGATCAGTTAGCTGTTTTACAACTACCCTTTCAAGAATTTTTGAGAGAAAAGGAAGGTTGGAGATTGGCCTATAATTAGCTAAGATAGCTGGGTCAAGTGATGGCTTTTTAAGTAATGGTTTAATTACTGCCACCTTAAAAGCCTGTGGTACATAGCCAACTAACAAAGATAGATTGATCATATTTAAGATCGAAGCATTAAATAATGGTAGGGCTTCCTTGAGCAGCCTGGTAGGAATGGGGTCTAATAAACATGTTGATGGTTTGGATGAAGTAACTAATGAAAATAACTCAGACAGAACAATCGGAGAGAAAGAGTCTAACCAAATACCGGCATCACTGAAAGCAGCCAAAGATAACGATACGTCTTTGGGATGGTTATGAGTAATTTTTTCTCTAATAGTTAAAATTTTGTTAGCAAAGAAAGTCATGAAGTCATTACTAGTTAAAGTTAATGGAATACTCAGCTCAATAGAGCTCTGACTCTTTGTCAGCCTGGCTACAGTGCTGAAAAGAAACCTGGGGTTGTTCTTATTTTCTTCAATTAGTGATGAGTAGAAAGATGTCCTAGCTTTACGGAGGGCTTTTTTATAGAGCAACAGACTCTTTTTCCAGGCTAAGTGAAGATCTTCTAAATTAGTGAGACGCCATTTCCTCTCCAACTTACGGGTTATCTGCTTTAAGCTACGAGTTTGTGAGTTATACCACGGAGTCAGACACTTCTGATTTAAAGCTCTCTTTTTCAGAGGAGCTACAGCATCCAAAGTTGTCTTCAATGAGGATGTAAAACTATTGACGAGATACTCTATCTCCCTTACAGAGTTTAGGTAGCTACTCTGCACTGTGTTGTTATATGGCATTAGAGAACATAAAGAAGGAATCATATCCTTAAACCTAGTTACAGCGCTTTCTGAAAGACTTCTAGTGTAATGAAACTTATTCCCTACTGCTGGGTAGTCCATCAGAGTAAATGTAAATGTTATTAAGAAATGATCAGACAGAAGGGAGTTTTCAGGGAATACTGTTAAGTGTTCTATTTCCATACCATAAGTCAGAACAAGATCTAAGATATGATTAAAGTGGTGGGTGGACTCATTTACTTTTTGAGCAAAGCCAATAGAGTCTAATAATAGATTAAATGCAGTGTTGAGGCTGTCATTCTCAGCATCTGTGTGGATGTTAAAATCGCCCACTATAATTATCTTATCTGAGCTAAGCACTAAGTCAGACAAAAGGTCTGAAAATTCACAGAGAAACTCACAGTAACGACCAGGTGGACGATAGATAATAACAAATAAAACTGGTTTTTGGGACTTCCAATTTGGATGGACAAGACTAAGAGACAAGCTTTCAAATGATTAAAGCTCTGTCTGGGTTTTTGATTAATTAATAAGCTGGAATGGAAGATTGCTGCTAATCCTCCGCCCCGGCCCGTGCTACGAGCATTCTGACAGTTAGTGTGACTCGGGGGTGTTGACTCATTTAAACTAACATATTCATCCTGCTGTAACCAGGTTTCTGTTAGGCAGAATAAATCAATATGTTGATCAATTATTATATCATTTACCAACAGGGACTTAGAAGAGAGAGACCTAATGTTTAATAGACCACATTTAACTGTTTTAGTCTGTGGTGCAGTTGAAGGTGCTATATTATTTTTTCTTTTTGAATTTTTATGCTTAAATAGATTTTTGCTGGTTATTGGTAGTCTGGGAGCAGGCACCGTCTCTACGGGGATGGGGTAATGAGGGGATGGCAGGGGGAGAGAAGCTGCAGAGAGGTGTGTAAGACTACAACTCTGCTTCCTGGTCCCAACCCTGGATAGTCACGGTTTGGAGGATTTAAGAAAATTGGCCAGATTTCTAGAAATGAGAGCTGCTCCATCCAAAGTGGGATGGATGCCGTCTCTCCTAACAAGACCAGGTTTTCCCCAGAAGCTTTGCCAATTATCTATGAAGCCCACCTCATTTTTTGGACACCACTCAGACAGCCAGCAATTCAAGGAGAACATGCGGCTAAACATGTCACTCCCAGTCCGATTGGGGAGGGGCCCAGAGAAAACTACAGAGTCCGACATTGTTTTTGCAAAGTTACACACCGATTTAATGTTAATTTTAGTGACCTCCGATTGGCGTAACCGGGTGTCATTACTGCCGACGTGAATTACAATCTTACCAAATTTACGCTTAGCCTTAGCCAGCAGTTTCAAATTTCCTTCAATGTCGCCTGCTCTGGCCCCCGGAAGACAATTGACTATGGTTGCTGGTGTCGCTAACTTCACATTTCTCAAAACAGAGTCGCCAATAACCAGAGTTTGATCCTCGGCGGGTGTGTTGTCGAGTGGGGAAAAACGGTTAGAGATGTGAACGGGTTGGCGGTGTACACGGGGCTTCTGTTTAGGGCTACGCTTCCTCCTCACAGTCACCCAGTCAGCCTGCTTTCCCGGCTGCTCGGGATCTACCAGGGGGAACTAACGGCGGCTAAGCTACCTTGGTCCGCACCGACTACAGGGGCCTGGCTAACTGTAGAATTTTCCACGGTGCGGAGCCGAGTCTCCAATTCGCCCAGCCTGGCCTCCAAAGCTACGAATAAGCTACACTTATTACAAGTACCAGTTACTGCTAAAGGAGGCCGAGGAATAACTAAACATTTCACACCCAGAGCAGAAAAGTGCGGGAGAGACAGGAGAAGCCGCCATGCTAAATCGGCTAAGAGCTAGTAGCTACGCTAAGCTAGCGGATTCCTAAAAAACACGCAAAGTGAATAATGTGTAAATAATTTAGAGGTGATTCAGCAGAAGGAGTGCTTTAGTTAAGGCACGTAAAGATTACACTGGGAAACAAATCGTAATCTAGATAACTAGATCAATCTAACTGCGCAGATTAAACAGCTAACAGATACAGAAAAACACCGCTGTGCTCCGGAACAGGAAGTGATACAATACCGCAGTGAGAGCCAACCACCAGTAGAGGCAAGCAAGACTAAGGTCTGTGTGAAAGTAAAGTGACACTATTTCTTATTTCTCTGGTGTATGTTTTGTGTCCAGAACAGAAAGATGCACAAAATGTTTGTTGTGGGTTTCAAAACAAATCTTGTCAAGCTCAAAATAATTCTCAGAGCAAAACAGAAACATGAGGCTGAATAGAAAATCTCACTTTTGTCTCTCAAGCTGTAAAACTTTCCTCTGGGTTGTTTTCAATTTTCATTTTATTTTCATTGATATAGCACCAAATCACAACAAAGTTGCCTCAAGACGCTTCACACAAGTAAGGTCTAACTTTATGTAACGAACACCAGCAGGTGTCACTGTGCATATGTAGTTAGTAAACCTCACTCCCAACAGCTCAAAGGATTCTCTGGTCACAAGGCCAGAGCCCTGGGTTTTAGCCTTCTGGTTAGAGAGTCTGACTCCCATGCCGAGGATCGCGAGTTTGCGTCTTGAGGGGAGCAAATGGGCGAAGTCATAACAACACAATGCATAGTGCAGCCGCTACAGTGGTGCCGTGACCCAGATGGGAGTGAGTTTAGGGGGGGAGTGTAACAGAGGCCAGCAGGTGTCACTGTGCATATGTAGTTAGTAAACCTTACTCCCAAAAAAAGTCCCCAAAAAACATAATTCATGCTACATCTGGAAAGGAATACGAATTGCGACAGACAGCCGGCCAACTTCTCAGACTGCGCTGTGACCCGCTCCCAATGGTTTGTGCACACAAGTCCCGCAATGTGGTACAAATATAGGTGGAAAACATTAGGATGACCAGGACAGCGGTCAGAATGCAGTGAGAATATGACAAATACACTTACAGTACATTACCATACGAGTGAGGTCCGATTGCAGGTGGAGGAAATATAATCCAGCAGCACTGGAGGTGCGCTCGTGGTGGGTTCAGGCAGTCGGGGCATTCGGCCTGGATCCAAAATGGCGGATCATTTCTAAGTGCCCCTCAAACGCGTTCAGAATGCTTCAAATGCCGTTTTCATGCCATACGAATATTTAGATTGCAGTTAGACTTCACTCCAACCGCCGTTTGATATTTTTCCACCTCCACTGCACCTCGACTGCTTTGCACATGTACAAACAGTTGGGGCACACACAGGAATCTGCCTGACTGTTTTGACTGCTCTCAGGATGCTGTCTGACATCCTCAAATGCACCTCAACACTTCTGGAATGTGGGCCTAACTTTCATTCAGATGCCATTCGGCCTCTAGTGTGATGGGGGTATAAGTAACTTCTCATCTGACACAAGGCCAACCCATACCATCCAGTGCACAATAAACCCTGTCATAGTCACTCGTTAACATCTAAAGCTCACAATCACCCTATGAGACTAGACGTACCAGGACTTGGACCTTCTTCCTTCTGCAAAGATGTCAGCTATACATCTCTAACTGTGACCTCATGAATCCTTAAGATCTCCACTTCATAAACAAAACTACGATCCTGGAGACATGATTATTATGACCAAAATAACCGGGGTATAAAGAAATAAATTCATTCACATAATTATTACAACATTTTTTGGTAATACTGCATTGTTGTTTAATTACATTAAAGATTGGTGGTTGAGGACGGTTCACTTTGTGTTGCATTTAAACCTTCCACTGCAAGATGATTGTGGTCAGTAAGAAGCAACACTACCAGATCTATAAGTGCATGGTTGTCTTTACAGTATCACGTTTTTTACAATAATCACAGCATATCACCTTACATACAGTATTATATCAATAGCAATATATCATGATATACTGAATCATAACCCTGTATAATCATAAGTATTGTATCATCAGATTCTTGCCAGTACACAGCCCTTCAAAATAATTGAATCTCTCAATAAGTTTGACATTACTCCTGACTACAAAACACACACTGCTGATGGCTGAGTAAATCCAGCTTCAGAGAGTAAAACCCTCCCATGTGTTGCTTCTACCTGTGCACCTAAAACAGGTGATCTCACTAATCAGCTCATCCACCTGCCTGAAGAGCTTAACTAATTACAATCAGCTGGTTTATTGGGAAGATGGAACAAATATGTGGCTGGACTTTTACTTTCTGAAGCTGGATTTGACACCTCTGGAAGTCTTAGAAAGCCTAGATCTTAGTCTTGGAAACATATTGCAAACTAATCCTAAAATGCATCCATAGCATTCATTTTCTACAAAGATCACATCATCTTGAAAGTCAAGATCAGTGAAACATTCTTCAGCAACAAAGTCACACAGATCACTGGACTCTATGATATTACATGGCACCTAGTCTATGCAAGCATCAGCCAGACCAGACAACAAAATCTCTGATGGACCCCAGAATTCAGTAGGAAACAGTCAGAGACTTTTCCCCTACTCCACAAACCACTCATAGTACCTGTGTTATATGCTGGTCATGATGTCCAAACAGCTTATTGGGATCCTGCAAAGCCTCAGAATGAGGAATGCTTTGTGCAATTCAGCAGAGCCACTGCTGAAAGCAAAACGCATTAGGACCCAAATTAGCTCTCTACAGTAGCTTGTATTATTGAGACAATTGACCACAGCACTCCAGCTATAATCAAAACCTTTACGTTACACTCAGAGGTTTTAATTTGCAACCCAGACAATTAATCTGCTAAGTGATGCTGATGTAATTAGAGCCAATGTGCACATACACATCCTGTAAATACTGCGCTTCCCACAGAGTGGCTCACCTTTCAGTAATTTAACTCACGAACGTATTGTTGTTGGTGCAGTTTGTTTGCAGAAGAGCTGACTGTGCACTGTCAATCCAGGGGGGAACTCTGTAGCTCACTGCTAAGATTGATGGCAAGGACAGAAATTATTGCATGAGATGTACAAACTGTTAGTGAAATATGGAGCAATGGAAGTGTGGGAAGTTTTTAGCTCTGTTGTCATTCTACAGTGCAAATAACACTGATATCAAATTTATCACAGGTTTAGCTATTGATGAGGTGCTGGAAGTCAGGTTTTTGGTACAGTTGTTAATGGGGGGACTTTCCTTATGCTATGCTGACTTCCACTGGGCTGGATATAGTTCCACCCGATGCTGCATAGTTTGTAACCTTATTATTTTTTGTATGTACAACCCTTCCAGTTTCAGGCAGGTAATGTTATTGTACGAGTTTCCAAACCACCCCCTCTGTGTTGGCCCAGCATTACAGTCATTAAACTTCATTATATGGACAGTTGGTGCTTACACAGGTGGTGTGTGTGTGTGTGTGTGTGTGTGTGTTGTGTGGTGGGTGTGTGTGTGTGTGTGTGTGTGTGTGTGTGTTGTGTGTGTGGGTTGTGTGTGTGGTGGGTGTGTGTGTGTGTGTGTGTGTGTGTGTATTGGGGTAGATGGGTGGTCAGTGTGAAGGATGAGATGCCACTTGCACTTTACTGTAGTCAGCACACATATATAAATGTGTACTCAAGCCCCAAATGGTAACAAAACAGCACATGTTCAGAACACACAAGGTTACTGCAAGGCAGAGGTGACAGCCACATGTTGACTGTGTCGGAGAGAAGATCCACATCTCTTCTAATTTTAATGAACTGACATGCCATGTGTAACTGCTTTCAAACTAATATTGCCTTAAAAAGCAACTTTTAAAAAGATTAAATCTTCAACATTGCTCAATATAACACACTGTTAGGAAAATAGTGACACATTACATGATGCAAAAACACTGTTCTTTACTCTTATTAATTAAACCAGCATCCTCCAGTGCTGAAAAATTAAGCCAAATCTATGGAGCTAAATCAAGGCCAAAAGTTTTGTAATCTGAAAATAAAAAGATTGAAAAAATAAATTTTGAAACTGAAAATTAAAGTTTTGTTCTTGAATTTTATAATCATTTAAAAAGTATTATCAAAATAAAAATAAGTGTAAGATATATATTTTTCAGTTTAAATAAATTTTTGATTCAGCTCTGTAATTATTTGATTAAATAATTTATTTTCATTCATATTTTTTTTTTCACCTTCAGCTCTTTTTTTCACTTTCATATCTTATTTTTTCAGTTTCAAACTTTTGGCCCCGTTCTGGCGTGGGAGGGCGTGGAGGGGCGTGGAATTGTGAGTGACAGCAGAGCAATCAGTCCTCACATGATGTTGCATTCAGGAAATGTGGGTACTTTGATAGATAATGACTCTACACCCTCTCCATCGTGGCTGGCGCGTGAAAGAAAATAGAGAGAATGAAAGCTTATTACAAGGCTTTAAACCCTCGAGATAAAGCTGTTTATTGTGATCGATGTGTAGCAGTTGGTTCAGTGGATCCGTATGTTGTACCGGATAGTGAATTTAATGATGAAACAAAGCTGACCGCCCGTAAATCCAAATCCAAAGCGGCCCTGAAGAGCACTCCAGCTACTGGCAGTGTGTAGAAGCCTCACCGTTACAGGCCCGTCACCGTGGCGCTGAGAGAGATCCACCGCTACAAGAAATCCACCGAGCTGCTTCCACAAGCTTTTGACATAATCAGAGATATTGTTACACCTGCATATCCTGCTGCAACCATTCAGTCTCTAATGGAGACTGTGAGAACTTTTTGTACTTTGTTATCAGTAAAATCCATGATATCAGGGCAGACATCAATTCCTCTCTTCCTTCTCCTGTCTCCTATCTTACTTGGCCATCAGTACTTAGCAGTTTCACACCAATATCGCTGAAAGAGCTCAGCGGTCTGATTCACAGGATGAATCCTTCCTCCTGCCCACTCGATATTGTCCCCATCTCTTTATTTAAAAAGCTTATCAATACCACTGGCCCATGTAGCTTATCAATAATCAACAGATCACTGACCTCTGGCTGTGTCCCTCAGTATTTTAAATAGGCTGTTATTCAAACTATTTAAAAAAAAAAGCCAAATGCTGAACCTTCACTTCTTCAGAATTGTAGACTGATTTCAAAATTGCCTTTTCTTTCCAAAGTACTAGAGAAAGTGGTACCCAAACACCTCAATGAGGGTGAGTACGATATTCTTGACAAATTTCAATATGGGTTCCATCACTTGCACTCTACAGAAACAGCTCTTCTAAGAGACTCAAATAATATTTTAATGAGCAGAGATGCAGATGAATACCCAGTACTTGTACTTTTGGATGTGTTTGCAGCTTTCGATACAGTCGATCTTTGTGTCTTCCTTGAGACACTAGGACATGGGTGCATCTCTGAGTCAGCCCTAGATTGGTTTTAGTCTTATCTTTCTAACAGGAGTGTCTATGTTGCTGCAGCCAATTACACATCCTCTGCCCTGTTGTATGCACCAAGGCTCGTTCTGGGACCTATTTCATTTGCATTGTATTTGCTCCCACTTGGACACATTTTGAGCTCTTTTGATGAAGTCTCATACCATTGATATGCAGATGATATCCAGTTGTACATTTTATTTACTCCTCAAAATTTTACTACAGTATCCGTTCTTCAGAACTGTATTGAGGCCATAAGAGTCTGGATAGTGGCTAATTATCCGTCTCTTAATACAAGAAAAGCTGAAGTCCTTTTTTGTGCCCCTGAGGAGTTTGTTCCATCAGAGGTTAGGAACCTTGGCTCTCTGTCCTTCTTTGTTTGCTCAGCAGTCACAAATTTGGGTGTTATGTTTGACCATGCTATCAATTTGGACATATGCTTCCAGTCTTGTTCAGTTCTGTTTCTTTCATCTTCAGAATATTGCCCACCTTGATTGCGTTGTGTCCAGAGCTGAGCTGAAGGTGATTATATTCACACCTTTGTTTCCCCACTCCTGGGCTATTGTAACTCACTGTTCTTTAGCCTCAGCAAGTCGTCTCGAGCACTTACAAACAGTCCAAAATGCAAGGTTTCTTAGTAGGTCTTCCAAGAGGTCCTGTGTAACACAACTTCTGTCCTCCATACATTGGCTCCCTATTCAATTTAGGCTGCAGTTTAAAGTACTGGTGATAACTGTCAGAGCTCTGTGTGGTCAGACGCCACCCTACATCAGTGAACTCCTACACCCTTATGCTCTGAGCAGGCCTCCAGAGGTCTCAGACCACAACGTGTTGGTTGTGCTGAGGTCTAGGTTGAGAACCAAGGGAGACTGTGCATTTGGGCTGGTGACTCCAAAGCTATGGAATGCACTGCCATTGCATCTACGCTCTGTGGACTCTTAGAACTTTTAAGATGAAGCTCACCTCATTTGTACACGATTGCTTTCACCTAGTGTTGCGTTCTTGCTGTTTTTAATCTGTGTTTTTATTATAATTTTTTACTGTGAAGCACTTGTGATTGTATCTTGAAAGGAGCTATAAAATAATTTTACTTGTTTACTTACTTACAATCAAGTCCATATTAAGTATTTGGATGTAATTTTTGTACATTTGCCTCTGTACACAAAACCAGTGGAGTTGTGATGGAAGCCACCAAGACGCCCATGACCACTGTGAAGAAGTCAGTAAAAAAGATAGCATAGAGCTGATCTGTGTGAATCCTCTACTCCACTCCACCCTGAAACTGTGACTGGTGCACATCATACTGTTTTTATTACCCCCCCCCCCCCATTCATATGTGCAACAATGCGCTTTTACGCATGGAGCCAGCAGCCAGAGGGCTATTCAAACAGCATTCACATGCCAAAGAGTAACACATCGCTGCTCCTAACAATCTTTGGCCTACCATGTGAGAGTGCTCTGCTCTACGATTGGATATTGGAAAACCATGTGAAGGTGAACCAATTCCGATTAGACACTCACATTGCGCACGTCATCACCCAGCCTCTATGAGGAGTACAAACATGGTGAACGGCTGACTCGAAAGTCTGCGGAGTTCACTTTTCAGCAAGTTTCTATCTCATATCATTAAAAAGTTATTTATAATTTAATAAAACTTGTACTCAGCCGTCATACGACGGGCGTCGGCCCCAGAGGGTTAAATGAATTTAAGGCGTTATTTTGAGGAAAGGGTGCTGTGCAGTGAAGCGCCGCGTGTGTGTGTGGTGTGGCATATGTGTGGTGTGTGTGTGGGGTGTGTGTGTGGTGTGTGTGGTGTGTGTGTGTCCTGCAAAGATCTCCAGTGTAGGAATACAAGAAAAGGATCAACCCACTGATCCTTGGTGCTGTTCAATTCCATTCTTCAGTGGTCCACAGCTGGGCAGCCGACTCTTAAAAGCTGCTTATGAGACTACTAAAGGACTCACAACCCCAGCCGACTTAATGGACCAATAGCAGCTAAGTATATACAGGCAGATGAGAGGAAAGATGAGTCTTTGAGGAAAAGCTGGGGGTGGGTGGTAAAGAAGACGAGGATGACAGCAGCTGGGGAGCAGGAGCAACAAGAGGACAGCAGAGGAGATGCTGAAAGATGAGGAAAGAGAAAATAAAAAGGAGACAATGAGGACAAATGCAGAAATGAGAAAATGCAAAGGAAGGAAGCAAGTAAGTAGAGAAGCAAATCAGGAGGAAGTGACTTGGGCATCATGTTGACCGCTGCATTGAACATATCTGCATCACAAGCACACATGTAGACAATCACATTCTGTGACATAGTTTATGAACATGCATCATCAATGGGACAAAGGAGGAGGCCACGAAAACAGCTGAAGTTCAGAAGGAGATAAAAAATATATATTGTGTTGTTACCCAGTGTCCATGTATAAAATCTTATTTGCTGCTATCCATCAGATGAATCAGTATACTGTGCATACCTCTTCTTATCTGACCAAATTCATTGAGGTACTATCATTCTGCATTGGGTGTGCATATATTAATTGATGCAATCAACAGCATGATGGCAAAACTCATATTATACCATCATGCAACCCCTCGTCAGTCTTTGCACCATTCGAACCTGCTGAGGTCAAACTTTGTTATGTTCTCACTAGTTACCAGAATATGTTTATGAGCATTATGAGGAGGTGATGGTTCTACTGGTTAAGCGTTGTGCTTCAGATCAGAGGGTCCTCAGTTCAAAGCCCAGTCAGACTGGAAAATCAGCAAGCGCCCTGGACACGGTCCTTAATCCCCAAGTGCTCCGGGTTGTGTCGTGAGGCCTTGCATGGCAGCACCCTGACATCTATGTGTGAGTGTGTATGGGTGAATGTGAGGCATAATGTAAAGTGGTTTGAGCAGCTGGAAAAGCGCTGTATAAATGGAGTCCTTTTTCCATTTATGAGTCTATGTATGCTGTAGTATTTGTCTTTCTAATTTTTTTTTTATCTTTAACTCTATATCTCTGACTCTTTTAATCTGCCATCTGCCTCTCTCTGCACTCCTCCCTCTTTGTCTCATCTTGTCATCGGTCTCCCACTCCGTTTATCATTCTCTGTCATTTTTGACATCAATCCTGACGGGAGCGACGCGAGGGACAAATTTAATTAAGTCTGACAAGCACAGGTATTTTTATCACTCTGTGCCAAACCCACTCGTGCAAACACATGCATGCACAGGAAAAACATACCCATCCACAAAGACCCCATGCGCGCTGCATCGCATCCAATTAAAACATTGTTAGGTTCTGTTGATGGATGTTTGACTTTTGGGTGGAAATAATTGCCACTTATTGTGTCATGTTCAGCTTTGACACTTTGCACAGGTGTCATGGGGTGTCAGATCACATCAAACCCATAGCTGCCCCTGCCACTCGTCTTAAAAAAAAAAGCCATCACAGCACCTCACCTTGACCTTATTTTCCTTTAACGTGCACTACTCTCATATCACACTCAACCTCAACAGAAAAGTTAGCCAATGAATTCCTCACTGGTTAAAGTCTTTTAGTTTGGCCACCGTTTTATTTGTGTAGATACAATCACATCTCTGCATACTTCATCACTGCTTCCCCGAAGGTCATCTGTCAAATGCACAGCTGTGTCAGTGTGCACATTCTTTCTGCAGAGGTGTGAACATATCACATTAGACAATCCCTTTCTGTTTTCAAATATATCACTTTTTTACATTGAGATCTGCGTGTGTGGCGTGTGTACGTGCAACGAGGTCTGTTTGAATTTAAATATTCTCACACTTCTTTCAGAGAAATCACGTTGTTCTGATTGTGTGATAATTAAGTGGCTGCTGCTGTGTGTCCTGTCGTCAAGTGCGTACATGACTGAGTACAAACGGTAACTTTCAACAGAAACAAATTTATAATTACAAATCCAAAGGAATGACAAATCAAGATGGAAAAAAAAAAACAGCAATGCTTGTCTTACAAAATGTTATGGCACCAATTTAAATGATAGCTCATGTAGGAAAGATGTAATCAGGCAAAGCTGGATTTGCTCTTAGAAAATATTAAGAATGTAGTTTTATTTTTCAAACTATGGTAAAATATTTCAATTACATAACTATTTAACTAACACCAGCCACAATTAAAACAGCCATTATAATTATTATTGTAAGAAGAAGGATAGTATAGACTGGTGCCTGTTCAGGTTGTACCCGCCTCTCCGCCAGTGACCCTGAGCTGAAATAAGCAAAATCACAAGACAGACAGACGGATGGATGGATGGATAATAGTAGCAGTAGTTAACAATTTAACAGTCCATTGTTCATCTGTAGTGATGCTGGCTACTCTAACCCTGACCGCTTTTTTCGAGTAATGAGTAATCTAACACATGAATCTTTCCAAAATCAGTCTTCTTTTTCTTTGGCTGTCCGGTTAGGGACCACCACAGCAGATCAGTCGTTTCCATCTCTCCCTGTCCTCTGTATCTTCCTCTGTCACACAACACCCAACCTGCATGTCCTCCCTCAGCACATCCATAAACCTCCTCTTTGGCCTCCCTCTTTCTCCTCCTGCCTGGTGGCTCCATCCTCAGCATCCTTCTCCATATATACCTGGGTCCCTCCTCTGCACATGTACCATCTTGCCTCCTGGACTTTGTCTCCAAACCATCCCACTGAGCTGTCTTCCTCTGATATGTTCATTCTAATCTTGTCCATTCTCGTCCGTAATCAGATTAAAGTTACTTCTCCAAGTCCCTGTGTGTTACTATTATTTTTTGTCCGTGAACAGGGGGTCAGAGTCAACTGAACTGACCGCTTTGCCCGCTTTCAGCGCAGCTGTGAGCTTTTAAGCCGCAGTTTTGCGCTGCAGCTTTGAGATGAAAAATTAGTCGTCATCTCTCACAGTGCGGTGATGATATTTTTACGCTTTGTCCCCTTTATTTAAAACTCTGAGATGCTCTGTGTGTCTCGCTAAAAGCAGCTGATCCGTGATGTATTAAACAGTACACTTTTTTCCACCCAAATGTGCATCTCTTGCTGAGGATGACATGATGTAAAAAACGCTGATAAACTTCTTACCTATCAATCTGGTCCTCTTTCTGCATTAAAAAAATGTTATCCATTCTTTTTGCTCAAATGCCAAAGCAGGAGTGAATCCAGACAGAAAGGGGACCATGGAGCAGGGCAGGGACGCACCCCCACACCCCCCACCCCGCCACACACACCCTAGATGAAAGGTCCACTTTTGAAGCCTTTCTTTTATACGACTACAAATACTACTTAGAATATTAATAATTTCAACAACTAAATGTTTAGAGAGCATTTAAAGTTAGAAAGAATTTAATAGTTACATTTATAAACAATGTAGGTAAGAAATTGAAAGTTTTACTGTCACAGTGCTGTCAACAGTAAATATGAGGTCAGAAAGATGTCTGTTTTTTTATAAAACAAGTATTTATGTTCAGAGAAGTCAAGAAAGGGTGACTATGAAGTGAATATTGGCAAAACTGGTTATCATTTTCATGTTGAGGTGTGGGGGGTGTTGTCGGCAGCTGCTGAAAGTAACTAATAAAGTACGAGTAATCTAACTTAGTTATTTTAAAATTTAGTAATCAGTAACGTAATTAAGGAGTAATCAGTAATCAGTAATTTGATTACTTTTTCAAAGTAGCTGTGGCAACACTGTTCATCTGTGATATATGGATTAATTGCAAAGTAACACTAATGTGAAATATAGATTTTCTCTTAAGGTGAAGTTTTTTTTAAAGTAATTATGTAAATCTTGATGTAAAGTTGCAGTAAAATCAAAGCAGTAGTAGTACAGTTGTATGTAAGAGTTGGGCACCCCTGATGATTTCCAAGATTTTTCTCTTATAATCATTGGTTGTTTGGATCATTAATTTCAGTTAAATATGTCATATAGCAGGACAGACACAGTGATATTTGAGCCCACTTAAAATCACACCACAGATTTTCAATAATATTCAGGTCTGGGGACTGAGATGGCCAATCAGAGCATTGTACTTGTTCCTCTGCATGAATGCCTTAGTAGATTTTGAGCAGTGTTTAGGGTCGCTGTCTTCTTGAAAGATCCAGCCCTGGCACAACTTCAACTTTGTCACTGGATTCATGAACATTGTCTCAAGAATCTGCTGATATTGACTGGAATCCATGTGACCCTCAAGTTTAACAACATTCCCAATACCTGCACTGGCCACACAGCCCCACAGCATGATGGAACCACCTCCAAATTTTACGGTAGGGTAGAAAGCGTTTTTCTTGGTATGCTATGTTCTTTTTCAGCCATGCATACCACCCCTTGTTATGTCCAAATAACTCAATTTTAGTTCATCAGTCCACAGCACCTTATTCCAAAAAGAAGCTGGCTTGTCCAAATGTGCTTTAGCATACCTCAAGCAACTCTGTTTGTGGTGTGTACGCAGAAAAGGCTTCCTCTGCATACAGCATTATACAGCATCTCCTTGTGTAAAGTGCGCTGTATAGTTGAATGATGCACAGAGACACTATCTGCAGCAAGATCATGTTGTAGAACTTTGGAGCAGGTCTGTGGGTTGACTATGACTGTTCTCACCATCATTTGCTTCAGCTTATGAGATATTTCTTGGCCTGCCACTTTTGGCCTTAACTAGTACTGTGCCTGTGGTCTTCCATTTCCCCACTATGTTCCTCACAGTGGAAACTGACAGCTGAAATCTCTGAGGTAGCTTTTTGTATCCTTCCCCTAAACCATGTTGTTGAACAATCTTTGTTTTCAGGTCATTTGAGAGTTGTTTTAGAGGCTCCCCTATTGCCACTCATTAGAAGAGATGCAAAGAGGGAACATTTGCCAATGGCCACCTTAAATACCCTTTCTCATGATTGAATTCACCTGTGTAAGGAGGTCAAGGGTCAATGAGCTTACCAAACCAGTTTTGTGTTCCAATAATTAGTGCTAAATGTATTCAAATTAATAAAATGACAAGGGTGCCCATATTTATGCACCTGCCTAATTTTGTTTAAATAACTATTGTACACTTTCTGTAAATACTAGAAATGCCACCAGGACTCTTCCTAGAGCTGGCCACCTGTCTAAACTGAGCGATTGCTGGAGAAGGGCCTTAGTCAGGGAGGTGACCAAAAACCAAAGGTCACTCTGTCAGAGCTCCAGCATTCCTCTGTGGAGAGAGGACAAGATTCCAAAAGGAAAACCATCTCTGTATCAATCCACCAATCAGCACTATATGGTAGAGTGGCTAGACAGAAGCCACAACTCAGTAAAAGGCACATGGCAGCCCACCTGGAGTTTGTCAAAAGACACCTGAAAGCTCTCAGACCACAAGAAACAAATTTGTCTGGATAGATGAGACAACGATTGAACTCTTTGGTGTGAATACCAGCCATCATGTTTGGAGGAAACTAGGCAAACATTCAACACTGAGGCAATACCATCCCTACAGTGAAGCATGGTGGTGGCAGCATCATGCTGTGGGGATGTTTTTCAGCCGCAGGAACTGGGAGACTAAGGATTGAGGGAAAGATAAATGCAACAATGTCTTGAGACACCCTGGATGAATCCTGCTGCAGAGCGCTCTTGACCTCAGACTGGGGCGATGGTTCATCTTTCAGCAGGACAATGACCCTAAGCACACAGCCAAGATATTAAAGGAGTGGCTTCAGGACAACTTCTGTGAATATCCTTCAGTGGCCCAGCCAGAGTCCAGACCTGAATCTGATTGAACATCTCTAGAGAGATCTGAAAATGGTTGTTCAACGACACTCCCCATCCAACCTGATGGACCTGGAGAGTGGTGCAAAGAGGAATGGGCAAAACTGTCCAAAGATACGTGCACCAAGCTTGTGGCATCATATTCAAGAAAATATGAGGCTGTAACTGCTGCCAAAGGTGCATCAACAAAGTACTGACCAAAGGGTGTGAATACTGAAGTACATTTGGTTCCTTTTTTCTTTTTTTTTCTTTTTTTTAATAAATTTGAAAATTAAAAATTAAAAATTTCTAGCCACAGTCAGGGTGTAGAGGGGGTCTGGTTTGGGAACCACAGAATGAGGACGATGTGGTTCTGTTGGCTTCATCAAATCAGGACCTTCAGCATCCACTGGGGTGGTTTGCAGCCAAGTGTGAAGCGTCCAGGATGAAATCAGCACCTACAAATCCGAGGCCATGGTTCTCGACCGGAAAAAAGGTGCTTTGCCCTCTTCAGTTCGGTTGAGTGTCCTTGCCTCAAGTGGAGGAGTTTAAGTATCTCGGGGTCTTGTTCACGAGTGAGGGACGGATGGAGCGTGAGATCGATAGATGGATCGGTGCAGCATCTGCAGTGATGCAGTCGCTGTATCGGACCGTCGTGGTGAAGGGAGAGCTGAGTAGGGGGCAAAGCTCTCGATTTACTGATTGATGTACGTTCTGATCCTCACCTATGGTCATGAGATTTGGCTCATGACCGAAAGAACGAGATCGTGAGTACAAGCGGCCGAGATGAGTTTCCTCCGCAGGGTGGCTGGGTGCTCCCTTACAGATAGGGTGAGGAGCTCGGTCACTCGGGAGGAGCTCGGAGTCAAGCCGCTGCCCCTCCACATCGAAAGGATTCATTTGAGGTGGCTCGGACATCTTTTCCGGATGCCCCCTGGACGCCTCGCTGGAGAGGTGTTCTGGGCGCGTCCCATTGGGAGGAGGCCCCGGGGAAGACCCAGGACATGCTGGAGGGACTACATCTCTCGGCTGGCTTGGGAACGCCTTGGGGTTCCCCCGGAGGAGCTGGGGGAGGTGTGTATGGATCGGGAGGTCTGGGCGGCTTTGCTTGAGCTGCTGCCCCCACGACCCGACTCCGGATAAAGCGGAAGAAAATGGATGGATGGATGAAGAAAAAAAAAACATTTTTCATGTTGTCATTATGGGGTGTTGCGAGTAGAATTTTGCCAGAAAATAATGAATTTACTCCATTTTGGAATAAGGTTGTAACATAACAAAATATGAAAAAAGTGAAGCACTGTGAATACTTTCTTTATGCACGGTGTATTGTAATGTAGAGATAAAATCTAATGTATAATATAAAGATATAATGTAAAGAGGGAGTAGGGTTTAATATATTTACACTTATTCCTACCACTTTTGGACACTGAGCAATGAAGATCTATATTTTTCTGTGACTATAATAACTTTTGCTTATTTTATTTTATTGATTCTTTATTTATGTTTTCTTTGTCTGAATGAATTAATTCATTTATTCTACATACAGTCAGTTGTTAAAGTCATAACTATTTATAACTTCAGGACATCTAATATTAGCCACTATTTGGTGAAAATGTGAGTATGAATACAAATCATGACATTTGTTGTCTGTTACTGGCTGATACACACTTCGTGTTAGCTCTTTAGTCCTGAAGTGGAGCCTGGAGCCAATTTTACTGATACTGCCACAATTATAACATTTTTGCAGCTATTCAATTTGGGCTTGTTCCTCTCATTTGGTGCTATCTCAGTTCAGCTAAAGTGACAGAAGTAAGTCCTCTTCAGGCCTCGAAATCCATTGGTGCTGGTGCTTATGACTGGATTCCACAGTGTGAAGCAGATGAGAGCCAATAATGCTCCTTGAACAGGTTGCCAGTTCATGTCAAGCCTCTACCCATTTACAGTTGGGTGGACTGGACACAATGCAGATGAAGTGTCTTGTCCAAGGGTACAGGGAGCTTGCATGGCCAAGAATCAAACCCTGCGTATTGGTCGCCTTAAGTCCTCTAGTCCACTAAGCTCTCAGGCTTTCCATGTATTTCACATCAGAAAAGTGTATTAGAAACAAAATCTCAAAATTGTTTCATTTATTTCTCCCAGACTATTCACTTCAATCAATCAATCAATCAATTTTTTTTTATATAGCGCCAAATCACAACAAACAGTTGCCCCAAGGCGCTTTATATTGTAAGGCAAGGCCATACAATAATTATGTAAAACCCCAACGGTCAAAACAACCCCCTGTGAGCAAGTACTTGGCTACAGTGGGAAGGAAAAACTCCCTTTTAACAGGAAGAAACCTCCAGCAAAACCAGGCTCAGGGAGGGGCAGTCTTCTGCTGGGACTGGTTGGGGCTGAGGGAGAGAACCAGGAAAAAGACATGCTGTGGAGGGGAGCAGAGATCGATCACTAATGATTAAATGCAGAGTGGTGCATACAGAGCAAAAAAAGAAAGAAACAGTGCATCATGGGAACCCCCCAGCAGTCTACGTCTATAGCAGCATAACTAAGGGATGGTTCAGGGTCACCTGATCCAGCCCTAACTATAAGCTTTAGCAAAAAGGAAAGTTTTAAGCCTAATCTTAAAAGTAGAGAGGGTGTCTGTCTCCCTGATCTGAATTGGGAGCTGGTTCCACAGGAGAGGAGCCTGAAAGCTGAAGGCTCTGCCTCCCATTCTACTCTTACAAACCCTAGGAACTACAAGTAAGCCTGCAGTCTGAGAGCGAAGCGCTCTATTGGGGTGATATGGTACTACGAGGTCCCTAAGATAAGATGGGACCTGATTATTCAAAACCTTATAAGTAAGAAGAAGAATTTTAAATTCTATTCTAGAATTAACAGGAAGCCAAAGAAGAGAGGCCAATATGGGTGAGATATGCTCTCTCCTTCTAGTCCCCGTCAGTACTCTAGCTGCAGCATTTTGAATTAACTGAAGGCTTTTTAGGGAACTTTTAGGACAACCTGATAATAATGAATTACAATACTCCAGCCTAGAGGAAATAAATGCATGAATTAGTTTTTCAGCATCACTCTGAGACAAGACCTTTCTGATTTTAGAAATATTGCGTAAATGCAAAAAAGCAGTCCTACATATTTGTTTAATATGCGCTTTGAATGACATATCCTGATCAAAAATGACTCCAAGATTTCTCACAGTATTACTAGAGGTCAGGGTAATGCCATCCAGAGTAAGGATCTGGTTAGACACCATGTTTCTAAGATTTGTGGGGCCAAGTACAATAACTTCAGTTTTATCTGAGTTTAAAAGCAGGAAATTAAAGGTCATCCATGTCTTTATGTCTGTAAGACAATCCTGCAGTTTAGCTAATTGGTGTGTGTCCTCTGGCTTCATGGATAGATAAAGCTGGGTATCATCTGCGTAACAATGAAAATTTAAGCAATACCGTCTAATAATACTGCCTAAGGGAAGCATATATAAAGTGAATAAAATTGGTCCTAGCACAGAACCTTGTGGAACTCCATAATTAACTTTAGTCTGTGAAGAAGATTCCCCATTTACATGAACAAATTGTAATCTATTAGACAAATATGATTCAACCACCGCAGCGCAGTGCCTTTAATACCTATGGCATGCTCTAATCTCTGTAATAAAATTTTATGGTCAACAGTATCAAAAGCAGCACTGAGGTCTAACAGAACAAGCACAGAGATGAGTCCACTGTCCGAGGCCATAAGAAGATCATTTGTAACCTTCACTAATGCTGTTTCTGTACTATGATGAATTCTAAAACCTGACTGAAACTCTTCAAATAGACCATTCCTCTGCAGATGATCAGTTAGCTGTTTTACAACTACCCTTTCAAGAATTTTGAGAGAAAAGGAAGGTTGGAGATTGGCCTATAATTAGCTAAGATAGCTGGGTCAAGTGATGGCTTTTTAAGTAATGGTTTAATTACTGCCACCTTAAAAGCCTGTGGTACATAGCCAACTAACAAAGATAGATTGATCATATTTAAGATCGAAGCATTAAATAATGGTAGGGCTTCCTTGAGCAGCCTGGTAGAATGGGGTCTAATAAACATGTTGATGGTTTGGATGAAGTAACTAATGAAAATAACTCAGACAGAACAATCGGAGAGAAAGAGTCTAACCAAATACCGGCATCACTGAAAGCAGCCAAAGATAACGATACGTCTTTGGGATGGTTATGAGTAATTTTTTCTCTAATAGTTAAAATTTTGTTAGCAAAGAAAGTCATGAAGTCATTACTAGTTAAAGTTAATGGAATACTCAGCTCAATAGAGCTCTGACTCTTTGTCAGCCTGGCTACAGTGCTGAAAAGAAACCTGGGGTTGTTCTTATTTTCTTCAATTAGTGATGAGTAGAAAGATGTCCTAGCTTTACGGAGGGCTTTTTTATAGAGCAACAGACTCTTTTTCCAGGCTAAGTGAAGATCTTCTAAATTAGTGAGACGCCATTTCCTCTCCAACTTACGGGTTATCTGCTTTAAGCTACGAGTTTGTGAGTTATACCACGGAGTCAGACACTTCTGATTTAAAGCTCTCTTTTTCAGAGGAGCTACAGCATCCAAGTTGTCTTCAATGAGGATGTAAAACTATTGACGAGATACTCTATCTCCCTTACAGAGTTTAGGTAGCTACTCTGCACTGTGTGTTATATGGCATTAGAGAACATAAAGAAGGAATCATATCCTTAAACCTAGTTACAGCGCTTTCTGAAAGACTTCTAGTGTAATGAAACTTATTCCCTACTGCTGGGTAGTCCATCAGAGTAAATGTAAATGTTATTAAGAAATGATCAGACAGAAGGGAGTTTTCAGGGAATACTGTTAAGTGTTCTATTTCCATACCATAAGTCAGAACAAGATCTAAGATATGATTAAAGTGGTGGGTGGACTCATTTACTTTTTGAGCAAAGCCAATAGAGTCTAATAATAGATTAAATGCAGTGTTGAGGCTGTCATTCTCAGCATCTGTGTGGATGTTAAAATCGCCCACTATAATTATCTTATCTGAGCTAAGCACTAAGTCAGACAAAAGGTCTGAAAATTCACAGAGAAACTCACAGTAACGACCAGGTGGACGATAGATAATAACAAATAAAACTGGTTTTTGGGACTTCCAATTTGGATGGACAAGACTAAGAGACAAGCTTTCAAATGAATTAAAGCTCTGTCTGGGTTTTTGATTAATTAATAAGCTGGAATGGAAGATTGCTGCTAATCCTCCGCCCCGGCCCGTGCTACGAGCATTCTGACAGTTATTGTGACTCGGGGGTGTTGACTCATTTAAACTAACATATTCATCCTGCTGTAACCAGGTTTCTGTTAGGCAGAATAAATCAATATGTTGATCAATTATTATATCATTTACCAACAGGGACTTAGAAGAGAGAGACCTAATGTTTAATAGACCACATTTAACTGTTTTAGTCTGTGGTGCAGTTGAAGGTGCTATATTATTTTTTCTTTTTGAATTTTTATGCTTAAATAGATTTTTGCTGGTTATTGGTAGTCTGGGAGCAGGCACCGTCTCTACGGGGATGGGGTAATGAGGGGATGGCAGGGGGAGAGAAGCTGCAGAGAGGTGTGTAAGACTACAACTCTGCTTCCTGGTCCCAACCCTGGATAGTCACGGTTTGGAGGATTTAAGAAAATTGGCCAGATTTCTAGAAATGAGAGCTGCTCCATCCAAAGTGGGATGGATGCCGTCTCTCCTAACAAGACCAGGTTTTCCCCAGAAGCTTTGCCAATTATCTATGAAGCCCACCTCATTTTTTGGACACCACTCAGACAGCCAGCAATTCAAGGAGAACATGCGGCTAAACATGTCACTCCCAGTCCGATTGGGGAGGGGCCCAGAGAAAACTACAGAGTCCGACATTGTTTTTGCAAAGTTACACACCGATTTAATGTTAATTTTAGTGACCTCCGATTGGCGTAACCGGGTGTCATTACTGCCGACGTGAATTACAATCTTACCAAATTTACGCTTAGCCTTAGCCAGCAGTTTCAAATTTCCTTCAATGTCGCCTGCTCTGGCCCCCGGAAGACAATTGACTATGGTTGCTGGTGTCGCTAACTTCACATTTCTCAAAACAGAGTCGCCAATAACCAGAGTTTGATCCTCGGCGGGTGTGTTGTCGAGTGGGGAAAAACGGTTAGAGATGTGAACGGGTTGGCGGTGTACACGGGGCTTCTGTTTAGGGCTACGCTTCCTCCTCACAGTCACCCAGTCAGCCTGCTTTCCCGGCTGCTCGGGATCTGCCAGGGGGGAACTAACGGCGGCTAAGCTACCTTGGTCCGCACCGACTACAGGGGCCTGGCTAACTGTAGAATTTTCCACGGTGCGGAGCCGAGTCTCCAATTCGCCCAGCCTGGCCTCCAAAGCTACGAATAAGCTACACTTATTACAAGTACCGTTACTGCTAAAGGAGGCCGAGGAATAACTAAACATTTCACACCCAGAGCAGAAAAGTGCGGGAGAGACAGGAGAAGCCGCCATGCTAAATCGGCTAAGAGCTAGTAGCTACGCTAAGCTAGCGGATTCCTAAAAACACGCAAAGTGAATAATGTGTAAATAATTTAGAGGTGATTCAGCAGAAGGGGTGCTTTAGTTAAGGCACGTAAAGATTACACTGGGAAACAAATCGTAATCTAGATAACTAGATCAATCTAACTGCGCAGATTAAACAGCTAACAGATACAGAAAAACACCGCTGTGCTCCGGAACAGGAAGTGATACAATACCGCAGTGAGAGCCAACCACCAGTAGAGGCAAGCAAGACTAAGGTCTGTGTGAAAGTAAAGTGACACTATTTCTTATTTCTCTGGTGTATGTTTTGTGTCCAGAACAGAAAGATGCACAAAATGTTTGTTGTGGGTTTCAAAACAAATCTTGTCAAGCTCAAAAATAATTCTCAGAGCAAAACAGAAACATGAGGCTGAATAGAAAATCTCACTTTTGTCTCTCAAGCTGTAAAACTTTCCTCTGGGTTGTTTTCAATTTTCATTTTATTTTCATTGATATAGCACCAAATCACAACAAAGTTGCCTCAAGACGCTTCACACAAGTAAGGTCTAACTTTATGTAACGAACACCAGCAGGTGTCACTGTGCATATGTAGTTAGTAAACCTCACTCCCAACAGCTCAAAAGGATTCTCTGGTCACAAGGCCAGAGCCCTGGGTTTTAGCCTTCTGGTTAGAGAGTCTGACTCCCATGCCGAGGATCGCGAGTTTGCGTCTTGAGGGGAGCAAATGGGCGAAGTCATAACAACACAATGCATAGTGCAGCCGCTACAGTGGTGCCGTGACCCAGATGGGAGTGAGTTTAGGGGGGTGAGTGTAACAGAGGCCAGCAGGTGTCACTGTGCATATGTAGTTAGTAAACCTTACTCCCAAAAAAAGTCCCCAAAAAACATAATTCATGCTACATCTGGAAAGGAATACGAATTGCGACAGACAGCCGGCCAACTTCTCAGACTGCGCTGTGACCCGCTCCCAATGGTTTGTGCACACAAGTCCCGCAATGTGGTACAAATATAGGTGGAAAACATTAGGATGACCAGGACAGCGGTCAGAATGCAGTGAGAATATGACAAATACACTTACAGTACATTACCATACGAGTGAGGTCCGATTGCAGGTGGAGGAAATATAATCCAGCAGCACTCGAGGTGTGCTCGTGGTTGGTTCAGGCACAGTCGGGACATTCAGCCAGGATTCGAAATGGCGGATCATTTCTAAGTGCCCCTCAAACGCGTTCAGAATGCTTCAAATGCCGTTTTCATGCCATACGAATATTTAGATTGCAGTTAGACTTCACTCCAACCGCCGTTTGATATTTTTCCACCTCCACTGCACCTCGACTGTTTTGCACATGTGCAAAACATTTGGGGTGGCCACAGGAATCTGCCTGACTGTTTAGACTGCTCTCAGAAAGCTGTCCGACGTCCTTGAATGCACCTTGACACTTTTGGAATGTGGGCCGAACTTTCATTCAGATGCCATTCGGCCTCTAGTGTGATGGGGGTATAAGTAACTTCTCATCTGACACAAGGCCAACCCATACCATCCAGTGCACAATAAACCCTGTCATAGTCACTCGTTAACATCTAAAGCTCACAATCACCCTATGAGACTAGACGTACCAGGACTTGGACCTTCTTCCTTCTGCAAAGATGTCAGCTATACATCTCTAACTGTGACCTCATGAATCCTTAAGATCTCCACTTCATAAACAAAACTACGATCCTGGAGACATGATTATTATGACCAAAATAACCGGGGTATAAAGAAATAAATTCATTCACATAATTATTACAACATTTTATTTGGTAATACTGCATTGTTGTTTAATTACATTAAAGATTGGTGGTTGAGGACGGTTCACTTTGTGTTGCATTTAAACCTTCCACTGCAAGATGATTGTGGTCAGTAAGAAGCAACACTACCAGATCTATAAGTGCATGGTTGTCTTTACAGTATCACGTTTTTTACAATAATCACAGCATATCACCTTACATACAGTATTATATCAATAGCAATATATCATGATATACTGAATCATAACCCTGTATAATCATAAGTATTGTATCATCAGATTCTTGCCAGTACACAGCCCTTCAAAATAATTGAATCTCTCAATAAGTTTGACATTACTCCTGACTACAAAAACACACACTGCTGATGGCTGAGTAAATCCAGCTTCAGAGAGTAAAAACCCTCCCATGTGTTGCTTCTACCTGTGCACCTAAAACAGGTGATCTCACTAATCAGCTCATCCACCTGCCTGAAGAGCTTAACTAATTACAATCAGCTGGTTTATTGGGAAGATGGAACAAATATGTGGCTGGACTTTTACTTTCTGAAGCTGGATTTGACACCTCTGGAAGTCTTAGAAAGCCTAGATCTTAGTCTTGGAAACATATTGCAAACTAATCCTAAAATGCATCCATAGCATTCATTTTCTACAAAGATCACATCATCTTGAAAGTCAAGATCAGTGAAACATTCTTCAGCAACAAAGTCACACAGATCACTGGACTCTATGATATTACATGGCACCTAGTCTATGCAAGCATCAGCCAGACCAGAAGTCGGAACAAAAATCTCTGATGGACCCCAGAATTCAGTAGGAAACAGTCAGAGACTTTTCCCCTACTCCACAAACCACTCATAGTACCTGTGTTATATGCTGGTCATGATGTCCAAACAGCTTATTGGGATCCTGCAAAGCCTCAGAATGAGGAATGCTTTGTGCAATTCAGCAGAGCCACTGCTGAAAGCAAAACGCATTAGGACCCAAATTAGCTCTCTACAGTAGCTTGTATTATTGAGACAATTGACCACAGCACTCCAGCTATAATCAAAACCTTTACGTTACACTCAGAGGTTTTAATTTGCAACCCAGACAATTAATCTGCTAAGTGATGCTATGTAATTAGAGCCAATGTGCACATACACATCCTGTAAATACTGCGCTTCCCACAGAGTGGCTCACCTTTCAGTAATTTAACTCACGAACGTATTGTTGTTGGTGCAGTTTGTTTGCAGAAGAGCTGACTGTGCACTGTCAATCCAGGGGGGAACTCTGTAGCTCACTGCTAAGATTGATGGCAAGGACAGAAATTATTGCATGAGATGTACAAACTGTTAGTGAAATATGGAGCAATGGAAGTGTGGGAAGTTTTTAGCTCTGTTGTCATTCTACAGTGCAAATAACACAGATGATATCAAATTTATCACAGGTTTAGCTATTGATGAGGTGCTGGAAGTCAGGTTTTTGGTACAGTTGTTAATGGGGGGACTTTCCTTATGCTATGCTGACTTCCACTGGGCTGGATATAGTTCCACCCGATGCTGCATAGTTTGTAAACCTTATTATTTTTTGTATGTACAACCCTTCCAGTTTCAGGCAGGTAATGTTATTGTACGAGTTTCCAAACCACCCCCTCTCTGTGTTGGCCCAGCATTACAGTCATTAAACTTCATTATATGGACAGTTGGTGCTTACACAGGTGTGTGTGTGTGTGTGTGTGTGTGTGTGTGTGTGTGTGTGTGTGTGTGTGTGTGTGTGTGTGTGTGTGTGTGTGTGTGTGTGTGTGTGTGTGTGTGTGTGTGTGTGTGTATTGGGGTAGATGGGTGGTCAGTGTGAAGGATGAGATGCCACTTGCACTTTACTGTAGTCAGCATACACACATAGGTATAAATGTGTACTCAAGCCCCAAATGGTAACAAAACAGCACATGTTCAGAACACACAAGGTTACTGCAAGGCAGAGGTGACAGCCACATGTTGACTGTGTCGGAGAGAAGATCCACACATCCTTCTAATTTTAATGAACTGACATGCCATGTGTAACTGCTTTCAAACTAATATTGCCTTAAAAAACAACTTTTAAAAAGATTAAATCTTCAACATTGCTCAATATAACACACTGTTAGGAAAATAGTGACACATTACATGATGCAAAAACACTGTTCATTTACTCTTATGTAATTAAACCAAGCATCCTCCAGTGCTGAAAAATTAAGCCAAATCTATGGAGCTAAATCAAGGCCAAAAGTTTTGTAATCTGAAAATAAAAAAGATTGAAAAAATAAATTTTGAAACTGAAAATTAAAGTTTTGTTCTTGAATTTTATAATCATTTAAAAAGTATTATCAAAATAAAAATAAGTGTAAGATATATATTTTTCAGTTTAAATAAATTTTTGATTCAGCTCTGTAATTATTTGATTAAATAATTTATTTTCATTCATATTTTTTTTTTTCACCTTCAGCTCTTTTTTTCACTTTCATATCTTATTTTTTCAGTTTCAAACTTTTGGCCCCGTTCTGGCGTGGGAGGGCGTGGAGGGGCGTGGAATTGTGAGTGACAGCAGAGCAATCAGTCCTCACATGATGTTGCATTCAGGAAATGTGGGTACTTTGATAGATAATGACTCTACACCCGTCTCCATCGTGGCTGGCGCGTGAAAGAAAATAGAGAGAATGAAAGCTTATTACAAGGCTTTAAACCCTCGAGATAAAGCTGTTTATTGTGATCGATGTGTAGCAGTTGGTTCAGTGGATCCGTATGTTGTACCGGATAGTGAATTTAATGATGATGAAACAAAGCTGACCGCCCGTAAATCCAAATCCAAAGCGGCCCTGAAGAGCACTCCAGCTACTGGCAGTGTGTAGAAGCCTCACCGTTACAGGCCCGTCACCGTGGCGCTGAGAGAGATCCACCGCTACAAGAAATCCACCGAGCTGCTGATCCACAAGCTTTTGACATAATCAGAGATATTGTTACACCTGCATATCCTGCTGCAACCATTCAGTCTAATGGAGACTGTGAGAACTTTTTGTACTTTGTTATCAGTAAAATCCATGATATCAGGGCAGACATCAATTCCTCTCTTCCTTCTCCTGTCTCCTATCTTACTTGGCCATCAGTACTTAGCAGTTTCACACCAATATCGCTGAAAGAGCTCAGCGGTCTGATTCACAGGATGAATCCTTCCTCCTGCCCACTCGATATTGTCCCCATCTCTTTATTTAAAAAGCTTATCAATACCACTGGCCCATGTAGCTTATCAATAATCAACAGATCACTGACCTCTGGCTGTGTCCCTCAGTATTTTAAATAGGCTGTTATTCAAACTATTTAAAAAAAAAAGCCAAATGCTGAACCTTCACTTCTTCAGAATTGTAGACTGATTTCAAAATTGCCTTTTCTTTCCAAAGTACTAGAGAAAGTGGTACCCAAACACCTCAATGAGGGTGAGTACGATATTCTTGACAAATTTCAATATGGGTTCCATCACTTGCACTCTACAGAAACAGCTCTTCTAAGAGACTCAAATAATATTTTAATGAGCAGAGATGCAGATGAATACCCAGTACTTGTACTTTTGGATGTGTTTGCAGCTTTCGATACAGTCGATCTTTGTGTCTTCCTTGAGACACTAGGACATGGGTGTGCATCTCTGAGTCAGCCCTAGATTGGTTTTAGTCTTATCTTTCTAACAGGAGTGTCTATGTTGCTGCAGCCAATTACACATCCTCTGCCCTGTTGTATGCACCAAGGCTCTGTTCTGGGACCTATTTCATTTGCATTGTATTTGCTCCCACTTGGACACATTTTGAGCTCTTTTGATGAAGTCTCATACCATTGATATGCAGATGATATCCAGTTGTACATTTTATTTACTCCTCAAAATTTTACTACAGTATCCGTTCTTCAGAACTGTATTGAGGCCATAAGAGTCTGGATAGTGGCTAATTATCCGTCTCTTAATACAAGAAAAGCTGAAGTCCTTTTTTGTGCCCCTGAGGAGTTTGTTCCATCAGAGGTTAGGAACCTTGGCTCTCTGTCCTTCTTTGTTTGCTCAGCAGTCACAAATTTGGGTGTTATGTTTGACCATGCTATCAATTTGGACATATGCTTCCAGTCTTGTTCAGTTCTGTTTCTTTCATCTTCAGAATATTGCCCACCTTGATTGTGTTGTGTCCAGAGCTGAGCTGAAGGTGATTATATTCACACCTTTGTTTCCCCACTCCTGGGCTATTGTAACTCACTGTTCTTTAGCCTCAGCAAGTCGTCTCTGGAGCACTTACAAACAGTCCAAAATGCAAGGTTTCTTAGTAGGTCTTCCAAGAGGTCCTGTGTAACACAACTTCTGTCCTCCATACATTGGCTCCCTATTCAATTTAGGCTGCAGTTTAAAGTACTGGTGATAACTGTCAGAGCTCTGTGTGGTCAGACGCCACCCTACATCAGTGAACTCCTACACCCTTATGCTCTGAGCAGGCCTCCAGAGGTCTCAGACCACAACGTGTTGGTTGTGCTGAGGTCTAGGTTGAGAACCAAGGGAGACTGTGCATTTGGGCTGGTGACTCCAAAGCTATGGAATGCACTGCCATTGCATCTACGCTCTGTGGACTCTTAGAACTTTTAAGATGAAGCTCACCTCATTTGTACACGATTGCTTTCACCTAGTGTTGCGTTCTTGCTGTTTTTAATCTGTGTTTTTATTATAATTTTTTACTGTGAAGCACTTTGTGATTGTATCTTGAAAGGAGCTATATAAATAATTTTACTTGTTTACTTACTTACAATCAAGTCCATATTAAGTATTTGGATGTAATTTTTGTACATTTGCCTCTGTACACAAAACCAGTGGAGTTGTGATGGAAGCCACCAAGACGCCCATGACCACTGTGAAGAAGTCAGTAAAAAAGATAGCATAGAGCTGATCTGTTGAATCCTCTACTCCACTCCACCCTGAAACTGTGACTGGTGGCACATCATACTGTTTGTATTTCATAATGATTGCTATAAATGAAGTTGAAGACATATTCAATGACTTGGAAATGTTCATGTATCCATCTCCTGAAATAAAACAGGGTGTAAAAGGGATAAGTCAATTTAAATATAATGATCATATTTATTTTGTTCAATGACTTATAGGATCCGAAAATGGAGGCATGATGTATTTAAATGGCTGTAATTCTTAAATGGTTCATGCAGTGTTTCATTGAACACATTTGTTGATTCATTTTAATTCCACTGTGGTGGTGTACAGAGGTCAAATTACACAAATTGTGTCACTGCTCAATTACTCATGGAACTAACCAATGTCCATTGACTTTCAGCTGTGGTACATCTCACTGCCTTTGACAATTAGGTAGCCTTCAGCACAATATAGTGTCTTAGAAATACACAGTTTGGTCTAGATGTATAAGAAATGAAGGCAATCCCTTGGCTATGAATAATCAAAAACCACTACAAGTGACTTGGAACTTGTATTATGAATGAACACAAAAGTTTTGCAAATGTATGCAGTCATTTCTAAAAAGTCATTAAGGGTCTCTCTACACCTCTCTGTCTGAGAGCACACCAAAGCATTTTACAAAGCCTCACATTCACCTGCACATGCTCAAAGCAGCAGCAGAGCTTCTGTGAAAGGCTTTAGTTGGGGACCAGAGTATTATTCAAGGATAGTGGGGTGGCATAGACCTCTAAAGAGCTACCGGGGGTAAATAAAGATTTACATGGGGTCAAAATATAAACATGCTCCAATCATGTTGAAAACGATGCCACATTATTTGTCTGATCATAATGATTCAAAAAAGGTATAGTTTGGACTATCTGTGACTGAATGTTCTGGAGTTATGGGGCAAAACAAACAGTTTCAGTTTGTACAGGGGTCAAAAGTTAAAGTTGCTCCAGTTTTGGTCAAAAGTGATGTAAATTATTGGTTGAAATAAAAGGATTAATAAATGGAACCATTTTGACTGTGTTGAATGCTTGGTCTCCAAAGTGAAGGTCAAGCAAGGTCGATGACTATTGGATTCTATGACGTATAGCATGTTACCCCGTAACATGATACGTAAGCATGGCAGATGGTCCAAAGTATTCCTTTTTAAAATGATATGAACTCAACCAATAATGTGCATCATTTTTACCAAAAGTTGAGTAACTTTAACTTTTGACCCATGTACAACCTGAAACTGACCTTTGGGCAATTCTACGGTAACGGAATTACAACAGTAGCAAAATCTGGACATATGGCATCTAACCACGACAGATTAGCTCAGATTGTAATTCCGTTGCCGTAGAATTGCCCCTTTGTCACTATTTTTGCTGGGGGTTTTGTTTTTGTTTTTTTTTGTTTTTTACCCTATAACTCCATGGAATTCAGTCATAGATAGTCCAAACTATACCTTTTTGGAATCTTTATGATCAGACAAATAATGTGGTATAGTTTTCAACATGATTGGAACATTTCAAAATTTTAACCCTTGTATAATTCTTTATTGACCCCTGTAGCTCATTATAGGTCAGCTCTAGGATGAAAAAGAAAAAAAAACAGTTAATTTAGAATATGTGTGCCAAATCCCATGCTTTTATCACAAAATGCACAATTTTCATGGAGATTTTAGCTAAGCTGCACCACTAAGACACTTTTACAAGCAGAAAATAGAAGCTGACCGTCCAATTAATAGGCAGCGAGGGCGTGTTGAAAATGCCAAAACTGTTAAATCATTTTATCCTGATGATCCAGACGACGTTCATCGCTTGACATGCAATTTTTATGTCTAAAACATGTTGTGAAATTACTCCCATCACCAACACCCACCAATAACCATAATGGCTAATGTGTGCTGTTTAATCTCATCAAAAGCTTTCTCATGCAATCATTTACGTACACAAGAAACACTGACATTTAGATGAATCACGTATTTCAGTCACACATTGCTCTTTCCAATCTCTCACCTTATCAGTGTGTGAAAAATGACAGAGATCACTCTCACTTGTCACCGCTGTGTAACACCTGTAGGTGTGATGATGTCACAAACAAGCCACAATGGGTTATTAAGTGCTTTTGGATATGTGTGAGTGAGAGCGTGTGCGCGACTGTCTGAGTGCATCTCAAAACAGGAACTGTTGTGCCAAAATTCGTACTAGCATTAAAACAACACAGCTGCACAAATACAGTCTGGTTTAACCAGAAAGTGTTTGGTGAGAGTCTTTTCCATGTTGTGGTTAAGTACTATATACTTGAATTTACCTGTTTTGTTGCCTAATGATAAAATCCCTGTCAAAAACTGGTTGGTGCTTCTCAGCAGACAAGCTAAACTGACTAATGCCATTTCTGTATCACAAAACAAGTAACTATCCTCGTCACTAACCTCTGCGATGAAGTTGCTTTGTTATGAGTTATTAGTTGTTGAAAGTGACACCTGCGCAGTTTAAATTATATAACATTTCAAACCAGAAGTGGGACGAAGTCACCATGAAGTCACTCTCAAGTCATAAATCAACAAGTCCCAAGTCAAGTCTCAAGTCATAATGACCACCAGTTGTTTGCAGACTGACTTGAGACTTGACTTGGGACTTGCAGACTGATGACTTGAGAATGAATTGACAGTGACTTTGTCCCACCTCTGTTTCAAACTCATTTATGTTATCAGTATAATTCAATATATTGATGTAAATCTAAGACAGTATTTCCCAATCCTGGACTAGGACCCAAAGTACTGCACATTTTCCATGTGTCCCTGAATTAACACAACAGATCTGTTGTGTTAATGGACTGCATTTATATAGCGCTTTTCCATCTGCATCAGACGCTAAAGCGCTTTACAAATAATGTCTCACATTCACCCCGATGTGAGGGTGCTGCCATGCAAGGTGCCCACAACACACTGGGAGCAAGGACCTTGCCCAAAGGCCCTTAGTGATTTTCCAGTCAAGCTGGGATTTCAACCAGGATCTTCTGGTCTCAAGACCAACGCTTAACCACTAGACCATCACCTCCATGGAGAACCCCTTTTCCATGAGATATGATGTCATATTTACAGCAGATTAGTATAACCTGAGGAAATCCTCTATGTGTCATTTTACAGAAGGTAAAAGTCACCACAACCTGACTGAAATCGTCCACTTGGATGGAACTATAAATCACTGATAAACTGTTAATATTTATATTATTCCTCCTCTACATGTTAATCTAATCCTGTCCAAGCATGACTAAACTGTGGTTAGTCCTTTAGAACTAAGCAAAGTTCACTTATCTGGTCAAGGTCACCACTGTATACAAAAACACAAATAAAGGATGTAACCATTTAGCACACAGACTAAAAGCTCAGAAGCATACAGTCTCATTCTGCCTCATTTTCAGGTGGATCACTCCAACATGGACATAGCCTTGGGAACTGATGGATTTTTCATCAAGGAAATCTTACCTACAACTCAATGAAGAGGAGAAACAAATGCTTCAGCCATGTTGTAATTACATATATAAATATGATGGAATAAGTGGCTATCAAATTTATCTGAATAAACTAAGTATAAAGTATATTTTTATTAACAATAAATCCTGTTGTCTCACAGCGAGAAGGTCATGGGTTCGATTCCCACCTATGGCCTTTCTGTGTGGAGTTTGCAAGTTCTCCCCGTGTTTGTGTGGGTTCTCTCAGGGTGCTCTGGCTACCTCCCACATCCAAAGACATGCAGGTTAGGTGAATTGGAAACTTTAAATTATCCGTAGGTGTTCATGCGGGTGTGGATGTGTTTGTTTGCTGAGATGTGGCCCTGCGACATACTGGCGTCCTGTCCAGGGTGTACCTCGCATCCTGCTCTATAACTGCTGGGATAGGCTAGGCTCCAGCCCCCGCGACTTGGACTGAGCGGTTGAAGATGAGTGTGTGTGTGTGTGTGTGTGTGTGTGTGTGTGTGTGTGTGTGTGTGTGTGTGTGTGTGTGTGTGTGTGTGTGTGTGTGTGTGTGTGTGTGTGTGTAAATCCTATTATTATATGGCTGTGACGCTACGCGCACTCTGATTGGGTGATTACCAGTCAGATATTTTTTTCCCATATCAGATCGGTTTCTATGACAATCAGTCCGAAATGCGTATTTTCTTTACAAACCAGAAGCTCAAAATTTCGATTAGAAAAAGCACGTCAGACATGAACATACTCCATAAAAATCTAAACAGCATCTGAAAAAACACACAGATTGAAAGCAGACCAGCTAACGACCAGACCATCTGTTACCAAGTTCTTCATGGAGGTGAAGCAAACAAATCGGACTACGAGCCATCAGCAGCTTTCATATTTGGACAATACTGTAAGTTTGCATGTTTATATGTATGTAATAGTCATATAATAAATAAATTATTAACCTCACTTGCTCGGTCTGTGTATATATATATATATATATATATATATATATATATATATATATATATATACATATACGAGGTCTATTAGAAAAGTATCCGACCTTATTTTTTTTTTTCAAAAACCATATGGATTTGAATCACGTGTGATTGCGTCAGCCAAGCTTGAACATTCGTGCGCATGCGTGAGTTTTTTTCATGCCTGTCGGTTGCGTCATTCGCCTGTGAGCAGGCTTTGAGTGAGGAGTGGTCCACCCCTCTCGTCGTTTTTTTCATTGTTTAGGAATGGCTCAGAGACTGCCGCTTTGCTTGATCAAAATTTTTTCAGAAACTGTGAGGGACATCAAAGTGGACACCATTCGAGAAATTCAGATGGTTTTTGGTGAAAATTTTATGGGCTTCAAAGAGATTACGGAGTGTTACTGTCGCTTTAAGGATGGCCCAGAGCGACTGGTGGTGCGCCGCGCTCCAAAGCCGCCATCGACAGGCTGAGCGACCATTTCATTTCTAAACGGATGGCTGTATGGATCCATGACCATCGTGTGCAATTTCTGTGGTTATCACAAGAGCTGGACATCAACCATTTTCCGGCAGATTTCACTTTTAACAAGAGATTTTGTCATGGAAAGCCGAGCGGAGGCTTTGCACATCACAATGGATTCGCTACTGGAACGAGACAAAACCACCTCCGTTTTGGTCTCACAGGACGGCTTTGAGATGGTGTTCAGACAGCTGTCAGTGGTTTTTCCATTGAGTGATTATCCGAGAAATTGTGGATGTGCCTGGACATGCCAGAACATGTCCTGTGAGGCTTCATCACGGCGTTGCTTTGTGTCATGTGGCACCGCCGCGATGCGCGGAATTCCTCCGCACGTCTGTCTCAATGTGCCGAAAAGTGCTGATGTCCACGTCTTTTCACAATTCCTGTGCTAGCCAGATGACATCCCAGATAAAACACAGTGTCCAGTTTGGAAATAAACGGCACATTCCACTGTTACAGGTGTTTTTGTCATGGAAAGAGGAGCGGAGGCTTCGCGCGTCGCGGCGATGCCGCATGGCGCAAAGCAACGCCGTGATGAAGCCTCACAGGACATGTTCTGGCATGTCCAGGCACATCCACAATTTCTCGGATAATCACTCGATGGAAAAACCACCGACAGCTGTCTGAACGCCATCTCAAAGCCGTCCTGTGAGACCAAAATGGAGGTGGTTTTGTCTCGCTCCAGTAGCGAATCCATCATGACACGCGAAGCCTCCGCTCGGCTTTCCATGACAAAATCTCTTGTTAAAAGTGAAATCTGCCGGAAAATGGTTGATGTCCAGCTCTTGTGATAACCAGAGAAATTGCACACGATGGTCATGGATCCAGACAGCCATCCGTTTAGAAATGAAATGGTCGCTCAGCCTGTCGATGGTGGCTTCGGAGCATGGCGCACCACTAGTCGCTCTGGGCCGTCCTTAAAGTGACAGTAACACTCCGTAATCTCTTTGAAGCCCATAAAATTTTCACCAAAAACCATCTGAATTTCTCGAATGGTGTCCACTTTGATGTCCCTCACAGTTTCTGAAAAAATTTTGATCAAGCAAAGCAGCAGTCTCTGAGCCATTCCTAAACAATGAAAAAAATGAGGAGAGGGGTGGACCACTCCTCACTCAAAGCCTGCTCACAGATGAATGACGCAACCGACAGGCGTGAAAAAACTCACGCATGCGCACAAAGGTTCAAGCTTGGCTGACGCAATTACATGTGATTCAAATCCCTATGGTTTTTGAAAAAAATAATAAGGTCGGATACTTTTCTAATAGACCTTGTTATATATATAAATCGCAATAATTGTGTCTATCAAAATACTTAGGCATCAATGTACTTGGATAAAATTGGCCTACTTTTTAGTTTATATGCATATACTTAGCAGTAATCTGTTATGCAATCAGTCGATAGTTATTTTGTATGCAAAGTAAAACTTAAAAGTGAGCTAAGAGTTGATTATATTGCCATATTTTCAGGAAAACAAATCACAATGGAATATTGTTCACACCAAAGTATAAGTCACACCTTTTATCGATATATCTGCACTTTAATTTAGAATTTTTAAACATTATTGTAGCATACTTTTTATTATTGGAATTTATTATTGTATTATTAGAGGGGTTTTTTTGTTTACCGTACCATATTATCTTTATTTATAAAGCACTTTAAAACATCCACAGCAGATACAAATTGTTGTACATTAAAACATTCAAACATACATTCAGATTAACACTAGGTCTCACTGGGGATGAAACCAAGGAAAATAAGTTTTTTTTTAAGGTTTTAAGACAAATTCAGAAAGTAGACAGTCAAGGGGTCTCCCTAATACACAAGGGCATGCTTTTCCACAATTTAGGAGCAACAACAGAGAAAGCCCTGTCCCCTCTGAGCTTCCTTCTAGATCTTAGCACTTCTAGGAACAGCTGGTCTGCTGACCTAAGAGACCAACAAGGTATGTAGGGATGAATAAGCTCAGACAGGTAAGGCAGGGCAAGTCCATGAAAAGATTTAAAAATAAACATAAGAATTTTAAAATGAACCCTAAAATATACAGGCAACCAATGAAGTGAGGCCAAGACAGAGGTTTTATATACTCTCTCTTTCGAGTTCCTGTCAAAAGTCATGCAGTGGCATTTTGAACCAGCTGCAGACACAAGAGTAGTGACTGACTGACTCCTACATAAAGTGAGTTGCAGTAGTCCAAAGGAGATGAAATAAAAGCATGGATCACTGTTTCAAAGTGCTGCCTAGAAAGAGAATATTTCACTGTTGCCAACCACCTTAAATGATAAAAACTGGACTTATCCACAGTTATTTTGTTTAGTGTGGCATATAAGTCACACCAGAGTACACGTCACAAGATAGCAAAATGGTAAAAAATGGTAAAAAAAAAAAAAAAAAAAAAAAGTGACTTACACTGAAAAATATATAGTATATTTCAACAAAGTTTAGCAATGCACATACCTTAAAAAGTGTGCTTAGAGTACGTATACGTGAGTCACGTGTGTGTATGTGTGTGTGTGTGTGTGTGTGTGTGTGTGTGTGTGTGTGTGTGTCTGTGTGTGTGTGTGTGTGTGTGTGTGTGTGTGTGTGTGTGTGTGTGTATTGATGGGGAGAAAAATTGAACAGTGGCAGAATATGAATGCATAAGTGATGGCTGATTAGCATAAAGCTCAAAAATCCCAGCGTTCTACCTTTATTGCTTCACTCTGCATTCATTTCACTCAGGCAGATGCCAGTTTGCAGCCAAATATAAACAAACATTAATAACCCAAAGGCTTTTCCTCCATATTTTAATAATGCCATGCTGTGTTATTCTTTCCAATAATATTTATATTTTAACGAAGTCAAGTGTGCAGGTGCAAACTTTCAAACTCCAGATTTCACAAATGAGCAATTAGGATCGAATAAGTGACACGTGTATGAATTATTGCGTAATTCCGAGAAGTGCAAAAGTCATAGCATTCAATTTAATGCCCACATACCTGCTGCCTGTTGTAAATTAGAGGCGTCACTGAACTGCAGAAAGAACAGTTGTGGTGGTATAAAGGCAACTTTTCACAACTGTGCTGTCACACAATGGCACCAACGTGATGGGTGTGTGTGTCTGTGTGTATATATGTGCGTGTTTGTGTGTCTGGCCACCTTTACGGTACACCACAGGGGGCACTGTCACATACAGTCCGAGAAAGTGCAGTGTGGAAGAAGCAGCTGGGAGTTTTCAGGCTGTTAGTATTCACTTTAACCTCTTATACTTTATTGAGTTTGTTTGTCACGATTCCATCCTATTGTGCAACACAAATGATGTGCATGTGAGAGTAGCAAGGGTGCCTCCGCACTGTTTGATTATTATGGAGCCCCAGAGTGACAAAAGAGCAAAACAATATAAACAAAGGCCATGTTTTCTACATGTGCCCTTGAGGTACAATTCATTTCCAAATATTGATTAATTAATGTGCATAAGAAAAAATATTAAATAAGTGTTGCAGCAAATTCAGCCATGTCATTCCTTTGTCAGGGGCGCCACACATTTTAACGGCTCCCTTGTTTGTACTTGGCGAAGCCACATTCCAACATACCCAGTTTCGACCATGACTTCCCATGAACACACCACTTCAAAGTTGTTTTGGTTGAATCTTGGCCATACGGTGCTTACGGAAAGTAGTCACAGCACTTCAGTTTCTCACATTTTGCTATGTTACAGCCTTATTCCAAAATGGAGCAAATTCCCTTTTTTCCTCAAAATTCTACTCACAACACCCCATAATGACATGAAAAAAGGTTGTTTTTTTGTGTTTGTTTGTTTGTTTTTTTTTGCAAATTTATTAAAAATAAAAGAAAATATAAGCAATCACAGGTACATATGTTTTCACACCCTTTGTTCAATACTTTGTTGCTACACCTTTTGCAGCAATTACAGCCTCAAATCTTCTTGAATATGATGCCACAAGCTTAGTGCACTTATCTTTGGGCAATTTTGCCCATTCATCTTTGCAGCACCTCTCAAGCTCCATCAGTTTGGATGGGGAGGGTCAATGGCCAGCCATTTTCAGATCTCTCCAGAGATGTTCAATCGGATACAGGTCTGGGCTCTGGCTGGACCACTCAAGGACATTCACAGAGTTGTCCTGAAGCCACTCCGTTGATATCTTGGCTGTGTGCTTAGGGTTATTGTCCTGTTGAAAGATGAACCGTCACCCCAGTCTAAGTTCAAAAGCACTCTGGAGGAGGTTTTTATCCAGGATGTCTCTGTACATTGCTGCATTCATTGTTCCCTCAATCCTGACTCATCTCCCAGCTCCTGCTGCTGAAAAACATCCCCACAGCATGATGCTGCCACCATCTTCCTTCACTGTAGGGATGGTGCCTGGTTTCCACCAAACATGATGCCTGATTCACGCCAAAGAGTTCAGTCTTTGCCTCATCAGACCAGAGAACTCTGTTTCTCATGGTCTGAGCATCCTTCAGGTGCCTTTTGGCAAACTCCAGGTGGGCTCCCATGTGCCTTTTACTAAGGAGTGGTTTCTATCTGGTTACTCAACCATACAGGCCTGATTGGCGAAATGCTGCAGAGTTGGTTGTTCTTGGCTACCAGGTTCTTGGTCACCTCCCTGACTAAGGCCCTTCTACCCCCATCACTCAGTTTAGATGGGCAGTCAGCTCTAGGACAAGTCCTGGTGGATCTGAACTTCTTTCAGTTTTTCTTTTTTTTTTTATTTAACCATTATTTAACCAGGTTAGTCCCATTGAGATCAAAATGATAGAGGCCACTGTGCTCACTGGGACCTTCAAAGCAGCAGAAATGTTTCCGTACCCTTTCCCAGATTTGTGCCTTGAGACAATTTTGTCTCGGAGGTCTACACAAAATTCCTTTGACTTCATGCTTTGTTTGTGCTCTGACATGCACTGTCAACTATGGGACTTTATATGTAGACAAGTGTGTGCCTTTCCAAATCATGTCCAATTAACTGAATTTACCACAGGTGGACTCCAAATAAGCTGTAGAAACATCTCAAGGATGATCAGTGGAACATGATGCACCTGAGCTCAATGTTGAGATTCAATATGTGCATGTGTGTATTTTTTTTTATAAATTTGCAAATAAAAAAAAAAGCCTTTTTTGCATGGTTATTATGGGGTATTGTGTGTAGAATTTTGAGGAAAAAAAAATGAATTTCACCCATTTTGGAATAAGGCTGTAACATAACAATGTGGGAAAAATGAGGCACGGTGAATACTTTCCGGGTGCACTGTATATATATTTTTTGTCAACCACAATACAATTACTTCATTAAGACATGGAATGATACATTATGACTAAACGAGGGATTCTAAAGGGATTCGTTGCCAGTGAATCCCTTTAGCTGTTGGGGAGCGAGGTTTACTGACTACTATTGCACAGTGACTCCTGCTGGCCTCTGCCACATATGCACTCAGTGAAACATTACAATTTCAAGCATCATGATGAAAAAATAAATAAATTTACAGTGGCTCCTAAATCACAGTGTAACTGCACTGAAATTTGTGCAGTGAGATTAAAATGTATTTAGTGTGTTGCCTTCTTGAAATGGCAGCTGTCTTAGTGGCTCATGTGACTGCAGTGGTCTCTGTATTATATCATGTGAGTATGGCCTTGATTTATAGTTTTTGTCTCTCTATGGCAGCTCCACTATTTAAGTGTACCCTTTTTTTCTGCATCAGCCAAAAGTGATGCTGATGTGTAGCAGTAGAGATGTGAAAATTGTCCTTAAAACTAATGACAAGTGATGAGCACAGTTAACCTGTCAGCTCCAGTGGTTGTCATGTCTTGTATTTTCTTCTGTTCTGCACTTTATTGGCTCTCATCCTACAGCACTCATGTGATGTGATTTAATGAGTAGTACATACAGTATATTGCCCACAGAAACAGTTTTACTCCTCAAATCTCACACGTGCACTCCTCATTGGAGATGAAAGTTAAGTTCAGATGAATTTTCTGGCCTCTCCAAACCAGTCATCAAAGACTGAGTCTCTGAGGTGTTTTACGTTTGTTGCATGAATCCACACACGACTTCATTTCCTGAAGACATGGACCGAGCTGGGAGATAGGACCAACAAGGATAAAGATTTCTGTGATCTGTCTCCTCATGGTGCTTGGAGTGGATAGTGCAGCAGCGAAAGATCTTACACCTTTTTCATTCTGCTCCCCAAGTGCCCTGAGAATCCTTCCTCATTAAACTGGCTCATAGTGATGGAGGAGTTTGGTCCAAATCTGCCCGATGCTGCAGAGTTCATCCTTTCTCCACACCTTTAGTTGTCATAACCCTCCATACAATCATTTGCTCAAGCACCCGCATCCCTTCTCAGAAGACAGAAGAGAGATGAGCAGATGGGTTGATATGTCATGTGTAATGTTCTTACCCATATTTCTCTTTACAACAGATCTATCAATTTAATGTCAACAAGGTTAACCTTTTACAGTGCCCAGATAGACAGCTGTTAACAGCCTGGCTATATCCACTTTTCCTTTATCTCTAGAAATATTTGTCAGCTGTACGATATCAGATCCCATCCTCCTGAGACCCAGAAAAAACAGGTGTTGCAATTACTGCTTTTTTTGCAATAACTAATTGTCTTGGGTGAAATTAACATGCCACAAGTTTTCTTGTCAGAAAACATTTTTTTTATTTATTTTCTTGAGCAATGTGCTTTGCAGTGGACAACAGGATCTATTGCTAACTGAAAATGCATTGCTGGGTCTCCAGAGGATTTAATATGAGTAATTGAGAATTAAAGTGGGTTAGCTAGTGAATTTGTCATTTTGAGGTATTGGCCTGTAAAATTCAGGGGAAAAAATAAAGAGGATCAAAGAAAACTTTGCAGAAAGTGACACATTTTAGAATTTGTCAAAGTTTTTGTCAAAGAAATACAAAACAAAATATATATTGTATTTAAATTTACAAGCTACAGCTTTGACAACATGTTAAGCATTAACTGCTTGTTAACTGCAACACAGAAACAGACTACAGAATGTAGTGTATCTTTTTAACCATGGCCAAAATATGGCCATCAGACATTGCGAAGACCTTGCATTCGTCCATCTGTCCATCCATCTGTCTGTGCTCATCATAAGTCCATTCCTATTACTGCCAGGGTCTTCAAATTCACAGACAACATTTTTGGGACACAGACCTTGGACAAGTTCAAAGATGGCTAACCTTGACCTTTTAAGAGGTGAAAAGGTCACATTCTGTTTTCTATTTTTATGCTCATATGGCTGAGGGAGAGGGCTGTGCCTTGTCACTAGTCATGTTTGTGATATTCATGGGCAGGATATCGAGTCATAGTTGGGGGGAGGAGGGTTTCCAGGTTGTTGGGCTCAGGGTCTCATCGCTGCCTTTTGCAAATGATGTTGGCTTCATCTGCCTGTGACTTCCAGCACTCACTGGATCATTTCCCAGCCAAGTGTGAAGCGGCTGGGATGAGGATCAGCACCTCTGAATCTGAGGCCATTGTTCTCAGCAGGAAACCAATGGATTGCCTACTCCGGGTAGGGAATATGGACTTGCCCCAAGTGAAGGAATTCAAGTACCTCTGGGTCTTGTTCACGAGTGAGGGGAAAATGGAGCATGAGATTGGCTGGAGAATTGGCGCAGCAGGGGCGGTGTTGCATTCGCTCTGCAGTACTGTTGTGACGAAAAGGGAGCTGAGCCAAAAGGCGAAGATCTCGATCTACTGGTCAGTCTTTGTTCCTACTCTCACCTATGGTCATGAGGGTTGGGTCATGATCGAAAGAACTAGTTCACGGGTACAAGTGGCTGAAATGGCCTTCCTTAGCAGGGTGGCTGGTGTCTCCATTAAAGATAGGGTGAGAAGCTCGGTCATCCGTGAGGAGTTCGGAGTAGAGCCGCTGCTCCTTTGCTTGAAATGAGGCAACTGAGGTGGTTTGGCCATCTGATAAGTATGCCCCCTTGGTGCCTCCCTCCGGAGGTGTTTCAGGCACATCCATCTGGGGGCAGACCCCGGGGAAGACCCAGGACTAGGTGCAGAGATTATATCTCCACACTGGCCTGGGAACACCTTGGGATCCCCCAGTCAGAGGTGGTCAGTGTGGCCCGGGAAAGGGAAGTCTGGGGTCCTCTGATGGAGCTTTTGCCCCCGTGACTCAATCCTGGATAAGCGGTTGAAGTTGAGTGAGTGTGTACGGACGAGGGTATTTTAGCATTATATTTTAAATTTATGTTTAAAATTGTGTTAAATTAATAATATTTTATATCATCTGAACAATACATATTGTATGGTACACAGTCTTACATGGAATGTTATGAACCAGTATTTCAAGTTGTTCAACCAGTTTGGACACAATAATTTTAACCAGCAACCTAAAACCATGAGCATTAAAATAAATTTTCTGCTCAGAAAGAACCTAAGCAAAATAAATAAATAAAAACAAAACAAAAAACATTTCTTTTGAATCCCTGCTTATAACATTTGGAATGTTAGAGTGGTATTACCTAAAAAAAAAAAAAATAGATTTTATGGCATAGCCCGCTTTACCACTCAGCTGCTCATATAAAAGGCCACAGATCACACTTATACTCACTGACTCAAGCCAGTGTGCATGTGTTCATTTCTGTAACTGATTAAACAATGGTTTATTTAAGAAAAAGCAGCTTGTGTGTGCACTTGGACTTATTAATTGGGCTGGAACTGGCAAGGGATTTATGTGATAAATTAAATGCTATATCAAATGAAAAAAAGTCATGCATCTTTTTTGTTATTGGCCATGTCTCAAACTTGCAAAAAACACATTTGAATTAAAGAGAAGACTTTAACATTTGTGTTTTCACTTATGTCTGTGTTAGTCTGAATACACGAGCACTAATGAACTGATGTCATGGTTTGAGAGTAGCCCCATGTTGGCTATTTATTTTCATTATGTACACAGGAACCAAATCTTGGAAGAAAACTCAGAAGAGAATTAATACAGCTGAAAGTAGTTCTGCAAATAAATTAGTCTATTTTGATCTGTAATTTTGGACTGCCTCTGGTGAAAAGGAGTTTGGGCAGCAGACGACAAGCAAGTTTCCTCGCTGTCCTGCATTCTGAATCTAACTGGGTCCTGCAATATACTTCAGTTGTTGTAGTGTTAACGTCAATCATGTGTTAGTTTTAGAAGTAGTTGAAAGGTGCAATCTGATTATGGGCAAAGTCAGACTATCCTGGTCTGCATAAACTATTTCTTATGCTCAGGTACAAAACGTAAAATCATCACAGGACAATCACAGTACAACACAATAGGTTTTAGATTTTATTGAAAAGGTTTGTCTGCGTGAAATAGACACCATTAAGGGCCCCTTCACACATAGTACGAATAAGTACAACTCAGGGCGACTCACAGCGGAGCAGCTCGTATGAGCAAACCGATGGACAGGTGTGCGTGATGCAGCTGCAACAGTTCATGCACGTGGGAACACAGTGCAAGCAGCTGTGTGATGTGTAACCATATAGTGCAGCTGCTGTGAAAATAAAAACATAAATACATGCCACCCACGGGATTCGAACCTGCACTTTCCAAAAGCTCTGATTGCCAATCAGAAACTTTACCACTGAGCTACCATCACTGTCCTGTAAAAGGTGTGGGAAATGCCTGATATCAAGAAGAAAAAAAAAATAAATAAAACCACACATCATATAAAAACACCACATTTTATTGAATCCCTCTTATCAAGCGGGCAAAACAAGTATGATGTGTCTGTTCCTCTGTAGATGACCCATGGTCACAGACGTACAGTCATGAAATGACATGAATGAGAAGCAGGGCGCTCTTATGTCCATATCTGCTGGCACCGTGTCCAACCGGCAGAACCACAGATCTCCACAGCCACTCCTGTGGGTGGCCACACCCCCTGTCAGTTCAGTGCACACACCAAAGTGTCACTGTGTCTGTTTGCAAAGCCACTCTCGTGGGGTGCTTTGACAAATTTCACATCCAGCTCGACAGTGATCATCTGCTGACTGTTGTCATGTTAACAGTGTGAATGGCCACACATTTTCTAAGTGCCAGCGGTATTAGATGTTCGTGTGTGTCACTTGGAATTTGGCCGACACCTGCCACAAGAGGGTTCGATGGGCTCTCACAGCGAACATTCTGTCTATCAGCCTCTGGTGTGCGCAAATCAAATCAAATCAATTTTATTTATATAGCGCCAAGTCACAACAAACAGTTGCCCCAAGGCACTTTATATTGTAAGGCAAAGCCATACAATAATTACGGAAAAACCCCAACGGTCAAAACAACCCCCTGTGAGCAAGCACTTGGCGACAGTGGGAAGGAAAAGCTCCCTTTTAACAGGAAGAAACCTCCAGCAGGACCAGGCTCAGGGAGGGGCAGTCTTCTGCTGGGACTGATTGGGGCAGATGGAGAGAACCAGGAAAAAGACATGCTGTGGAGGGGAGCAGAGATCAATCACTAATGATTAAATGCAGAGTGGTACATACAGAGCAAAAAGAGAAAGAAACAGTCAGTGCATCATGGGAACCCCCCAGCAGTCTAAGTCTATAGCAGCATAACTAAGGGATGGTTCAGGGTCACCTGATCCAGCCCTAACTATAAGCTTTAGCAAAAAGGAAAGTTTTAAGCCTAATCTTAAAAGTAGACAGGGTGTCTGTCTCCCTGATCCAAATTGGGAGCTGGTTCCAGAGGAGAGGATCCTGAAAGCTGAAGGCTCTGCCTACCATTCTACTCTTACAAACCCTAGGAACTACAAGTAAGCATGCATGTTGAGAACGTTGTGCGTGTGTATTGACTGGCTAGTTACAGCTGGATATTCCTATCCTCTGTCAGAAGGTACTGGAGACTTGAAATGAAGTCTTATCCACAGCCTTTGGATTCCAGGACTTTATTAGGACATGCAAGTAACAAGTGTATGTGTGTGTGTGGTTTCTGCAAAACAACAAAGGGAAAAATAATTACAATTGAATGGACGGTCACAACACAATCCAAATCCACATGTCAAACCGGCATGAAAACACACTCAAATTCAAACCACTCATAAGTGGTAGAATGCCGCCCTCTTCTGGACAAAGAAATGTACTACCCTACTAACAAAGGATGTAGACATCTTTACTGAGGGCTCCTTATTCTGGATAAACACCATAACCAAACTAACACCGCGCAAACTTAACAACTACATTATGCAGTGCAGTATTAAACATAGCACATGTAATGACAACAATATACAGGATACTCACGTTAATATTCACACACACGCGGCACACGTTCAGAGCAACAAAACTATCAATCAATTTACAGGTTCGACAAGGCAGGCAAAGTGGAATACACCATTTACCATAACCTAGAGAGTCTGCGGAACAGCCCAACTAGTCCAATCACAGGGGGTTTTATACAATGCAGTCTGAGAGCGAAGCGCTCTACTGGGGTGATATGGTACTATGAGCTCCCTAAGATAAGATGGGACCTGATTATTCAAAACCTTATAAGTAAGAAGAAGAATTTTAAATTCTATTTTAGAATTAACAGGAAGCCAATGAAGAGAGGCCAATATGGGTGAGATATGCTCTCTCCTTCTAGTCCCTGTCAGTACTCTAGCTGCAGCATTTTGAATTAACTGAAGGCTTTTCAGGGAACTTTTAGGACAACCTGATAATAATGAATTACAATAGTCCAGCCTAGAGGAAATAAATGCATGAATTAGTTTGTCAGAATCACTCTGAGACAAGACCTTTCTAATTTTAGAGATATTGCACAAATGCAAAAAAGCAGTCCTACATATTTGTTTAATATGCACATTGAATGACATATCCTGATCAAAAATGACTCCAAGATTTCTCACAGTATTACTAGAGGTCAGGGTAATGCCATCCAGAGTAAGGATCTGGTTAGACACCATGTTTCTAAGATTTGTGGGGCCAAGTACAATAACTTCAGTTTTATCTGAGTTTAAAAGCAGGAAATTAGAGGTCATCCATGTCTTTATGTCTGTAAGACAATCCTGCAGTTTAGCTAATTGGTGTGTGTCCTCTGGCTTCATGGATAGATAAAGCTGGGTATCATCTGCGTAACAATGAAAATTTAAGCAATGCCGTCTAATAATACTGCCTAAGGGAAGCATGTATAAAGTGAATAAAATTGGTCCTAGCACAGAACCTTGTGGAACTCCATAATTAACCTTAGTCTGTGAAGAAGATTCCCCATTTACATGAACAAATTGTAATCTATTAGATAAATATGATTCAAACCACCACAGCGCAGTGCCTTTAATACCTATGGCATGCTCTAATCTCTGTAATAAAATTTTATGGTCAACAGTATCAAAAGCAGCACTGAGGTCTAACAGAACAAGCACAGACATGAGTCCACTGTCTGAGGCCATAAGATCATTTGTAACCTTCACTAATGCTGTTTCTGTACTATGATGAATTCTAAAACCTGACTGAAACTCTTCAAATAGACCATTCCTCTGCAGATGATCAGTTAGCTGTTTTACAACTACCCTTTCAAGAATTTTTGAGAGAAAAGGAAGGTTGGAGATTGGCCTATAATTAGCTAAGATAGCTGGGTCAAGTGATGGCTTTTTAAGTAATGGTTTAATTACTGCCACCTTAAAAGCCTGTGGTACATAGCCAACTAATAAAGATAGATTGATCATATTTAAGATTGAAGCATTAATTAATGGTAGGACTTCCTTGAGCAGCCTGGTAGGAATGGGGTCTAATAGACATGTTGATGGTTTGGAGGAAGTAACTAATGAAAATAACTTAGACAGAACAATCGGAGAGAAAGAGTCTAACCAAATACCGGCATCACTGAAAGCAGCCAAAGATAATGATATGTCTTTGGGATGGTTATGAGTAATTTTTTTCTCTAATAGTTAAAATTTTATTAGCAAAGAAAGTCATGAAGTCATTACTAGTTAAAGTTAAGGAATACTCGGCTCAATAGAGCTCTGACTCTTTGTCAGCCTGGCTACAGTGCTGAAAAGAAACCTGGGGTTGTTCTTATTTTCTTCAATTAGTGATGAGTAGTAAGGTGTCCTAGCTTTACAGAGGGCTTTTTTATAGAACAACAGACTTTTTTTCCAGGCTAAGTGAAGATCTTCTAAATTAGTGAGACGCCATTTCCTCTCCAACTTACGGGTTATCTGCTTTAAGCTGCGAGTTTGTGAGTTATACCACGGAGTCAGGCACTTCTGATTTAAGGCTCTCTTTTTCAGAGGAGCTACAGCATCCAAAGTTGTCCTCAATGAGGATGTAAAACTATTGACGAGAATCTATCTCACTCACAGAGTTTAGGTGGCTACTCTGCCCTGTGTTGGTATATGGCATTGGAGAACATAAAGAAGGAACCATATCCTTAAACCTCGTTACAGCGCTTTGTGAAAGACTTCTACTGTAATGAAACTTATTCCCCACTGCTGGGTAGTCCATCAGAGTAAATGTAAATGTTATTACGAAATGATCAGACAGAAGGGGGTTTTCAGGGAATACTGTCTTCAATTTCCATACCATAAGTCAGAACAAGATCTAAGGTATGATTAAAGTGATGGGTGGACTCATTTACATTTTGAGCTCAACATTTTCATACACCTGTTGCTACAACAAATAGTTGTAGCAACAGGTGTATGAGGTGTTAGAGGCAGCTACGATTTTACACGTATTGCATACGATTCCTGCTTCATGTGCACTTCATGCGCAATTCGGCCAAATTCACACTATGCGTGAAGGGGCACTAATTTTGGAAAGACTTCCATAATGACCTGTGACCTTCACTTTCAGCAGATTTTCTTGAAGGAAAAAATAGTTTTTCCATGGCTGGTCCTCACTAATTCCATTCAGTTTGGTACAGATCAGATCAAAACTGTTTAAGATATTTGTTTACACATGGATGGACGGGCAGATGGACATAAGGGATCAAGAACAATATCCCTGTATGTGCTGTCGCTGCACGTGTGTGTAATGGCATGAATGGAGTGTGGCTGTACTGTCCAGCAACAGGGTAGAGTCAGTGGAAGTAAAGTTACATTTATAACGTATTGACAAGACGCAAATACAGTTGTTGTCCAACATCAATTGTTGCACCAACTAATTTACATCCACCCCGTATGTCAACAACACTGATAGCCCCACCCATAAGTGTCTCTTAGTATCTCAATGGGCTGCAACAGCCTTTGAACAGTATCCATGAGGAAATTCGCACAGTTCAGTGCAAGGTTCACAGCCATTCATTGTCCCCTCTCCTCAGTCGCAGGGTGGTGCCCATGCATTGCTTGATTTTTGAACAGACCAAAAACAATTTACTGCGATGATCTCCCTTGCCAAATCATCAGGTGAGCACCTCGTTCTCTTCACCACGTAGTCTCTGTGACTCAGAATGTGTGCAGCATGTGAGACAACTTGTAAGGGGTTGACACACACTTTTCCTTTGATATGATCACAGAGGAGCAGCACTTCTGAAAGTGACTGAACAAATCAGCAGCCTCCACCCACCCCCCTCTGCAGCCAGCCGGCACCTGGCCAGTGTACGTGCACACAAGCCGGCTTGACACACGAGCTGCACAAACTGGATCCATTGTGTTTACTGACTTATCTTTTTTTTTTTTCTTTTATCTGAGGACAAAAGTGGAAATTTAGTTTAATGCTGCTGGCCGGCATCCACCCACTGTGCACATGTGCATGGTATGCTGGACGGCTACTGTCAGTACTCTGGCTTCTCTAATCCACTTCATGCTACAGAACCCAAGGTTAAACACAGGTAACAATGGACCTTAGTTGGGAAGTAACCTGTGTCAGATTGGCATCCCATCAAGGGGAAGTCATTAACTCTCATCCAGGTCACATGACAGAATACGGGCATAAGCGCCAACAGACCTCAATGCCTACATTGGACTTCTTCTTCTTGGCTGGGGAAGTAGCCGTGTCAGACTGGTGTCCTATCAAGGGGAAATCATTGTACTTTCATGCGCTTCACCCTACTTAATGCAAGGATAAGCACTGACACCAACAGACCTCAGGGCCTATGTAGAACTGCTTCTTCTTAGTTGGGGAAGTAACCTGCATCAGACTGGTGTCCCTTCCGGTGGCAGTTGTAGACTGCTATGGTTCAGGGCCTTTATAGGACTTCTTCTTGGCTGGGGAAGTAACCTGCTTCAGATGTGTGTCACATCAAGGGGGAGATAAAGAATGTGGGGATAAGCACTGGTACTATTTGGCCTTAGAACCTATGCAAGACTTCATCTTAGATATGAAGATGACAGATGCAAACATGCAGGATAGTATGAATGCTGTCATTTGCAGATGTCAGTGGAAATCAGGTGGCATCTGCAGTCAAGAGAAGACCAAAATATTTTGAGAGTTCTCATTAATACCCAGTACAAGGACTGGAGTAAGTGTGCTTTCTATTTTGGCCCCTTTGGTGTTATACATTCCAATAAAAACACCCACAGTGTAGGTCATGAGACATAACATTCACAATATTAGCATCTCCTTTGGAAATGAAATGAGCTTGAATCTTGCTTTGGAAGTGTAACATAGACCTTTTGCAATCACTGATAAATCCAAAGCCAAGGCTGGGTGTTCATTAAATAAAAGCTGCACTACAATCTACACCTAACACCACCTCTAGATCGTATCAGAGAAAAATGAGGCGTATTTCCTCGCTTTTATTCAGACGTTTATTTTAAGTTGTAATCACTTGTGTTTTTATCCTGCATCTGTCCTGTATTATCTCAGCAGTTGATGATAGGCCAATGCCCCTTCTTCACCTCTCCCTCTGGATTTTTTGCACTTTCCCACTCTAATTCCCTGCACTTCTCTCTGGCTGATTTTCCTTCCACCATTTCTCTGTCACACCATCTATCTCTTTGTTCCTCCATCTCAGCTCCTGTCACACCTTCTGCCTTCATTCTGCTTTCTCTGTTTTTTCATTCTTCCTGTTATGCTGCCCTATCTCGCTACAACAAGCTGGTAATCCTACCTTTCCTGTTACACACTCACACAGACCTACACACTCACAGAATCACATACACGCAAGATACACAGACACACTGTTGTAAACAAAGATGAAAACCACAGTCAGTTACACTCATGCCAATGCAAACATACTTCAACACACCTGGAACTAACTCAATGGTACTAATACAAAAAATATACATGCACACATACTGCTTAGCTGCAAAACACATGAAGCCATATTAAGTGCTGCATCAGCATGGTGCCCGTGTACAGAGCCCTGGAAGTGTCATTGCAAAATGTTTTGCATGTGGAGAGAATGTGCGCACATTTTATTATATTGTGTGCTCATTTTATTATATTGTGCGCTCATTTTATTATATTGTGTGCACATTTTATTATGTATATTGTGTGCACCTTTTAAGCATCATTTGAGTAAAACAAGGGCATGATCTACTTAAACGTGGCCACAATTTGTAAAACGTGCACTCAATTACTCAATATTGTCTTGACACATAAATGTTGGCTATTAGTCAACAAACCAGGAGACAGTGTAATACATTTCCCCATTAGAAATGGATCTGGTCAGAGTATATCATCATGGTTTGGGCGCACAAGGACATATAGAGAACTCTAGCTACCCAGCATGGCATCATCTGGAGTTTAAGCACATTAAAAAGGATGCTGAGGGCGAAGCGTCTCCCCGTCGTGAGTATGACAATTTAGGTCATATTATGGAGTTCATTTTGGAAGAAAGGAAACCGTGCGCATGTTTTATTAATTCGAGGACTCAATTAAAGGAAAACGTGTGCACATTTTATTAATTTGAGAGCATGTTTTATTAATTCGTGGGCTCAATTAAAGGAAAATGTGTGCACAAATTATCATGGCCAGAAAAAAAATATCACTTTAAGTGACCCCTCCCGGGCTCCGTACCCTATAAATTTGGTATCACCAGAAAGCTTAGGATGTCTAGATTACTAAAATGACTGGTAACAGTAAAAATACATACAATCCCTGGCAAAAATTATGGAATCACAGGCCTCGGAGGATGTTCATTCAGTTGTTTAATTTTGTCGAAAAAAAAGCAGATTACAGACATGACACAAAACTAAAGTTATTTCAAATGGCAACTTTCTGGCTTTAAGAAACACTATAAGAAATCAGGAAAAAAAAATTGTGGCAGTCAGTAACGGTTACTTTTTTAGACCAAGCACAGGGGAAAAAAATATGGAATCACTCAATTCTGAGGAAAAAATTATGGAATCATGAAAAACAAAAGAACGCTCCAACACATCACTAGTATTTTGTTGCACCACCTCTGGCTTTTATAACAGCTTGCAGTCTCTGAGGCATGGACTTAATGAGTGACAAACAGTACTCTTCATCAATCTGGCTCCAACTTTCTCTGATTGCTGTTGCCAGATCAGCTTTGCAGGTTGGAGCCTTGTCATGGACCATTTTCTTCAACTTCCACCAAAGATTTTCAATTGGATTATGATCCGGACTATTTGCAGGCCATGACATTGACCCTATGTGTCTTTTTGCAAGGAATGTTTTCACAGTTTTTGCTCTATGGCAAGATGCATCATCATCTTGAAAAATGATTTCATCATCCCCAAACATCCTTTCAATTGATGGGATAAGAAAAGTGTCCAAAATATCAACATAAACTTGTGCATTTATTGATGATATAATGACAGCCATCTCCCCAGTGCCTTTACCTGACATGCAGCCCATATCATCAATGACTGTGGAAATTTACATGTTCTCTTCAGGCAGTCATCTTTATAAATCTCATTGGAGCGGCACCAAACAAAAGTTCCAGCATCATCACCTTGCCCAATGCAGATTCGAGATTCATCACTGAATATGACTTTCATCCAGTCATCCACAGTCCACTATTGCTTTTCCTTAGCCCATTGTAACCTTGTTTTTTTCTGTTTAGGTGTTAATGATGGCTTTCGTTTAGCTTTTCTGTATGTAAATCCCATTTCCTTTAGGCGGTTTCTTACAGTTCGGTCACAGACGTTGACTCCAGTTTCCTCCCATTCGTTCCTCATTTGTTTTGTTGTGCATTTTCGATTTTTGAGACATATTGCTTTAAGTTTTCTGTCTTGACGCTTTGATGTCTTCCTTGGTCTACCAGTATGTTTGCCTTTAACAACCTTCCCATGTTGTTTGTATTTGGTCCAGAGTTTAGACACAGCTGACTGTGAACAACCAACATCTTCTGCAACATTGCGTGATGATTTACCCTCTTTTAAGAGTTTGATAATCCTCTCCTTTGTTTCAATTGACATCTCTCGTGTTGGAGCCATGATTCATGTCAGTCCACTTGGTGCAACAGCTCTCCAAGGTGTGATCACTCCTTTTTAGATGCAGACTAATGAGCTTATCTGATTTGATGCAGGTGTTAGTTTTGGGGATGAAAATTTACAGGGTGATTCCATAATTTATTCCTCAGAATTGAGTGAGTCCATATTTTTTTCCCTCTGCTTGGTCTAAAAAAGTAACCGTTACTGACTGTCACAATCTTTTTTTCTTGATTTCTTATAGTGTTTCTTAAAGCCAGAAAGTTGCCATTTGAAATTACTTTAGTTTTGTGTCATGTCTGTGATCTGCTTTTTTTCGACAAAATTAAACAACTGAATGAACATCCTCCGAGGCCGGTGATTCCATAATTTTTGCCAGGGGTTGTATGAGCTGTTTTATTGACCTACCCTAGGCAAAAGAAAATGTCCATTTATGAAATGTGATATTTTTACCGCACACCATAAAAAGTTAATAAATCATTATCTTTTAAGCAAATGGGACATATAAAACACCAAATGAAAGCAGTTTTTATATACAACCCCAATTCCAATGAAGTTGGGATGTTGTGTGAAATGGAAATAAAAACAGAATATAATGATTTGCAAATCCTCTTCAACCTATATTCAATTGAATACACCATAAAGACAAAATATTTAATGTTCAAAATGATAATCTTTATTGTTTTTGTGTAAATATTTGCTCATTTTGAAATGGATGCCTGCAACACATTTCAAAAAAGCTGGGACAGTGGTATGTTTACCACTGTGTTACATCACCATTCCTTCTAACAACACTCAGTAAGCATAACCTGGCACCTCTATTTTCCATACTAGAGCTCTTTGACCTTTGGTGTTTCCAGACTCTTTGGTGCACGGCTTCAACACTGCTACGTCTCCTTCCACGCCACTACCTACACTACATCACTTTGGACTCGCAACTGTGCCATTGCTCCTCAGTACTCAGCCTCAGAGTGTGCTGCTCTGCTCTGTTCAGCTATGTTCCTGCCGCCTCTGAGTTTGTGAGATTCTGCCTCTCATTCTGCTCCTGTCAGTGACTGTGCATTACCAAGAACTGTATGAACTGTTATCCTGAACTACTAACAACTTCCAAGTCATTCCTGAAGCCAAGTCAATCTTAACTGAACTGCGTCATAAGATGCGCCGCTGCTGACCTGTGTGAACAATTCCTGAACTTTGAATAATTCCTGAACTGTGAACGTTCCTGCATTAAGCCTTCCGGTGAACATTCTGTTGTTAAAGGTTTCCAGTGCTACGAGTGCAATCACTCACCTTTGTTCTCCTCATTTCGCAGAACGTTCCTCCCTCCTCGGCTCTGAGTGTCTTAACTCTCAAGCCTGGCTCTGTATGCACTGCAGCTCCTGGCTTTCCAACGCTACAAGTGGGTCCTGTCTCGGCTCTGCAGGCACCAGCTCCAGCTTCAGCACTATTAAACCCTTTGTTAATCTATTATTGTAAATAAGTCTCCTTTTGTTCACTCCTGTCTCATCCTTGCTCCCAGCATTTGAGTCCATCGCCTGAGCCAGTCCGGTGCCATGCAGACCTCTAACCACAACACGAAATATAGTAGGAATGTACTGTACCTATAATAATCAGATTAAATTCATTTGAGCCACTGAGTAGTGACTAATTTTAAAACAGTTCACTTTTAACAGAACATAAACCATTTTTTTCTCATTTTAACTGCTGAATTCATAAGACAGCTCCTCTTAATACAGAAATGCACACAGAGATATACATTGACTCCACACCACACACGGTTTTAAATTATTGATAGTAAGGATGTGAGAAAGGAGAGAGAGAAATGGAAGGTTAGACATTGTTTCTACTAAATGATTCAAAAGCAATTTATATCTCCTTTGAAGGGAGACAGGGACAGTTGCCCATTTCTTGTTTTACTGTCGTTCATATTAACAGAAGATTCTCTGATTTAAGATATAAATATGAATGGCTGTGTGGGATTGACTGGTGCTGAATGTGTGTTTATGCTGGAATAAAAAAAAAAAACTTTGACAAGGTATGGTTGTACAGCCCATTGTTTTCTGCAGTGATAATAAGACCACTTTGTTTTATTACTGTTTCATCTCAGTTTTAAAAGCTCCATGAAACCTGCAAATTGCTTTGGGGAATTAAACAACAAAGTTTTTGTACAATATCTGGACTTCTTTTTTCTCCATCTCCATGGAACAGTCACTGTTCTGGAGTTTTGCCAAGTTTTAACACTCTGAGAAGTTAGCTTATAGTAACAACACCAACAATGATATTTAAAAGCCAGTTATTCAAACAAATATCATAATAACAGAAAAAGCATGTTTCACAATTCATCAAAGTGCCAACATGGCTTGAACCAAGAATGGTAAATGGACTGCATTTATATAGCGCTTTTCCATCTGAATCTGAATCTCAAAGTACTTTACACTGATGCCCTACATTCACCCACTCATATACAGATGTCAGGGTGCTGCCATGCAAAGTGCTCGGCTGCACACTGGGAGCAACTGGGGGATTAATAGCCTTGCCCAACAGTCCTTAGTGATTTTCCCATGTGGCAGGGGTTTGAACGTAGAATCCACAGGTCTCAAACTCACATAGACAACAACCTGGACTGGACTGTAAACACAGATGCTGTGTATAAGAAGGGTCAGAGCCAACTGTACTTCCAGGAGGCTCAGATCTTTCAATGCTTGCAGAAATATGTTGCAGGTGGTTTCCAGCATCATCTTCTCTGCTGTAGTGTGCTGGGCCAGCAGGCTGAAGGCACCTGACACGAACACACTTAACAAGATCATCAGGAGAGCTGGCTCTGTCCTGGGGGTTGAGCTGGAGTCCGTAGTGGAAGTGTCAGAGAGGAGGATGCTGAGGAAACTGCTCAACATCCCAGAAAAGACCCCTCACCCCGTGCATGCCACACTGATGTCCTGTCAGAGCACCTTCAGTTATAGACTGAGACCAGCAAGGTGCACCACAGAACGCCACAAGAAATCTTTCCTACCTGTGCCAAACAGACTGTATAATTCCGCCCCCATCTGCAGGATGAATGAGGTGATGGTCTAGTGGGAGGGGGGAGGTGATGGTCTAGTGGTTAAGGCATTGGGCTTGAGACCAGAAGATCCTTGGTTCAAATCCCAGCCTGACTGAAAAAGACCTTCCTTAGCAAGGTCTTTAATCCCCTATTGCTCCCGGTGTGTAGTAAGCTCCTTGTATGGCATCACCCTGACTTCAGGGTGAATGTAAGGCATTATTTGTAAAACACTATGAGCATCTGATGCAGATGGAAAAGCGCTATATAAATGCAGTCCATTTACTACCATTTATTCGCATAAATTTGTTGTACTTATTGTTTTAAAAAAATATATTGTTCACTGTTTACTGTTTCTGCACTGTGGCAAAATATTTTCCTTCAGGATAAATAAAGTTCATCTTATCTTAGCTATTAAAGCACCACCTCCCACGCTGTCATTTGAATGACAGCCACTTAACTAGTCCATACAAAAAAAAAAAATAAAAAAATAAAGATAATTAAATCATTTTGCAACAATTCACACATTTGCCATATCAGGCACTACTCATTTGCTTTGCATATACACTTCACACACAAAATTAAATCTGATCACGGTGTCAGTAAAATAAGAACAAAATACTGTATGAAAAAAGTTGCTCAATTGTGTTGCAATTTTTGACAGGTGATTAATCTGTGGGTGGGTAACTGCTTACAATTGAAACATATTTGGAATTGATAATGAAAAGTTTAATTAATTTTGTATCAGGACTGTTTCCTATAAAAGTCAGCTTATTCGTGTGCAAAGACATGGTAATGTAAAGGCTTTCGGTAAATAACTAATGTAACATTCGGCTTAGGACAGCGTATTGCACTGTAAGCAGCTTTCAGTCAGTCAGAACACAACAAACATGAAGGTTAGTCCCATGGCTTACAACTTGTCAGAAATCCCATTATCATCCATCTATCCTTATCCATCTCTCTCTCTCTCTCTCTCTCTCTATGCTATTGCTCTGATCTGTGCCATTCTGTCTTTTTTTTTCACTTTAAGTCATAGGCCCACACCTTTGAAACATACAGTTGTGCTCAAAACTTTACATACCCTGGTGGAATTTTTGTTTTTTTGTTTTTTGGCCATTTTTCAGAGAATATGAATGATAAAACAAAATCCTTTGTTTCACTCACGGTTAGTGGTTGGGTGAAGCCATTTATTGTCAAACAACCAGGTTTACTCTTTTGAAATCATACTGACAACACAAACTACCCAAATGACCCTGATCAAAAGTTGACATACCTCTGTTCTTATAAACATGTGTTGCCCACTTTAACATCAACGACAGCTTGGAGTCTTTTGTGGTAGTTTTGGACGAGGCTCTCTGATGGTAAAGCTGCCACTGAATATGTCTTGGAATTTATTTACATTAATTACAAAGAAATACAAACAATATGGCACTCTATGGTAAATCTGCATGGAGTAGACAGTTCTGAATAACTGAGTGACGGTGCAAGAAGTAGAAGAGTGAGGAAAGCCACCAAGACACCCAGACAACCCAGAAGAAGTTATAGGCTTAAGTGGCTGTGACTGGAGAAATTGTGCACAGTGCAAGCTTTGCATTTTGTATCACTACTCGTAGCTTCATAGTGGAGTAGAGCAGAGAAGGATTTTCTTTCACCAAAACAGATCAAATCCAGGCTTGCATCTCAGATGTACCTTCTGGAAATTTGTAGCTAAACTTTCAGGTCTTCTTAAGAAAATCCTCCTCTATACCACTTCATCATGAAGATGGATAACTGGTGATCCACCAGGACTCTGGGGTAGAAGGGCCTTAGTCAGGGAGGTGACCAAGAACCCAGTGGTCACTCTGTCAGAGCTCCAGCAATACTCTGTGGAGAGAGGAGAACCTTCCAGAAGGACAACCATCTCTGCAGCAATCCACCAATCAGGCCTGTATGGTGGAGTGGCCAGACAGAAGCAACTCCTTACTAAAAGGCACATGGCAGCCCAGCTGGGGTTTACCTAAAGGAACCTGAAGGACTCTCAAACCATGAGAAACAAAATTATCTGGTCTGATGAGACAAAAATTGAACTTTGGCGTGGATGCCAGGCATCATGTTTGGAGGAAACCAGGCACCACCCATCACCTAGCCCAGGGGTGGGCAACTTGTTCCAGAAAGGGCCAAGAGGGTGCAGGTTTTCTTTGCAGCCACTGATTCCACCAGGTGATTTCACTGATTAACTGATTTCATCTGCTCTAAGTGATATTAATCAGTGAAATCACCCTTGACCTAGCCAGTGCCATTCCTACAGTGAAGCATGGTGGTGGCAGTATCATGCTGCGGGGATGTTTTTCAGGTGCAGGAATTTGGAGACTAGTCAGGATTGAGGAAAAGATGAGAGACATCCTGGATGAAAACCTGCTCCAAAGTGCTCTTAACCTCAGACTGGGGTGACAGTTCATCTTTCAGCAGGAGAAAGATCCTAAGCACACAGCCAAGATGCCAAAGGAGTGGCTTCAACACATCCTTTACATTGGTATGGATGTTAAGAAAAGCATCCATTAGAGGGCACTGCAGATCAACTTGAAAGCTTGAAAGACACATCAATCACGGCAACAGGCAGAAATTGTTATAATGTTTCTGTCACAGAAGAAACAGAAGTTGTGGTCTGTGCAGACGTTAAATACTTCATGACAAAGGTTTACATACACACATGTAGCAATGCCCCCATGATTACTTTTGGCTCTGCTTTGTTGAGTTTGTGTATATGCTTTCAGAAAATGGACACAAATTTGTTTGAATCAAATGCATTATCACTCCCCAGCTCATGACATTTTCACGAAAAACCAGTGTTTTGACCAAACACCAATATTAAGCTTGATGCCAAACTATAAGCCGAGGAAAAGCTATGCTAATCCTAACCTAAATCACAATCCTAACCATAACACAAAGATAGATAACTGTTGTTTGATGATGCGTGAGTCAGCAGATAGTTCAGTATGAAAGAAATGGGGAGGAAGGAAGAAAGGAAGGAAATTCATGTCCAAAATACCCAATTTTGCAATGTTGAAAGAATGTATGTAAATTAGAAAGAAAGAAAATGCATGCTTAAAACACCCAGGGTTCTATCTGGCCCCCAATAGAAAGGAGCGTACAGCACAAATATTGTTGTGAGTATTCAACCAGCACAGTTGTCATTTTCATGCCCAATGCCCACGTTATCATCTCTGAGCCATGGATGGGTTGTTCTTAAAATGAGGTGTGGTCAGGCACATTGCTGAATGCACATGCAGTTTGCTTGTCCACGCAGAGATACAAAGATCTGATTCTTTAGTTTCAGCCATCAAACTACAACATACATTACAAATGAAATATAAGTAAAACCTAATAGCAAAATACATATGTTTAATAACTGTAGTTTGAACTATATCTTTACACTGGTTTTCCTGGATTTGCAGCAGGGAGCAACAGGACATGGTCAGCCACAGCACAGATTGAGTGTGCTGGGATTCTGTGCCTTATTGGATATGCAGGACTTTGGGTGCGGTAGAGGAGGTTGCACGAATGAGGTGTTGAGATGCTTCCATACCATAAAATACCAACTTTATTTATAAAGGACCTTAAAACAGACTGACACAAGGTGCTATACACTACAAACATAATACAAATTAAAACAATAAAATAAAAATAAAAAGAACCACTGAAATGCAATGAAAAAAATTATCAAACTAAGCATCGTTGGTGCCAAAAGCCAAGGAAAAAATTTACATTTTTAAACAAACTTTAGGGCCCCTTCACACATAGTGCAAATTTGGTCAAATTGTGAATGAAGTGTGAATGAACACAATGCACTTGAGATTATGTCCTGTAAATCGTTTTAAGATAGAGGCCTCACACTCAATCTGTACAACAGGAAAAAACACATGGATTACTTTATTTTCCTGACTATAAGTCATGCTTTTCTTTTGTATGTTGGGCTGGTTTTGGTCTTGCATTATAATCTATGACCACATGATGACACCATCAACATGCACAACAACTGAAAGCTACTCTGCACATTGACCTAAATCAAGCAGTCTGATCCTCACATACCGGAGCAAAAGATGGTTATACACCATTAAGCTGAATGCCAGCTGCCATAAAGAAGAAGAAGAACAATAAGACTAAGATCTGCATAAGGAAGACATGCTGGGTTTTAAATAATGAGCAAAATTAATAAATCATGGCCTCAAACTGAAAGACCACAGTCTCAAATAAATATGGGGAATAACTTGCATGTGTGCTTGAATAAAGAGAGGGAATAACCTTCATACCCCTCAGTACTACACTTGTTTGCACTTTGTAGGACAACTGGAACTTCAATGAGGAGGACAGCTAAGCTAAGGCAAATATAATATATTTTTTAATGTATAATTGTTTTCAAAAGCCAGTGTACATTTAGTGAAATAAATGTGCACAGGTTTAGCTCCATGTTCATGTTTTCATATGTTAATGGCAGTACAGTTCCATAGTTTTGCGATACCTAGGATTGCAAGGGAGTAGTGACAAGCAACAGTTTACGCTTGAGTTCTGTGCGCCTCATAGTATAACATCAAGTAGCCTATTAGATTCTACTCCCTTACACGGTGTTTAAAAAATAGTTCAATGATTTTTTTTTTTTTCCTTTTTCATGATGCATTTTTAGACAGAAAGAGTCAGTTTCTTGAGCCAGTCTGTTCTGTGTTTGTCTGATCCTGTCAGATCTCAGAAGCTAAACAGAATAGGTTCTGATGAGTGCTTGGCTTGGAGACTGCTTAGTAAGACCAGGGGCTGTGCGACTTTCTCCAGATAGAACTGAAGCTCATCAGGGCATCGGGTATAAAACTTGTGCCAAATCCCAATGCAGATCTGTACTGGTTCCGTTGTGGTGCCACTCTACAAAAGCAGGGGCAACAGAAGGCTGTACAACTGTTGTGTGTCATCCTGGTTCCTGCTCTCTCTCTCTCTCTCACCCTCTCCCTCCCCTGGTGGCATCCCTTGTGGAGCTGATGAGCTCACCTGCTTGCAATCTACATGCCTCCATATAAGCCCTGATTCTTCAGCTCATCGGCGCCAGAGACTCAGTGTTCACAACCTGGTACCCGGCCTCTCGATTTCCGTATAGAGCCTGTCTGTCTGCATTCCGCCGCAGTGTTCTTTGACTCACTGTTTCAACATACTACAATTTTCTAGCCATCTGTAGTTTTGGTCAGAGTGATTGTAGCAGCCCTCTCATTGCCTTCTCCTCCTTCACAGTGACCTCATCCTCCAACAGCTCCCCAGGGGCCACCTGGACCACAGACCACTCAGCTCCTCATCTTGGACTGCCACCTGTACATCAGTTCTACGTGGGCTGCGACCACCTGAGTTCACTGCAATGCGGGCCAGGTTTCCACTCTGCCTACCTCCAAATCTGTATTCACTATTTGTGCAGCATTAGTTCTGTGACTCCCCATATTTATTTGAGTTGCTTCATGAAACATGCAGTTCCTCTACTCTGTATTGTCATTGCATTGCTGAAGAATGCACCCCAACTGAAGAATGACACATCACCTGCAGTCAGGTTCAGACGTATTTGGACAGTGACACAACTTTTGTAATTTTGCCTCAATGCAACATCACAGTGGAGGTGAATTGAAACAATCAAGACGTGTTTGCTGTCAATACTTTAAGTTTTAATTCAAGGGGTTTAGCATTAATATTGTACGTATTACAAACAGGCAGGGGTGGTGGTTAATGCGCTTGGTTTCAGTTCAGAATGTTCCAGGTTCAAATCCCATCCCTGCCACATTTCGCCATGTAATGTGGAGTTGCATCAGGAAGGGCATCCAGGGTAAAACCTGTGCCAATTCAACATACAGATCCACCTTGGATTTGCTGTGGCGACCCCGAGTACAAACAAGGGAGCAGCAGAAGGGACTTTCTATTGTACGTATTACAAACTCCTCATTTTCATAACCCATAAGTAATTGGACAAAGTAAATAGAAATATTATTTTTAATGCAAATCAGCGCTTTGACATAGAGTTTGCAAACAATGCAGTAAATGTGCCAAATCTGTCTGGAGCAGGCAGTTCTTAAAAACGGACTGTGCAAGAAGAAGAACACTGAGGAAAGGTGCCAAACACCCTTGACATGAATTACAGACCAAGTCCAAATCATAGTTAGTGGCTTGGAAATGTTAGATTATCCATCCTCTGACTCGTTGTTGTTGTTCATTTGGCTGCTCCCGTTTTGTGTTCGGGGTCGCCACAGCGGATACAACCAGATCCACATTGATATTTGGCACAAGTTTTACGCCGGATGCCCTTCCTGACGCAACTCCAGTGTTGCCTGGAGAAACACACACAGCCGTTGGTGTTCCAAAGAGGTCTCCCATCCAAGTACTAAACAGGTCCCGCACTGCTTAGCTTCTGAGATCTGATGGGATCAGGCGGACACAGAGCAGATGATTTGCAAAAAAAAAAAAAAAAAATCCTTTATTTTGTGTTGTGTAGGTTCAGTGGGATCAGCAGCTGACTTGGGTTTGATTCTCATTCATGCTGCCTGCCTGTATTGGACACTTGATCTGCGTTGTCTCAGTCCAAGTCAAGTGTTGGAGCATGTGCTGGTGCCACACTTTGCTGCATCCATGGCATCATAGTACTGTCTTGTGTTCTAGATAGCACTCACCCAATCAGACAAATGGTCCATCCCCCACATCTCAAAAATAACCATCTATCTGCTGCAGTCAGGGGCAGACAGATGGTTATGGTTCTCCAGCAACAGGAGTCCTCCACACTCATGCACCCATGTGCTGGATCAAACATTGATGCTCCCTGTCAAGGAAGGCTGAAATCCCTCTCTGCTTACTGATGTTAAGTTAGTAATCAGTAATCTAAGTGATGTATTTTGTGAACAAAAAATGTAATGAAAAATGGTTTAAAGATTAAAATGTGTAGGATTAAGGAGAATTGATTAAAGTAAGGATGTGATTGAAGTTATTCTATGACAAAAAGTATCGAAGAGATGAGAAGGTACATGCCCACTGGAATAAGGACTATAAAACCAAAAAAAGGAAGAATATCGGGGTTAGTCTTCTGCCTTCCTGTGCCTGGAACTAATGTGAGCATCGACCACACCAAGCAACAGACTCTGGGATAAGAAAAACTTCAACTGGAAAGAGAGTTTCTGAGCACTTTTCATCGCAAGATAGAGACTTTAAGCTTCACCCCGGCTGAGCTAAAGCTAAAGAGAGGAATAGGCTCAACAGAAGATAACCAACTACCCCCCCGGCTGAGGGACAAATTTGCCGCTTGAGGATTTCTAAGCTGTAACCCTGCAAGGATTGTGACCCACAAGGGACATTAAGACTTAAGGTCATAATACAGGTCTCCTTAAGTAACCAATCATTTGACACAAAGCCATTCCAGCGGTACCCAAAGATTGCCCAAAGAGACCTAGTATCAAAAACATAAGCCCCGTCACACATAGCAAAGAATGTGCAGGAACCATGCCCGACACAGCAAATATTGCCATAATCCGATGCAGTTGGGAGGAAAAGTGGCATGGTCAGCAGTGTCAGAACACATCCAGATTACCTCGTCCAAATGCACATTGGCATCCAAAGCACATATAGACAAAAGGTAGATGACACAGACTGCCGTCAGACAGTCATAAAAGGCACTGAAGACTGCCCGATGTCCAAACGTGTGGATGGCAAACACGGGCCCAGAGTGGGAGGCAGCGCTGTGCTCCTCACATGCACGTGTGTGCAAATGTGCAGTGTGTGTGGCACAAGTGCACTCCACGCACACACGTGGGGATGCAATGAACAATTTTCAAGTTCCACCACTATCATGAAACTGAGACGTCCGGTTAGGGAGTTTGACGACGTTAGAAACAACAGCTTGTTATGATGCCTCACGGAGCGGCTAACCAATCGGATGTTATGACGCCTCACAGAGTGGCTAATTGATCAGATGTTATGACGCCTCACGGAGAGGCTGATTGATCAAAGCCGGCCACCGGTTAAACGATGTCTCCGAAAGTCAACATAAATCCAGATATCTTGTTTCGTTTTGGCTTCAGTGTGCTTTGTTAGTACTGTGTGACCAGGGCTTTACATTTGTTGCTAGTAAAGTTCAACAGCCAAAATACCAACATTCTGGGTGCAATGAACATGTTTTCACTATTATTTGATTTCTTTGTGCGATTGACATTGTTATTGAAGCATTCAAAAGGCTCTTCCTACCTCCACACAACTCTAACCATAAATGAGAAAGTTTCTTGACAGTTCTTGTTGTTGAACGAAACCGCGTCTCCCTAACTGGACAGAATTGTGACGTCATCACGGATGCGTGTAGCTGCTGCTCTATCGCAACTTGGAAATCATCCATTATTTCTCAGCTGTGTGTGTGTGTGTGTGTGTGTGTGTGTGTGTGTGTGTGTGTGTGTGTGTGTGTGTGTGTGTGTGTGTGTGTGTGTGTGTGTGTGTGTGTGTGTGTATGTATGCATAACGCTGCATAAGCCACTAAGCGCGTGGGGGGCAGGTGCGCGTGCATGCCACTGGACAGTTTTGCTGAAAATTTGCTGACATTGGGCCATGCTGTCCCATGCGTCAGACGGAGTGCCTTTCCAGGGAACTTTAATTTCTTTTTTGCTCACTTCAGGACCACAGCACAACTCTGGACACCGCGATGGTTGGATTATCACATGGGATTTTTTTTTTTTTTTGGTGAGAGGATTTTAACCACAGTCTACGGTCTGGCTCCACGTCCGCACTGTGAAACACTCCTGGACCGCTGTTGGAGGTGAGATTCATGTTTATTAATGCTGTCATGGCCTGGCACAACAGTTCCGTGTCATATCTCCTACAGCGTTAGAAGCTGATCATATATTACAGTGTGAGATCCATATATTACAGCTCCGAGCCTGACACTTGCAATGACGCATTAGTGTGCACCACGGAGAGGTGTAGCTGCCTGTGTTATATGATGGCGACAATATTCACATTATTTACATCGCCCATGAGAAGGAATGGACAAATATCCATACTGTAAGGTCTATTGTGGATATAACAGCCTGTTCAGATTTGCGGTGCCATGTGCACAGTAGTGCACTATGCTTTCGGTTTGATAGCAGCTGTTCACATTCACTGTACATGATAATAATTCATAATTATTACCATAATGAAGCATGCCACATACATTTCAACAGTTCCTTTGCTTTTTTTTTGGGGGGGGGGGGGTGGACGTTATTATACATGGCAGGTCATACCGGCAGGCTTTGCCGTGCCAGATGCATCTCAAGGTTCCCTCATATACGCTCAAATCGGTTCAGATCCTGTTTTTCCGCCATATGAATACTGTATGTAAATTGTGGTCAGATGGTCCTCAGATTGCAAATGGACCACCGTCAGATAGGTGTCTCATCTCGACGGTGCCCAGAGGATTTTGGCCAACTGTTTGCACTCAGAACGTTTTGGAACAGAAATCCAACACTTTCGCATCTGTGCTGATTCATCATTCTGACGGCATTCTGCGTGATTCTGGCTATGTGTGACGGGGGTAAAATAGTTGTTGCCTTAGGTCACTGGTTAGCATCCAAGTCTCACAGTTATACATTAAAACCAAAACCACCAGGACCTTAAAGACTTGTCCTGCAAAGGTATTGGCATCACCAAACACCTTATGACGCCATAACCTCTTTCCAGACCTCTCATAATTGATAATTGGGTTGGTAAGGTCAGACCTTACTTGTGTGACCACCTTGAGGCAACATTGTTGTGATTTGGCGCTATATAGATGAAAATAAATTGAATTCATAATCTCAGAGGCAAAGGACCAAGAGAGATGTCACTGCTGAGGCAAGCAAATGTCTGTAGTTCAACAATGTCACCACATACAGATACACTCCAAAAGGTCATTAAACATCTGTCTTGATCTGGGACAATCTGTTTCCTCATTCAGCTTTTCAAGTGCTGCAATCAAGATATCCACTGAGTCTAGAAAGATCCCAGCATTGTCAAGATCAAGAAACATTTCCTCCCAACAAAAGCACCTAAATCCCAGTCCACCCAGGTGTAAATGGGCACTACCCTCGACCGAGGAAATAACTTGCATTGGACTGGCACCCAGGGGGTCATAGATACTCATCCGTTTTACACTACAGAATCTTAGACAGCGGCACCAATGGGCCTCAGGGCCTGTACTGGAATTACTTATGTTTAGTGTCCAATTACTTGTTGGCTTTAAAAATGGAGGGTTTATCTATCAGTGATATATATTACATATTTTTTGTGAAACCCCTTGAATTGAAGGATGAATTATCGTCTGAAATTCAAGCACATCCTGATTGTCCTGGTTTACACAGGCAAAATTACAAAAAGATGTGTGTCTTTTCAAATACTTATCAGACTGACTGTAGTCTCCGTGTGATTTGAATTATGTGGTAAATCTAGCCAAAGAATGCAGCAACATAGCATGTGACAAGTCATCTGCATGCTTTTCCTACTACCTGAAGGTTTTCTTGATACAAGTGTTAAAAGGCCACAGAACACCCATCATATACTGTGCGTCTACGTGTGTGTGTGTGTGCGCATGTGTGCTGTTTATGATCACTTGTTTAAGTGTGTCGTCTCAATAATTCACAAGCTTCTTCTGCCCTGAGGCAGTGTGGGTTACAGCTGCTCTGCCGCTATTCAGCTGTGTGCATGTCTCTTTTCACATGTGTGAATTTGCATGTAACACGATGCACGCTTATGTGCATGCACGCGTGTAAATCTGTTTTGCCACGTGTGCCTTTATGTGAGTATCTGTAAAAGCTTGCAGTGGGCTGCAACAGTATTGGGTTACATAACACTTAATTATAACTTAGGAAATAGGAAATGTGACAGCTTGTGACCTCATCCTTAATTCAAGCTTAACACTGTCATAATTCAAAAGGAAATCTGAGAATTTGCAATTAAAAGAAATGTGACAATGTGGCAAATATATCCCTTAATTAGGAAATGTGATAACTTGTTTTAGCTTTCCTGTGTGTGTGTGTGTGTGTGTGTGTGTGTGTGTGTGTGTGTGTGTGTGTGTGTGTGTGTGTGTGTGTGTGTGTTAATTAAGTTCATATTGTTCAAGTGGAGATGTTTTTACAATAACTGTCTAGTATATGTCCTTAATAAGCTAACTTATTTTGCTTTGCTAGCACGTTCCTCACGCTAGCACTTTGTTTCAGACATTGGCAAAACAAAAGTTATTTGATTACTTTGCAGTGAGATCAGTGTTGATTAACAGAATTGGTGGAACCAGCGAGCTTTCCAACTAGTTGTGCCAGATAACACCATTTAATGAGGTGAAAATTTTATATATACAGACAGACATAAACATGGATGGTACAAGTGTGCAGGTGTGTTCATTTCCATTATTTACACATTGTGTAGCCATAGCAACTGATCTCGCGAGACTAGACTATCCCTGAATCCAAATACTCAGTATGTCCTAACATTGGTTAGGCTAGTACCCAATAATTAATCTAGTAGGTACAAGAAGTCACAGAGCTTTCTCTTATCATACACCTGCTTTGTGGAATGATCTCCTTGTGTCAATAAAACAGTCCTATTCTAGTCCAGACTGAAGATGCACTTATTTTCCCTTTCGCATGGCTAGCATACTGGCATAGTATGGTACTATGTTTCCTACCCTTTTAAATTCATTTTATTAGTAGAGTGGGTTGCAGCCTCAACTTTATCTAAAGTCTGGTGTATTTGTGAGGTTTAGGGCTTGTGGCAGGCACTCACCTTAGTATTTCTTCTGTTTTTCTTGTTACTTAATGCTGACAAATTATCATCAATTGTCATGAAACACTTGTAGATGGGATCTGTGGACCCAAACCCACATCCCCTCTCCTCCTCTGCCAGCCTCCTGTGCTGGACGCCAGCATGGACTCCCAAAATTTCCTGTAAATTTGTATTGTCAAGTGTGCCGGTAGTATGGCCCAAGCAGAGGGTCACCCCTTTGAGTCTGGTCTGCTTGAGGTTTCTTCCTCTCGTCTGGGTGTTTGCTCTAGGGGTTGGTAAGGTTAGACCTTACTTGCATGAAGCACCTTGAGGCAGCTTGTTGTGATCTGGCACTATATAAATGAAATAGATTAAATTAAATTAGAGGTAAGGGAGTGAATAGTATGGGCACAGTTTGGATGTACTATGCCACCACCATATTATCTGCCAATTGTTCCAGATGTGAATAGATGATACATATGCACATAATCACATATACTGCAAAAGTTTCAGTTTTGCAATAGCGGACAGTTCCTGACACTTAAATGATCAATTAAATGTATATTTCAATTTTCAAATTATTTTCATTTATATAGCGCCAAATCACAACAGAGTTGCCTCAAAGCGCTTCACACAGGTAAGGTTTAACCTTACCAACCCCCAGAGCAACAGTGGTAAGGAAAAACTCCCTCTGAGGAAGAAACCTCAAGCAGACCAGACTCAAATGGGTGACCCTCTGCTTGGGCCATGCTACAAACATAAATTACAGAACAATTCACAGAACAATTCACGGACAAATATACAAGAAATGCTATTGGCGCACAGGACAGGAGGATCACCAGCACAAATACAACTCCCATCTCTGGATGGAGCTGCACCTTAAACAGAGAGAAAAAACTGAATCAGGTATCAGAAAGACAAAAAAATACTGTATAATTTGCCAGCATTAAACAACAAGAAAGAGAAATACTAAGGTGATTGCCGGCCACTAGCCCTAAACTTACTAAGGTGATTGCCGGCCACTAGTCCTAAACTTCACTAAAAGACCCAGAATTTCGGTAAAGTTGAGGCTGCAGCCCGCTCGAATTACTAATAAATGAATTAAAAAAGTAAAAAGCGTAAAACAAAACTGTACCAGTATGCTAGCCATATGAAAGGGAAAATAAGTGCGTCTGAAGTCTGGACTTGAAAGTCTCCACAGAATCTAACTGTTTTATTGACGAAGGGAGATCATTCCACAGAACAGGGGCACAATAAGAGAAAGCTCTGTGACTCGCAGACTTCTTATTCACCTTAGGGACACAAAGTAGTCCTGCACCCTGAGAACGTAAAGCCCGGGCCGGTACGTAAGGTTTAATTAGGTCAGCTAGGTAGGGAGGTGCCAATCCATGAATAATTTTATAGGTTAGTAGCAGAACCTTAAAATCTGATCTCACTGGGACAGGAAGCCAGTGAAGGGATGCCAAAATGGGTGTAATGTGGTCGAACTTTCTGCTTCGTGTCAAAAGTCTGGCTGCAGCATTTTTAATCAATTGGAGACCCCTAATGCTAGACTGCAGTAAACCAGAAAATAGAACATTGCAGTAGTCCAATCTAGAAGAGATAAATGCATGGATCAGGGTCTCAGCATCAGCCATAGACAGGATGGGACGAATCTTCGCTATATTTTGCAGGTGGAAGAAAGCAGTCCTAGTAATATTTCAAATGTGGTGGCCAAAGGACAATGAAGGATCAAAAATTACCCCAAGGTTCCTCACTTTGTCAGCGTGATGTATGACACACAAGCCTAGGCTGAGCGTTAACTGGTCAAATTCATGCCGATGTCTCACTGGACCAAGAACCATCATTTCAGTCTTATCAGAGTTTCAAAGTAGGAAGTTTCTAGACATCCAACTTCTCACTGCTGCAAGATAATCTTCTAAGGATTTTATGTGAACGAGATTACCAGCAGTTATCCGCATGTATAACTGAGTATCATCTGCATAGCAGTGAAAGGTAATCCTAAACGCCACAATATGTGCTCAAGTGGTGCTATATAAAGGGAGAAAAGCAGGGGGCCTAAAACAGACCCCTGTGGAATTTCATGTCACTAAGGTTAGAGGTAGTGTTACTGTACAAATCACAGTGAGAACGACTGGTCAAGTATGACGTCAGCCATGCAAGGGCACTCCCAGTAATCCCAAAATGATTTTCCAGCCTATCAAGTAGAATATGATGATCCACTGTATCAAATGCAGCACTGAGATCTAACAGCAACAGAACCGTAGTGGTGTCCGAATCCTTTGTAAGCAGAAGATCATTCACCACTTTAGTGAAAGCCGTCTCTGTGGAATGATATTTTCTAAAAGCAGACTGCAGTGGCTCAAAAAGATTATTCTCAGTAAGACAGTCTACAAGCTGCCGTGACTCCACTTTTTCCAGAATTTTAGAGAAAAATGATAGATTTGATATTGGCCAATAGTTTGTCAATACACTAGGGTCAAGATTAGGTTTTTTACGAGTACGTAATGGTTTAATCACTGCAGATTTGAAACATTTAGGAACAGATCCAGAAATTAAAGAAAGATTAATAATTTCCAGCACAGTCGGCCCAAGAGTGGGCCACAGGTCCTTAAACAGTTTTGTTGGTATAGGATCAAATAAACAGGTTGTGCTTTTTGTTGGCATTATGAGTTTTGTCAGCATGCCTAGTGAGATACTATCAAATTCTCTAAATCTAGGTAATACCTCAGTAGTGGCGCCCGCATCAATAGCAGGGTGTAGTGGCTCGATTAAGGCATGCCAGGATATGTTTAACCTGATGTCTTCTATTTTCTTCCCAAAGTAATCCAGGAAATTTTGTGCTGTAAAAGGAGAGCGAACAGGTGGTTGTCCATGCATAAGTGTTGCCACCATGTCGAACAAGAACTTTGAGTTATGCTTGTTTTTGTTGATCAAATCAGAGTAGTAGGTCCGCTTTGTAGCCAATAATGCATGCTTATAGTCTAAGATAGCATCACGCCACGCAAGGTGAAATACTTCTAATTTTGAACGACGCCATTTCCGTTCTAGACCTCTTGCTTTATGCTTGAGGTCACGCAGATAATCATTGAACCAAGGTGACTGTGATTTGGGGGAGCGCGGTTTTAACACAGGTGGTGCAATCATGTCGATTGTAGTTTTGAGCACTGAGTTTAAACTATCCACAAGTCTGTCTACTGACTGGGTATTTGTCAAATGTGAAACTAAGACATCAGGCAGTCCAGCTTCAAGTTCAGTCTTAGTTGAGGAGTTGATGCATTGCCATAATGATATATAAGGTTGTTGTTCCACTAAACACGGCAGCGAAACTGTAAACTTAAGTAAGTGATCAGACACCGCTGATGTAAGAGGCATGATGTCAATATTCGTGACAGCAATACCACGTGCGAGAACCAGATCCAGGGTATTTCCACTAATGTGCGTCATATCCCGAATGCATTGCCGAAATCCTAATGCATCCACAATTTCTATAAATGATTTGCAGAGGGGATCAGAAGGCTTATTTATATGAATGTTAAAGTCACCAATGATCAGAATGTAATCTACACTGGTTGACAAGTTACAGATGAACGCACCAAATTCATCTAAGAATTCAGAATATGGGCCAGGAGGCCTATATACAGTGACAAAGTAAAACAACTGATTTTTATTCTTCTGACCTTGGCAATGTGTAATATCCTGAGCACAGCGGAGAATCAGATGCTCAAACGAGTGATATTTGTAACCCCCAACAGCTAATAAGCTAAACCTAGATTTATAAATAAGAGCAACACCCCCGCCTTGCTTTGCATCACGAGGGACGTGACTAAATGTATATGCTGGTGGGCAGGCCTCATTTAAGGGGAGGACAGCTATAGGTTTAAGCCAAGTTTCACATAGCCTAATCATATCTAAGTGATGATCAATAATTAGATCACTGATCAACAATGATTTTGAGGACAGTGATCTTATGTTAATGAGACCCAGTCTAAGGACCTCAGTGGGGTTGACAGTTGAACTGTTTGGGTTTAGGGGTGGTTCCAGAGTAGCATATATAAGATGACTAGAAGTAGACATTCCATGCGCGTTGTAGGTAGCAGACACGAAATCTTTGCTATTGCTGGAACAACCACTGGGCCATCCTCAGTTTCAACATCATCCAATATAGTAATGGGTATTAAGTTTGGAAAGCATTTCCCTCTATGATTTTTTTGGACATGACTACGGAAGCAGGCCACAGTCTCAACTTGTTGAAATTCCCTCCCTGGCAAATAAACTGCACTATCACCATAGTGGATTTTCTGCACTAAATTCCCCGCTAAGCTAATGGATTCCACATCCACATTTGTCATAAGCCTTGCAGGGTCTCTAATCACCTGCTCCGTGCCCTGCTGTAGATTCCTAATGTTAGCCTCCCTGTACAGCTCTATCTATGTTTGCAGACAAGATGGCAGTGCCTTCCCCAGTAGGGTGGAGGCCGTTCGCATCAGCAAGCCACGGCGGCCCCAGAACGAAGGCCAGTTATCAATAAAGCTAAAGCCTTGCTGTCTACAAAACTGTGCCAGCCACCTATTTAACAATGTCAGCCTGCTAAACGCCTCTTCAGTACCCCGGGAGGGGAGGGGACCAGAGACTATTAATCAATGCCGACACATCTTTCTGGCAAGGTCACAAGTCCTCTCTATGTCCATTTTTGTGACCTCTGAGTGCTTCATCCTGATATCATTGGTGCCAACGTGAATAACTATGTGACTATATCTCATGTCATGTTCCTTCATCTGTCTTCCCTTCTGCAGCATCAGCACCCTAAGATGAGATGCAGTGTCGGGAGCTCTGGCCCCAGGAATACATTTAATGTCAGCCGGCGTCTGTAACCTGACTTTGTGGGTGATAGAATCCCCTATCACTAAGGTCCGCTGTTTTGGCCTGGAGACAGGAGTGGAAGTCACTTGTGGGCTCAGAGAATTCACATCTGGCAAATCCAAGGGGGAGAACCGATTCACAGTTCGCACTGGCGAGTGTGATCGGGGTGCCACAACCGGGCTTCCTCCGCCTAGCCACAGTCCAAAAGCCGTCCTCCACAGCTGGCGTTTCTAAGCTGATGCTAATGGGCTTGCTAGCCGGCCCAACACTAATGCAGGATTTACGGAGAGTGTAAAGTAGAATTAGTAGTGCACTTTGTGCACTAAGAAAGCTAACCAATAATGGATAAGCTACCCACTCCTAAGGCTCACACAGACGCAAATAAATTTATTAAAATTCACAGCAGTTACACTGAAAAACTAACAGAAGTATTAAACAGGTAAAAAAGCAGGAGCTGTAAAATACACTAAACAGTTAATTAACTAACACGAGTGTAAAAAAGTGAAATGAAAAAATGATGACGGGGGTCTGAAATAGCTAACGCAAGCTAACCACTAGCCGCTCCTAAGAGTTTACACAGGAGTAAAATAATTACTTAAAATTCACAGCAGTTCAACTGAAAAATGAGCAGAAGTATTAAACGTGTAGAAAAGAAACAGCTATAAAAAGTAACGACGGAGAGAGGAGGGGTCGACCTAGCTAGCGAAAACTAACTCTCCTGGGGTGACCCCAATCAAAATGATAGAATCCCAGTACTGAAATGTTTTACTGTTTTTTTTCTTTTTTTGTTTGTTTGTTTGTTTTTTTGTTTTTTTTAAGAGAATTAGTCTGGAAACCACAGCTGCTTAGTGTAACTTAACAGTGGGACAGAACACTATTTTTTTACAGCAATACGCTATTGACCGACACAGTAAGCACACTGCAGAACAACATTAGAATAATACTGCAGAATAACAATATACAGCTGGCAGCTCTAGCTGTCAATTCGCCCTATTGACGTATCCCATAATCCCTTGCGGGCCAGAGAGTTGCTGCAGTCAACAGCATATAGAGAATCAACACGATGGCAGTTGTAAATGAATATTATACTACAAAAATGGAATTTTTTATGCTTTTCGCCACATTAATAAGAGACTACTGCATGATGCCCTGAAAACCTGCTAAAACAATTATAACAAATAATCTGTGTCTGCTACGTTTAATCTGCGTGGAATTTAATAAACGAAAACTGAATTTCAGACATATTATATATATTAGTCTGGAACAAAGAGGACAAACAGTGTTGTAAAGAACAATAATCAAGACGTTAAAGAGCAAACTTCACTTTTCCGCAGAACGACATGATCAGGAAGCGATTGTAGCTCACAGCAGCTCCCATTGAAAATAACGGAGAGACAACCTGTGATTCTCGCATGTTTACATAAAACAAGTGCAATAACAACGTCTATAAAACCAGAGAATATATTCATGACAGTTTTAGGCACAATGTAAAAATAGTTTTATGTTGCCGTGTTAATGCTGTTGTCTATGTGCAGCGGTTAAAGTGCAGCCCGATCAGAGCGTCTCAGTGCAGTTCTCAATGTTACTGAGATCTCGCAGCGCAGCGACCTCTCCAAGATTTTGCGGGATTTGAAACGTCAATAGGGCGAATAGTTTACTGTAAATTACCAGCAAAATATTTTTACAGTGTAGGAATGGCAAAAACAAAATTTGTTAAGGTTCAAATTATGCATAAAATGTGTTCCTTTTTGTAACCTTTGAATACTATCCTTCATTTAACTAACAAAAATAGGCCTTGAATGTGTGATGCCAAACCATTTTCTCATCCAATATCCCTGTCAGCATCCTACGTACACAAGTTTCAGTCCCACTCATCCTGTCATCCTGTTTTATACATTGACCAGGTGCTTCTCCTTCTCAAACTCTGAATTCAGCACAACCATTTCCATCCTTTATGAAAATGCCGCACGTGCCCTTACACAGACTTCTCCTTGAACAACCTACCCACTGTATCTACCCAACGCCTTCTCATCACCTCAGTTTTCTTTGGCAGCAGGACGTGATGTTGCACCCTTTTCATGAATTAACACAAAGCACAAACAAAACTAGTTGGAATAATCACAACTGCAGAGGAGCTGCTGTGCTGATGAAATGCCGTGGCGTGTGACCGAGGGTACTAGTGTGAGTCGAGCATCTTGATATCCTAATAAGATGGCTCGGATCTCTTGAGTGAACAGGGTTGGCTGCATATTGAAGCCCTTACTGGACCTTATGGATTACCTCATCAGATATTACATGCCTATTAATATTTCTGAGTTTTGGCTGCTGTGGAGTGACTGAACAGGATGCTCTGATTCTAATTTGGACACTTTTATGTGTGTGGCTTGAAAATATTTGGAGTCTGAAATAGATGTGGGATGAACTTATGCTTCACTCATATATGAGTGTGTGTGAACTTGAGATGACTGTTGATCCTTGTCATTTGATCGCTGGATTACATGTCACTTGACACTCATTATTTTGTTTACGTTTCACTCTATACACTTCCTCTTCCTAGTCCACCCATGTGTAAATGGGTACCATCTTTGAGATGTGAAGTAACTTACTTTGAATGAGCTTCCCATTCAAGGAGAGTTTTACATTTCCATCCACTTCCAGTATAGCCCAAGTGGTGCTTTGTCCATAGCAGATGGTCACTCATTGAGTATGGTTTGCTTGAGGTTTCTTCCAACAATCAAAATAAGCTGAGGTACTTTTTCCTCAACACTGTTCTTTCTCATGGGAGGTAACGGCAAGACCTTAATGGTGCACAGTACTTTGAGAAAATTTATGGTATGACTTGAAATTCAATTCATCACATCAGACAAAGGGGCAGTGACTTTGCCGCAGTGACAGGCCCACCGAGACATGAGGGAGGAACGAAAGACCTGCACCCCAGGGCGCTAAATGACTCCCTGCCTGCAGCTTAAATGCTTGCATGGTCATTGCAACAATTGCACTTTGTTTTTGACGTTGCTTTGATTTCCTGTTTCTTCAGCTTCGTAAAAACTTTGTAAAAACTTTGTAACTGTTAGAATGGCCCAAGCAGGGGGTCACCCCTTTGTGTCTGGTCTGCTTGAGGTTTCTTCCTCAACATCAGAAAGAGTACTGTCACCCGTGTACTTGCTCTAGGGGTTGGTAAGGTTAGATCTTACTCGTGTGAAGCGCCTTGAGAAAGCTTTGTTGTGATTTGGCATTATATACAGTGAGGAAAATAAGTATTTGAACATCCTGTGATTTTGCAAGATCTCCCACTTAGAAATCATGGAGGGGTCTGAAATTTTAATCTTAGGTGCATGTCCACTATGAGAGATATAAAAAAATCCAGGAATCACAATGTATGATTTTTTAATAATTTATTTGTATGTTACTGCTGCAAATAAGTATTTCAACACCTGTGAAAATCAATGTTAATATTTGGTACCGTAGCCTTTGTTTGCAATTACAGAGGTCAAATGTTTCCTGTTGTTTTTCACCAGGTTTGCACACACTGCAGCAGGGATTTTGGTCCACTCCTCCATACAGATCTTCTCTAGATCTTTCAGGTTTGGAGTTTCAGCTCCCTCCAAAGATTTTCTATTGAGTTCAGGTCTGGAGACTGGCCAGGCCACTCCAGGACCTTGAAATGCTTCTTACGGAGCCCCTCCTTAGTTGCCCTGGCTGTGTACTTGGGGTCATTGTCATGCTGGAAGACCCAGCCATGACCCATCTTCAATGCTCTTACTGAGGGAAGGAGATTGTTTGCCAAAATCTCACAATACATGACCCCATCCATCCTCCCTTCAATACAGTGCAGTCGTCCTGTCACATTTGCAGAAGAGCACCCCCAGAATATGATGTTTCCACCCCCATGCTTCACGGTTGGGATGGTTTTCTTGGGGTTGTTCTCATCCTCTAAACATAGTAAGTGGAGTTGATTCCAAAATGCTCTATTCTGGTCTCATCTGACCACATGACCTTCTCCCATGCCTCCTCTGGATCATCCAGATGGTCACTGGTGAATTTCAAACGGGCCTGGACATGTGTTGGCTTGAGCAGGGGGACCTTGCTGCCCTGCAGGATTTTAAACAATGACAGCATCATGTGTTACTAATGTAATCTTTGTGACTGTGGTTCCAGCTCTCTTCAGGTCATTGACCAGGTCCTCCTGTGTAGTTCTGAGCTTTCTCAGAATCATCCTTACCCCACAAAGTGAGATCTTGCATGGAATCCCAGACCGAGGGAGATTGACAGTCATCTTGTGTTTCTTCCACTTTCTAATAAATAATCATAACAGTTGTTGTCTTCTACCAAGCTGCCTTCCTGTTGTCCTGTAGTCCATCCCAGACTTGTGCAGGTCTACAGTTTTGTCCCTGGTGTCCTTAGACAGCTCTTTGGTCTTGGCTATGGTGGACAGGTTGGGGTGTGATTGAGTGTGTGAACAGGTGTGTTTTATACAGGTAACAAGTTCAAACAGGTGCAATTAATACAGGTAAAGAGTGCAGAATAAGAGGGCTTCTTAAAGAAAAATTAACAGGTCTGTGTGAGCCAGAATTCTTGCTGGTTGGTAGGGGATCAAATACTTATTTGCAGCAGTAACATACAAATAAATTATTTAAAAAAAAAATCATACATTGTGATTTCCGGATTTTTTTTTTTTTTTAGATTATGTCTCACAGTGGACATGCACCTAAGATGAAAATTTCAGACCCCTCCATGATTTCTAAGTGGGAGAACTTGCAAAACTGCAGGGTGTTCAAATACTTATTTTCCTCACTGTAAATGAAATAAATTGAGCTGTAATTGAAATTAATTGGTAGTATAACAACAGAACCAGTAAAAGTAGAATAAAGAAGAGGAAAATGGGATCCTGATAAAAACAAAAAAATCATCGAAGCAGGAAGGTGTGTAGAAATACACTGCTGTCAGTCAGGAATGGTAACTTTTACATATCACACAGCAAAAGTGAAGTACACTATGTTTGTAACTTTTGGGCTAGAATGAAGTTTAGGCTAAGGAGTGGTGTTTGTTATCAGAGTTAACATACAGGTTAGGTGTCCTACAGTCCAGTAAGTCCTCACGAAAGTAGATGAACAACAACGGGTGTGCAACTGTGTGTTCCTGTGAATGACACATCTATTACTGTGCATTATTATCAACGTTAAGCAGCCGTTCTGAAGCACACACACACTACTACGCTGCGCAATTAAAGCTGACTAACATGCTTAATGTGTGCAACTGTGTGTCTCTGTGTGAAGGGGTATAAAAGCTGGCACTTGGCTTTCAAGGCACTCGCTAATATGGCTTTTAAAAGCTTCTCATCTCTCCGTGCCTGCACACTTTCCACACAAGCAAACGCACATCGACAGTTACATGCGTGCTCACGGACAAATAAGCTCAGTGACTCACGTGTTTGCCGTCACCCATCATCTTCACACTTGCACACAAACGCATCATTTCACCTCAGTCCTTTAGGTACATTAACTTTGTCGTATTGCTCGGCTCGTTCTATTTATATATGCAAACGCTGAAAGATGACCCTGTCCTTACCCTTACAGCCACGCTTTCTTTGCCTCTTAGTGCCACCTCTTTATTTCTCTTTTTCTCCCTTTCTATTATACTCTTCCTTTTTGTTCATCCACACTGTTTCTTTAGCCTTTTTTATCTCCTTGAATTCATGGTATTGCTCATTTGACCTCATGCTCCGTGCATTTTTTAAATCCCCATTCTCCATTTTCAGTACCCACGCTTCATTTCTCTGTCTGTCTGCCACTGGCACTTGTACCAGGAGAAGACGTGAAGATGGAAATGCAGAAAAGAGCAAGAGAGAGAGAGAGACATCCGGTGGGTGTTGTGATTTCCCACAACTCTGTTGCGACAATTGGCCTTCTGTCTCTCCTTTGGATAGCGGCAAATAAGCTGATTAACATGATGCAACTGGGGATGCCAGAAACAGTGGCCCATATACTGAAACATCAACTGCAAGGAGAGGAAGGATGAGTGGAGCAGCATCTCACTCAAAATAGTAATTAACGAAGTCAGAATGTGTACACGGGTCTGTTTGCAACATCCTCAGTGCAATGGTTCACTTCAAGGTGTGTTTACATCAACAACTTGTTTATTTGGTTCTGGAGTAGAATTCAAATTATTTGCTTTGTTTTCAAAAAAAACAAACAATAATTCTAAGGTCATGTATGGATGTGTGCACTCATGCCCCACATCGCTGCTGTGCACCATACTAGAGCCCGGCGCGGGATTAATTTCTCAGTCCCACTCCTGATGAATTTTGATCCATTATCACCCGCATCGGCAATGTGTGTGTTTCACTTCCGCAATGTGCCTGTTCACCCCCCCACGCACCTAAGAAACACTGAGAGTTTATGCACATACAATAATAGAGATGCATTTGATTTGTGTCTCCTCCCATCTCACAAGAGAAAACGCGTCATTTAGGCTATTATTAAAGAGATTCGTGTAGTTGTTTCGGTTCCCTGGCCTGTATATCTTTTGATGCCCTTATCGTGAGTAGCATTATTATTTTGTTGTTTTCACTTAGTTTAAAGACAGTTTTATGTGACAGTTCAGTTATTGCATGCCCATATAAGGTGCATGCCCATATAAGCACATGCAGTAACTCAGTGTGCTGTGTCTCTCTCTGTTCGCTCCTATTATGTCGGCTGTTTCTGTTAAATTATTTAACATAAAAGTAGCATGTGGACACACATACTTCACACTATTCTCCTTTGCTGACTGAGTCATCTTATTGCTTCTGTACACGCAGTGTTAATTTTTAGCCACCTGCAGCGAAGGTCTGTCCACCGCTCCTGCAAGATTTGCGTTGGGTCCCATAAGACCCAGCTAGATCCAATCCCAATACAGCCCTCCACACCATACTACAGAACCACCTTGAGGCCTGGCTGACAACCACTTAGTCCATCCCCGCCTCTTGAACATAGCCATCTATCTACCACACTCAAATGATACTTGGGCATCCCCTTGTCCTTCTCCAAAAAACAGGGGTCATCAGCACTGAGGTATTTGCATGCTGGATCATTGTCCAATACGTCATAATTGATGTTCCCTCACAATGTAAGTACCATGTCTCGTTTGAATCTCCATAAGTAACCATTTCTTTAACACATTTGTTCCAGTGGTATGCAAGGCTCTATAGAGAGTTGGTTGAGTTATTTTTAAATGTTTACAGGTTCTTGTCAAACTCTATCATATTATTCTCAAAATATTCACATCTCATGTGTTGTCATGTGAAAGTAAAATCAATACAATTATTGTTGGGGCAGTATAAACTGTGCAACATTTGTATCATTTGAACACTTTATTCTTTGAACACAGCAGGTATTGCAGTGGGATTAGAGCTGGACAATAGAATTCAACCAATATGTGCTTTATGGGGCCAGATACCAATATTAGGAGTAAAAAATGTATGATTCCGATATATCTGCCAATATATACCGATATCATTGCTATAAAAATAGCAATGATTCCTGACATTTCCTAAAAATGTTCAGAAATCAGAAATAAATATGACAAACATCCAGACTACATATGTCATGCTACCTTCACTTGACATGGCATTTGCCATGTTGCATTGTTCAGCACTTGTAAAAAATAAACCTCATATATACTTTGGATGCTGTAGCTCCTCTGAAAAAGAGAGCCTTAAATCAGAAGTACCTGACTCCGTGGTATAACTCACAAACTCGCAGCTTAAAGCAGATAACCCGTAAGATGGAGAGGAAATGGCGTCTCACTAATTTAGAAGATCTTCACTTAGCCTGGAAAAAGAGTCTGTTGCTCTATAAAAAAGCCCTCCATAAAGCTAGGACATCTTACTACTCATCACTAATTGAAGAAAATAAGAACAACCCCAGGTTTCTTTTCAGCACTGTAGCCAGGCTGACAAAGAGTCAGAGCTCTGTTGAGCCGAGTATTCCTTTAACCTTAACTAGTAATGACTTCATGACTTTCTTTGCTAATAAAATTTTAACTATTAGAGAAAAAAATTACTCATAACCATCCCAAAGACATATCATTATCTTTGGCTGTTTTCAGTAATGCTGGTATTTGGTTAGACTCTTTCTCTCCAATTGTTCTGTCTGAGTTATTTTCATTAGTCACTTCCTCCAAACCATCAACATGTCTATTAGACCCCATTCCTACCAGGCTGCTCAAGGAAGCCCTACCATTAATTAATGCTTCGATCTTAAATATGATCAATCTATCTTTATTAGTTGGCTATGTACCACAGGCTTTTAAGGTGGCAGTAATTAAACCATTACTTAAAAAGCCATCACTTGATCCAGCTATCTTAGCTAATTATAAGCCAATCTCCAACCTTCCTTTTCTCTCAAAAATTCTTGAAAGGGTAGTTGTAAAACAGCTAACTGATCATCTGCAGAGGAATGGTCTATTTGAAGAGTTTCAGTCAGGTTTCAGAATTCATCATAGTACAGAAACAGCATTAGTGAAGGTTACAAATGATCTTCTTATGAACAACATCATATCAAAGCACAATCAGTTAATGCCAAGGTTTCAAACTTGCAAATTACAGGCACTATCAGCACAAGCTAAATTTACTATTGTCCTTGATAAATCATGTTGCCTATGCAAATCTCACCTATTTACATGTTTCCTCCCACAATTTTGTGCACTCAAGTGGACAAACCCCAAATTGCATATTCATGAATGCAAACATGCTAAATTGTCAATGCGTGCTATCTTGCGCATTTGATGACAACTCAGGTCATAACTCAGCAAGCAGGTCTATTTGCGAGTGCAATTGTGTTTGCACACATTTTGCACTGTCAAAGTCAGACCAGCTGTAAATGGGTACCAGCCTTGGCTGCGGAAGTAACCTGCAACAGGTTAACATCCCGTTATATCAACTTCATGCTGTGGTATCTGAGGATAAGCACCGATGCAATGGGCCTCAGAACCTGTATAGGAGTTACAGTACTTTTTCCATCCATTCAGACAGGCACCTCAGCAACTCCTTTCAGTTTAAAGCAATGGAAAACAGGCTATTTTTCTTTTAAGAGCTTTCTTTCAGATGCGTCACCTCAGTGTCAACGGGGTATTTTTGCCTAAATAATCTATTTTAAAAGGCACCTGATGACCCGTATGAGTCTGCTGGAGAGGTATAAAATGTGAGCAAAGATCTCCAAGAGCAAGTTACTCACTCACTCATTTGGCTAAATTGCATGAATTAATCACAGTCACCAGGCTTCACATCCAGCGTGGGGTTTGAATGCTGTCCATCATAATACTCTCCTAAAACTGACAGCTTTGCTGCCTTTGCATCATTTTGTTGCAGTAACTGGAGCAACTCCAATCAAGAGGCTGTATTATTTACAAGAATTCTACGCAACTGTTGCCTCAAACTTGACAGCAGTCTTGGTAATCAACAGTAAAGTAGTGTCAGTTTACAGTCAGCTGCAACTGAAGTGCCGCTGGAGTTTGAAATATGCATGGTATGTATGGTGCATCTGGAAAATATTCATGGTGCTTCACTTTTTCCACATTTTGTTATGTTACAGCCTTATTCCAAAAAGAAGGAAATAAATTTTTACTCTCAAAATTGTAATCACAACACCCCATAATGACAACATGACAAAAAGTTGGTTTTTATTTTTGTTATTTTTGCAAAATAAAATAAGAAATCACACGTACATAAGTATTAACACTCTTTGCTCAATACTTTGTTGATGCACCTTTGGCAGCAATTACAGCCTCAAATCTTCATGAATATGAGGCCACGAGCTTGGTGCACCTATCTTTGGGCAGTTTTGCCCATTCCTCTTTGCAACACCTCTCAAACTCCATCAGGTTGGATGGGGAGCGTCAGTGCACAGCCATTTTCAGATCTCTCCAGAGATGTTCAATCAGATCCAGATCTGGACTCTGGCTGGACCACTCACAGAGTTAGTTCAGAGTTGTTCTCGTGAAAATTGCTCCACTCTAAGGTACCAAAGTCAACCACCTAACATTTGAAAGTAAGTACCCCAATGGATGATGTGGGAAAAAACATAGCTTCTCTGCAATCGTAATTTATCTCTATCTTTATCTTATCTCTATATTTAAAAGGCTCCTTTGCACTTTTACATCCATTGTATTTGTATTTATTTTAAATTCTTTTTATATTTCTATCCAAACAGTAAAAGATCCTGGTCTGAATCATTGTACTTGCACCTTTTAATAGGCAGCCTGAAGCAGCCATGAAAACCTCTTTGTTGGCCTCTGCTCCATTTCTCTCTGGATTCGGCTCTCTTATTGCTTGTTAAGAAATCCAGTTATCCAATAATGTCTCAGGCAATGCTTGAACGATCACCTTGTCCATACCATCCACATTACATGGGCTTTTCTCTGTTTTCTACCTCCCATTCCACGCCTTTTGTTCTAAGATCAATGCCAGCAGTCTCAAACTCACACCACATTCTTGTAATCCTCAAACATACTCTGTGTCTGCTAATTTCTTTTCTTTCGGTGTATGGGAGTAATCACTTTCTCTGTTCCTTCCCTTTTTTCTTAACGGAAGACCAAGTTTAAAGTTAGAGTTTGTAGGATTTAGGGCTGTTTATTAGCAAAAATGGAGTACAGCATTCATAACCATTTGCTCACAATTACCTGTGACAATGTGTTTCCATGCACTCAGAATGAGCCTGTCATATGTATTAGGGAGTGGACCCCCTTATGGATGCCGCTATGTTGCAGTGCCATGTAAACACTGGATCCTTAAAGGAACATATTTACTCCGCCTTTTTGCATTTAGCAGTGCAGCCGGATAACTGAAGGGAAAAAGAAGCAGGATCAATGACTGCTCCCCTATACACAGTCTACTGGTTGCTAGTGCACGTTGAGAAGTGTGGGAACCCTCATTTTTGCAAAATTGAGGATTATCTGTACTGCTTGTCACAAGAGACAGCAAGGAAGCATGAATCCCCATCACCAAATAAGTGAAAACATGAAGGGAAACAAAATTTTGACTAGTGAGAACATAATGCAATCCCCAAGTCTTTTCTGATTTTATTATACTCAACAAAAATATAAACGCAACACTTTTGGTTTTGCTCCCATTTTGTATGAGATGAACTCAAAGATCTAAAACTTTTTCCACATACACAATATCACCATTTCCCTCAAATATTGTTCACAAACCAGTCTAAATCTGTGATAGTGAGCACTTCTCCGTTGCTGAGATAATCCATGCCACCTCACAGGTGTGCCATATCAGGATGCTGATTAGACACCATGATTAGTGCACAGGTGTGCCTTAGACTGCCCACAATAAAAGGCCACTCTGAAAGGTGCAGTTTTGTTTTATTGGGGGGGGATACCAGTCAGTATCTGGTGTGACCACCATTTGCCTCATGCAGTGCAACACATCTCCTTCGCATCATCCGTGAAGAGAACACCTCTCCAACGTGCCAAACGCCAGCGAATGTGAGCATTTGCCCACTCAAGTCGGTTACGACGACGAACTGGAGTCAGGTCGAGACCCCGATGAGGACGACGAGCATGCAGATGAGCTTCCCTGAGACGGTTTCTGACAGTTTGTGCAGAAATTCTTTGGTTATGCAAACCGATTGTTTCAGCAGCTGTCCGAGTGGCTGGTCTCAGACGATCTTGGAGGTAAACATGCTGGATGTGGAGGTCCTGGGCTGGTGTGGTTACACGTGGTCTGCGGTTGTGAGGCTGGTTGGATGTACTGCCAAATTCTCTGAAACGACTTTGGAGACGGCTTATGGTAGAGACATGAACATTCAATACACGAGCAACAGCTCTGGTTGACATTCCTGCTGTCAGCATGCCAACTGCATGTTCCCTCAAATCTTGCAACATCTGTGGCACTGTGCTGTGTGATAAAACTGCACCTTTCAGAGTGGCCTTTTATTGTGGGCAGTCTAAGGCACACCTGTGCACTAATCATGGTGTCTAATCAGCATCCTGATATGGCACACCTGTGAGGTGGGATGGATTATCTCAGCAAAGGAGAAGTGCTCACTATCACAGATTTAGACTGGTTTATGAACAATATTTGAGAGAAATGGTGATATTGTGTATGTGGAAAAAGTTTTAGATCTTTGAGTTCATCTCATACAAAATGGGAGCAAAACCAAAAGTGTTGCGTTTATATTTTTGTTGAGTGTATTAATTTTTATTCTGTGTTGTAACTTTGTTCAGCTAAACACTGTCAATAAAATTGATTTTGATGAATTGCATTAAAGGAAGAATAGCCAAAGCTGCACAATGTTGTGAGGTCTTATATTGTAACTGAATTTCACTCATATATGTGACTGATAAAATGATGGATTCCTTGGCAATTTTAATTTTACCTTTATTTAACCAGGTTAGTCCCACTGAGAACAATGTCTTTTTTTGCAAGGGAGACCTGCATGTCTTTAATGGACTGTATTCATCCTGTGCTTTTTCATCTGAGACAAATATCTGACAAATATGACCTCACATCCACCCATTCACAAACGATTTTGGGGAGATACTGTGCAAGGCGATCAGTAACGTGCAGTGGTGGGCACAGCTAACTGAAAAGTTAGTTTGCTGACCAATAATTTGCTAACTGAGAAGTTAACTTTTATAACGATAAACTGATAAACTGGTAAAAAAAAAAAAAAAAATGCAGAAGCTTCCGCTAACTTGTAGTATTGACTCAGTGGCGGTCACATCAGATTACACTGTCAGGTACTGATAAGACATTTGAGTTTAAGGACCGCAGGGGCTGCTGGGTAAATTCAAAGGTCAAGTCACATAACCTGTGCATTCCCAGGATCACAAACACAAGATGAATACACAAAAAAAATAATAAATAAAACATAAAACCCCAAACACTGACATCATCTTTATCAAAAGCAGTAAACTGCAGTATTAGAAGTCACACTTTATCTCTATATTATATATTTATAAGATGCTAACAGAGCTACGGCTCACCCGTGTTGCATTCACAAACACAAAACAAGTTTGAGCTGGCATAATCACAGAGAGCTCAACACGATGGGTGAGGTAAAATCTATACCTCACCCATTGCGTTGAGCTTCCCCACAGAAGAAAACCTATGTAAGTTTTGCCTTTTGAGAAAAATACAGCAATAAGTGTCTTTTCACTTTCAAAAAGTAAAGATTTGCATGTACACGCTGTCTTTAAAGCAGAACACAGTCACCAGAACACTGGAAGCCCATCCTGACGGTTGGAGGTACACTCGACTCACTAACTGTCGATTTACTCTGTGGGAGGTCATCTCGACAGAAAACCGCCCCGACTGTTGCAGACACACAACAGACAGGAACTAACATGTATGATTTTAGGCTTTACAAACATTTTTGACTGTTAAACATTATTCACTTTACCAGCAAATAAATGTTAGCAGACAGAAAGTTAGCAAAACTAAATTTAGCAGAAGCTAATTGTTCCACTGTTGGGTTTCAAAGTTAGCTGAAAAGCTCATTTGCTAACAAAAAAGTTAGCTTCACTAATTAGCAGTTAGAGGATTAGCGGAACCGTGCCCACCACTGGTAACATGACCCATGCAATGCAACATGGAGATTAAAGACCTTCCTCAAAAGTGGCAGTGGCAATGACTCATCACATTCCCTTCCTCCATAATAATAATATTTTTTTATTATTATTAATATAGTTGTATAACACATTATCTGAAATGTGAATTGTGAATTTGTGTGCTGATTCTGAGTTGTTGTTGTTTTGGTTTTTTTTTTTTTAACTTGCTGTTACTCTGTTACACACATCACCAGTTCCTTCATGAAAAGTAGCTAAACTTAGCCAAATTTTTGACATTGCATATAATCATTGTTATGGAAGATAATACTTTTGCCTTTACAATAAGAGACAGATGAGGTCTCACAGATTGTTTTTTTTTGTTTGTTTTTTTTTCCCCTCCTCAGCTTTTTTTTTTTTTTTTTTTTAACATTTTGGGCATTCTTTTCCCCTTTTTTCCTCTCTCCAAATCTTACCTTTTCTTTTTATCTTTCTAAATCAGTGTACCTCTTTCAGTCTCATCTTTCTTTCATTCATTCATCTTCTCCCTCCCTGTCCTCATCTCGTCACCCCCTCTTTGAGTCTCATCTATCTTGCCCAACTCCTATTTCACCCTCTGCTTTCTTTGACTTTCTTTGACTCGCTTCTTTTCTTTCCCTGTGAGTGAGTGTCTCATTCATCCCCTTTCACTCTTTTCATTCACTCTCCACGTTTCCATCACTACACCTCTGCCATTTCTCTCTGGATGAAAACTGTCACATCAGGATTTTTTTTTTTTTTTTTTTTTTTTTTTTTTTTGTGGTCTGAATCAGAACCGTGATTTAACAAACTCACCCTCACTTTTAATTGTATCCCATTCCGTCACATCTTTCATGTCGCCTTCTGCTACTCCTCCCAGTTCTGTCTTACCCCAGCCTGTTAAATGCCTCAGATTTATCAGAGGTGCTTGTCACATTTTCTATTCCCATATATCCGTTTTATTTCAAAATGACTAATACATTTCCCACCGTTTTCCCTCCGTTTGCCATTGCATCCCTGACTTTCCTACTTTCATCTTTTATCTCTTGCAATCTCCATTCTGATTGCAGCCCACTTCCCCTACAACTCTCACACAAACACACACACACTTTATCATCTTTAAATTCAGGCTCTTGTATTGAAAAGACAGATTCCAAATATAATAAATATATCTGCACAGAATTACAAAGAATGTATATTTCTTTCATCTAATCTTCTGTATCTCCTTCAATCACCCTTTACATAATCTCTTCCTTATCCACCCCCCTCCTCTATTTTTGATTCCCCTTTTTGTTCTAGCTGTTCTTGCTTTCATTTGAAATGGATGGTTGCCAAGAGAGGCCACAGCACCGGACAATGTTTCATCACTTGGTGTAATGACTCCCAACATTGTATTTTAGGTGTTGTGAGAAGGAATGGCAACATTGCCACGGGTCCCTAATGGTTTTGGAATGTGTTGCAGGCCTAAAACGCAGGAATCAATTCATATTAATGAATGAAATTAAGTTGATCACATAAAATATCTTGGGTTCACCTCCCAAAGCTCCAAAACACAGTAGAAATAGAAATTTGTGATGTGACCTTTGTGTAATAGCAGACAGAAATTGCTTTGAGTTGAAGACATTGTTCAAAATGTGCATTTGTGTTTATTGTTTGAACTTTGTTGTTGTCCAGTCATTCACACAAGACCTCAAATTACCTTTATAAAGTTTCAAAACAGTTGTTTATTATAGTTTGCTGTGTGTTTTGAATAAATGTGTGTGGAAAATTATTTCTGTTTTATTTTTTACTTTCTTATTTCTGATTGTAAACCTTTATTACACTCATAAAACAACAAAAGCATATATATTATGAAAGAACAGGTTGTCCTGAAAAAACGAGTAATAAAACTTGATTGTGGGATGCAGGGAGAGCTGTTAACAGCAATAATAAAACATTCATGCCAGGTGAGTGAACTGTCCAAAAAATGGCCTCGGTCCCAGGAGGGTTAAGCGTAAAATCATCAATAAAGTAAATAAATAAACTGACCCAGCCACCATTGCTGAGTGGTTAGCACTGCTGCCTCACAGCACAAAAATCATGGGATCCATTCCCACTTGTGGCCTTTCTGTGTGGACTTTACATGTTCTCCCTGTGTTTGCATGGGTTCCCTCCAGGTGCTCCGGCTTCCTCCCGCATCCAAAGACATGCAGGTTAGGTGGATTAGAAACTTTAAATTGTCCGTAGGTGTGCGTGTGGGTGTGAATGTGTTTGTCTGTATGTGGCTCTCCGACAGACTGGCATCCTGTCCTGGGTGTACCCCACCTCACATCCTATGACTGCTGGGATAGGCTCCAGCCCCCGCGACCCTTAATCGGAGTAAGCGGTTGAAGATGAGAGAGTGAGTGAGCTCTGCCGACCCAGTGGAGATAAAGGTAATAGAGCATTGTGATGAACTGAATGGTCTATCAATAAGTGTTCTGAGCAGTAACCTCCGCAACACGTTATTTTGGGTGTGTTCTGTTAAATTGCAGTAGAAATATTGTCAAATTGTTGCATGAGCTGCATATTATACTTGTTTGTGTTCTGTGTGTTTGCATTTGTTTAAATTGGAAAGACATTTCTTGATGCGACTGTATTGTTCCAGGCGGGGGGGGGGGGGGGGCATTGCTTGTGTTGTATTTCTCCTATTTTGTATTTTCAGCATTTGTTAGTGTAGACACTGTTAGATGGTCATCGTATAAAGAGGTCAGAGCCTACAAAGAAAAAGAAAAGTTTAGAACAGGAGAAAGGGCACTGTTTTGCTGTATGTGTCTGGAGTCTTGTGGAAGTCTAAGAAAATCTTCATTAATGTCCCTTTTTTCCTCTGTCTCTTGCTCTCTCTTCAAAGACACCAACACAACAGAACAGATCCTCCCCCAAATGTCTAACTCAAACCCGTGTCCCACAATATAAGGGGCAACACCTTTGTTCAGAACCTACATCTAAATAAGAAGGGCCACACTTCTGTGGATGAATTTTCAAAAGAGTAAAGACAGTCAGCTCCACAAAATTGGAAAAAAAACTGGATCTCACAAGATACTATTACTCTGCAATTTATAATGTAGTTTGAAGATCTCTTGTACATAGCCTCATGCTGTTTCACATCTCTTCAACACATGATTCCAGAGAGCATATCCAAAGAATGTGGCAACCGAATGACACAGAAATTCTGAGTGCCCGGTTCTCATATGGAAATGTCAAATCTCTGGTGTTACTGGTTACATTGTTTTCTGTAAATGCCAGGTCAGGTTTGAGAGCATGCACTGGTGCCACATGTTACTGCATCCACCACACCACAGAAACGCCCTGCCTTCTGAATGCTAGCCATTCCATCCTCACTTCACAAAAGTAGTTGTCTATCTGCTTATGCTGCAGCCAGATGATACATAAGTGTCTCAATAGCCTTCTCTTCATGGAATCAGTGAAACACACCACAAGGCCAAAATATCTCTTGCATTCCCTTTTGATGCAAGTAGTACACCTCATTTGAGTTACTAGGTAACCGCTCACCAAGGCGATTGCCTTTTCGGTAGGCTAACCAAGATCCCTGGTTTTCTATACTCTGCACTCTCTGTATATTCCATGTGTGATCATATGTGAAAGGTATGCATGTGCCAATGCCTCATTTTTACCACTATTATACAGCAGTATTTATAAATTTGTGTGTAATGTTAAACTCTTGGCTGTATAGATTAAGAGTCTTGTCCAACGACACAGGCAGGTAACATGAGTGGAATTTAAACCAAGGTCTACATATGGGCAGATTCTTATCCCTCAGCTACCTGCACTATGATGAATATGCAGTGCACCCAGAAAGTATTCAAATCACTTCTCTTTTTCCACATTTTTTTACGTTACAGCCTTGTTCCAAAATGGATGAAATTCATTTTTTCCCCTCAAAATTATACTCACAATACCCCACAATGACAACATGAAAGTTTTTTTTTGAAATTTTGCCAATTTATTAAAAATAAAAAACTAAGAGATCAAATGTACACAGGTATTCACACCCTTTGCTTAAAACTATGTTGATGCACCTTTGGCAGCAGTTACATCCTCAAGCCTTCTTGAATATGATGCTACAAGATTGGACATTCACAGAGTTGTCCTGAAGACACTCCTTTGATATCTTGGCTGTGTGCTTAGGGTCATTCCGATGAACCATCACCCCAATCTGAGGTTAAGGGTGCTTTGGAGCAGGTTTTCATCCAGGATGTCTCTGTACATTGGTGCATTCATCTTCTGCCTGAAAAACCTCCCCACAGCATGACACTATGCTTCACTGTAGGGATGGTGCCTGGTTTCCTCCAAACAAGATTCCTGACATTCACAGAGTCAAGAGTAGGGATGGGTATTGATAAGATTTTATTGATATTGATGCCATTAGCGATTCTGCTTATCGATCCGATTCCTTATTGATTCCCTTATCGATACCTCTTGTGAATTTTGTACTAAAAGTCGGCTTTACAGGTTTTCTATGTATTCAATTGAGTCTTAAAGTAAATAAATGTGAAATTGGTCACTGTATCCTTGATCTCTGGACATAAATAAAAATAAACAAAACGGTGTTTCGCTTTGAAGTTATTAATTCCGACTGGACTCTATCGTTCTAACGTTTGGAGCTGTGTGAACAGAACGGAGGATGATTCTCGTTTCTTTCTCGCAACAAGACAGGAGTCCCAGTTAGTAACTTTAATCCGCACAAAAGTGACTCACGATTTCACATATTCAGGGATGAAAGTGGTGAAAAACAAAAAAAGCTGAAACCCAAAATTACCCCACAACACCACGTGCACGAAAATGTTTGAATTCTAGAAGCTCTGAAATGCAATCTGGGACTATTCCAGACACTAAACTGCAGTGAGTGTAGAATCCATTTAGTGAGAAAAAAAAAACCAACTTTCAGGAAATCACTGAAGAAATTAACACATTGAAAATATGGTTTGACCGAAACAAACTGTCATTAAACTTAAATAATACTGGGATGAAGTGGAGGTGTAAGAGTCACTAGGTGTTCACAGGAAACACATCTTTTTCTGTATGTATATATGTATTTATTTATTTATGTATGTTCATTGTTAGTTGGTTTTATATTTTCTGTTGTGTTTTTATTCAGATTCTTTTTGTCTCTTTCTCTAAAATTGTATATAATCATTACATTAGTTATTATTACTATTATTGTTGTGCTTGCTATTATTATTAATATATAAACAAAAATAAAATGAAAAAATGTTACAATTTGTAACACATTTGACTCTTATGACAAATGCTTGACAGCTGCAACTGCTTAATGCTAATTTTAACATTGAAAATGCCATAGACATGCTAACGTGTTAGCATCGCTCCCGTTTTTAAGTTATAAAATACATCTATCAACTGTTTCAGAAGACCATAACAGGTCGGTTTAAAATAAAAAAGGTAAATAATACTCACAGTCATATGCTCTTTAGGGTTTTAGCGGGGGAAAGCAAAAGAAAAAAATTAATCAACGAAGAAATGATCGAAGCACTGCTTCGATCTGTGAATCACTGCTTCGATTGGTTCAAGGTTCAAAGCAAAGCCGCGCTGCAGAAAAGTTGATTACAGACCCGCTGCAGGGTCTGTAATCAATGTAGAGAAATTATCATTTTCCTGACAAACACCCCCAAAAACAACGGCCACTCTGAAGGACCGATAAGGGAATCATTAAGTAAAAAGGTTATCAATGTCGATGGATCGAATCATTTCTTAACGATACCCAAAAGGAACCGGTTCTCAATACCCATCCCTAGTCAAGAGTTCAATTTTTGTCTCATCGGACCACAGAATTTTGTTTCTTATGATCTGAGAGTCCTTCGGGTGCCTTTTCACAAACTCAATGAGGGATGCTATGTGTCTTTTACTAATTTGTGGCTTTCGTCTGGCCACTCTACCATTCAGGCCTGATTGGTGGATTGCTGCAGAGTTGGTTGTCCTCCTGGAAGGTTCTCCTCTCACCACAGAGGAATGATGGAGCTCTGACAGAATGACCATCGGGGTCTTGGTCACCTCCCTGACTAAGGGTCTTCTACCCCAGTTGCTCAGTTGAGTTGGGCAGCCAGTTCTAGGAAGAGTCCTGGTGGATCCAAATGTCTTCCATTTACGGATGATGGAGGCCACTGTGTTCATTGGGACGTTCAAAGCAGTAGAAATGTTTCTGTACAATCCTCCAGATTTCTGAGTTCAGATAATCCTGTCTCGGAGGTCTACAGGGAATTCCTTTGTCTTCATGCTTGGTTTGTGCTCTGATATGCACTGTCAACTGTGGGTCCTTATAGACAGGTGTGTGTCTTTACAAATCATGTCCAATTAACTGAATTTACCCCAGGTGGACTCCAGTTAAGCTGTAGAAACATCTCAAGTCTGATCAGTGGAAACAGGATGCACATGAGCTCAATTTTGAGCTTCATGTCAAAGGCTGTGAATACTTATGTATGAATGAATGAAAACTGTTTATTTCGAACATTTGATACAACAACAATTACAAGATAGATCAGTAAAGACAACAACAAAAAAGTTCCTACTGTGTACCCAACATGTCAGAAAAGGGGTAGGGTGAAGCATCAGCTTATTTATCCCTACCCCTTCTTCCCCACAACCAGTAATACCCTTTGCCACATATACACATAGATTCCTACACACCTAAACCGATATCAATATATATATATATATATATATATATACACATATATATACACATACACATACATATATACATACACACATCAACATACATACACATATATACACATATACATATATACACAAACATAAATATACACCTACACATACCTACTTACATACAAAATACTATATATTTACAAGCCGAAGCAAAAAACAAAAACACCCTAACCCTCATTACCCTTCCTCCTCCCTATACCCAGAAAAAAAATATTTTTGTACCGCTGTTTGAACTGGTTCATGCTTGGACATTGCTTGAGCCCCACTCCCAATCTGTTCCACATCCTCACCCCACAGACAGAAATACAGACACCTTTTAATGTTGTTCGTGCCCACTGATGCTTTAAATAAAATTTCCCCCTCAGACTGTAATCCCCTGATCTGTTAAAAAAACATATTTTTAATATTTGCTGGAAGTAAATTGTTTATTGCTTTATACACAATTTGTACTGTTTGAAAATGAACCAAGTCTGTGAATTTTAAGAATTTGGATTGTAAAAATAGTGGATTTGTATGATCTCTATAGCCAGTATTATGAATAATTCTTATAGCTCTTTTCTGCAATACTGATAGTGATTGTGTTGTACCTTTATAAGTATTACCCCATATCTCTGCACAGTACTGTAAATATGGTAAAACCAGTGAGCAGTAAAGAATGCGGAGTGAGTTGTGGTCCAGAATATGTTTTGCTTTGTTTAGAACTGAAATGCTTCTTGACAGTTTACTTTGTATATGTTTTATATGAGTCTTCCAGTTTATCTTATCATCTATTATCACCCCCAGAAACTTATTTTCATGTACCCTTTCAATATCTACCCCCTCGACTTGTAACTGAACCTGTATGTCTGTATTACAATAGCCAAATAACATGTTTTTTGTTTTACTTAAGTTTAATGATAATTTGTTTCTGTCAAACCATATTTTCAATTTTCCCATTTCTATACTGATCCTCCTCAGTAACTCCTGCAAATCCCCCCCTGAACAAAAAATGCTTGTGTCATCTGCAAATAATACTAATTTTAATATTTTGGAAACATTGACAATATCATTTATATAAATTAGAAACAGTTTTGGACCCAATACTGACCCCTGTGGGACGCCACAAGCATTGTCCAAGCATGATGATGTATATTCCCCCAACTTCACAAACTGTTTTCTGTTACTTAAGTAGCTTCTCACCCAGTGCAACACCAACCCCCTAATCCCATACTGTTCAAGTTTATTGATTAATATGTCATGATTAATTGTATCAAAAGCCTTTTTAAGGTCTATAAATATTCCAACTGAATGTAATTTGTGGTCTATGGCGTTTGTAATCTCCTCAACTGATTCTATTAATGCAAGTGATGTTGAACTATGTGCTCTGAATCCATATTGACTATCAGTAAGTAATTTATGTTTATTTATGAATTTGTCTAATCTATTATTGAATAACTTTTCTAATAATTTGGAAAATTGTGGAAGCAAAGAAACAGGTCTATAATTTGTGAAGTGGTGTCTATCCCCAGTCTTATACAGCGGCACAACCTTAGCTATTTTCATTTGATTGGGAAATTTACCGGTTTGAAATGATAAGTTACAGATGTATGTTAATGGTTCTACAATCCATTCAATGACCTGTTTTACCACCACCATATCAATTTCATTTAAATCGGTAGATGTTTTATATTTACAATTATTCACAATGTCTATAATTTCATTTCCATCCACTGCTGTGAGGAACATTGAACAGGGATTTCTTTCTATGAGATTATTATCCCAATCCTCAGGTTGGGAATCGGGAATTTTTTCTGCCAAGCTTGGTCCAATATTTACAAAAAAATTATTAAAACCGTTGACTACCTCATCCTTATTTTCCTTCTTGACATTATTATCAATGAAATACTGAGGGTAACTCTGTTTTTTATTATCATTTTTGATAATGCTATTTAATATATCCCATATTCCTTTAATATTGTTTTTGTTATTATATAATATGTTACTATAATATTCCTTCCTACATACCCGTATAATATTAGTTAATCTATTTTTGTATTTCTTATATCTATTTTCTGCCTCTTTAGTCTTTAGTTTTATGAATTCTCTATACAGTGTATTTTTCTTATTACATGCATTTCGTAACCCTTTCGTCATCCATGGTCGAGCTTGGATTTTTTGTTTTCTGTAGTCTTTTTTTAATTGGACAATTTTTACCATATAATGATGTAAATATTTGTAAAAAAGTTTCATATGCACTATCAACATCACTTTCACTGTATACCTTTTCCCAGTTTTGCTCCTGTAAATCCTTCTTTAGTGTGTTCATGTTTTCCTCTGTCCGCACTCGCCTGTATTTTATTTTCTCCTCTGGCTGATTCCGCCGATGGTTTCTATTATAAACGATGAAAACTGGTAGATGATCACTAATGTCATTGATTAATAATCCACTCAGTGTAATTCTCAATATCATTGCTGAATATATTATCAATTAAGGTGGCACTATGGGATGTAATTCTGCTTGGCCTGGTGATTTTTGGATATAAACTCATACTGTACATTATACTGATAAATTCATCTGTTATTTTATGCTTATTTGGATTGCGCAGATCAATATTTAAGTCACCACAAATGAACACAGTTTTTTGATTAGTTTTTGAGAACATTTTTCCCATACAGTCAGTGAATGTTTCAATACTAGATCCTGGTGCTCTATATATACAGCTGACTAATACATTTTTGCTTTTTTCTTCACATATTTCAATAGTTATACATTCTAATAAGTTATCAATCACAGTTGTCATATTGTCTACTATTTTATAATCCATGTTCTTATCCACATACACAGCCACTCCTCCTCCACTCTTATTTTTTCTGTTTACACAATTAAATTCATATCCATCCAGTTCAAAATCCATTCCTTTATCTTCATTGATCCATGTTTCTGATATAGCAATTATGTTAAATATTTTTTTAAACTGACTTAAATATTCTTTAATGTTGTTAAAGTTTGCATATAGACTTCTGCTGTTGAAATGGATTATTGATAATTTGTTATCCGTTTTAATGATCCGATTAAACTGTTCATCTGTATAATAGCAACAACTGTCATTGATATTTGAGAAGAAATTATTGTCCGGGTCTATATCGTGCTCCAAGTCCAGTACATTGTGGTCTGTGTATTTAAATGTTCTCAGTTCTACTTTTCCATGATCAGCAATCCTTTGAGTTATATCCTTCTTGTCTCCAGATGTAGATTAATAGGTAGTAGATGAATAGGTTCCTCTGGTCTGTGTCATGGTGTTGTGATGTGTTTGTGTCCTCATACCTTATTGGTCATATTTGTCCAGATCCTCGCTTTAAGAAACACTATTGTTCATATTTGTCCAGCTCCTCGATGTTCCTTATTGCCATGACTTTTGCTTGTTCTGGTGATCCGTTCAGTTTGATGAATATTTTACAGTTTGAAGTCCATGTGTGCTGGATTTTTCCCTGTTTCTTCAAGAAGCGTGCTTTCCTGGTGATGTCGGCATTACGTTTGGTGAGATGTTCATTGATGAATACGTTTGTCCCTTGCAGTTTTCTTCCTTGTTTTAACAGTGCTGTTTTGTGTTTTCTGTTGATGAATCTCATGATGACAGTTCGTTTATCACCGTCATTTCTCCGGGGCAGAGGGTGGCACGCTTCAATGTTATTTAAATCCATTTCTATACCTTTAGATAGGAGGAAATCAGCAACCTGTTTTTCCACAGAGCTGACCTCCTGTTCACTGGGCTCCCCTCCGCTCTCATCTGTTACCGTATAGTATGCATGTGTGCGCCTTTTTATTTTTTTTTTAAATTTGCAAAAAAAAAAAAAAAAAAAAACTCACATAAGAAATATGGGGAATTTTACAGGGGGAAATGAATTTATTCCATTTTGGAATGTGACTGTAACATAACAAAACGTGGAAAAAGTGATGCACTGTGAATACTTGTCAGATGCTCTGTATTTGTTGTGACAGGCACCAGGGGTTCCACTGCCATTTCATGTTGAGTCAGAGATATACAGAGATTTATCACTGCTGCTTTGCCTATTGTAAACACAGTGTAACATTAGCTTGTTCCATCGTTCTGTTTCTTTTCCTCGTTTGTTTGATTTTGATCATTTGGCATGGCTTTGTCTACCAGCCCCTTTCTCCTCCTGTCCACCGTGGTGCTAAGGCATGTGTGATACTGACTGCCCCAGTCATCTTCTATTGTTTAAATCATTAATATTCAGCTTTTCTCAGCCATTCTTCAGCCAGTGAGTGTTAACCATCCCTTCCCCTTGCTCCCTTTCCTCTCTAAATAATGTTGAAGCCATTCACCGGATCTGAGTCCTCATCTTCTCGCACAAACAGTATTTTTAGTCATAATGTGCAACTCACCATTTGGTGTTAACCCCTTTTTTTGCCATATCTGTGCCTATGCATGTGTGTGAGTGTGCACTGAATAAAGAGCACAGGTGGTGTGTCAGTCTTACACTTCTTGCAGGACAGGCAACCGCTCCCCAACAGCTGACTAATTTATTCCCCTTGCTATTGCTTTAATCAAGGCATTTCTGGTGGTTGCCATTACGTCTCCCGCTACCTGCATGGCCCCTTGTTTTGTATGGCCCACATGTTTTTTTTTACCACAGTGCTAAACATGATTACGGAACCCGGGAGAGGTCACTTAAAGTGATATTTTTTCTGGCCATGATCATTTGTGCACACGTTTTCTTAGCTGTGATAATGTGTGTGCATGTTTTCCTTTAATTGAGCCCTCAAATGAATAAAACAACCACACATTTTCCTTTAATTGAGTCCTCGAATTAATAAAACGTGCGCACGTTTTTCTTTCGTTCAAAATGAACTCCATAATATGACCTAAATGTCATACTCATGACGGGGAGATGCTTCGCCCTCAGCATCCTTTTTAATGTGCTTACACTCCAGATGATGCCATGCTAGGTAGCTAGAGTTCTCTATATGTCCTTGTGCGCCCAAACTATGATGATATACCCTGGCCAGATCTATTTCTAATGGGGAAATGTATTACACTGTCTCCTGGTTTGTTGGTTTGTTGCCAACATTTATGTGTCAAGACAATATTGAGTAACTGAGTGCACGTTTTACAAATTGTGGCCACGTTTAAGTAGATCGTGCCCTTGGTTTACTCAAATGATGTTTAAAACATGCACACAATATAATAAAACGAGTGCACAATTTAATAAAACGAGTGCACATTCTCAACACATGCAAAACATTTTGTGATGACACTTCTAGGGCTCCGTACATGATAAACTGCAATTTGGCTTTTTAACGGAACTATATACAAATAAATCTTGCTTATTTTTGTACTGAAATCACGTCTCTGTAATTACTATATCATATCTGTGTATGTGAGTCCCTTTCTTTTTTAGAGGTCTACATGAACTCATCATATATCTTGGTATGAAAGGCCCCAGGTCTCATAGTTGAGCACTATATAGTCAAGATCCTCGATATATATTTCTCGTTGGACACACTGGTGTCCAATTAGTAAGTAAAGTCTACTCACTTTGAGCCCCAAGTCTTGTAACTGTACAGTCAGGCTGGTATCTCACTAACGCACGACTGCTGGAAGCTGAGACACAAAAATCATGTGAAAACAGTTGAAAAGGCTAAAACATTCTCATGTCCAATCTCACTGAATTGGTCCTCCCTATACGTGCGACGTTTGGAGTGCTGGCAAAAATTACAGGCCCAAATCTCAAGCAGTCCACACACATACCGCGCAAGAGTCACTGACATGGCGTGCAGCTCACACGTGAAACTCAAGCAGTACTGGCATGATCTTTGCAGGTGCAAGGACTTGCATGTGAATACCACACAGCACTCTAACAGATGTTGAGTGCCACTGGCGCGGCTGAAATAACCACACGTTTGCACACATCGTGCTCAGGATGGTTGTGGACTATTATATTGTTATTATGTGTAAGAGGCTGTGAAAATTCCCCCAACTTAATAAGAAGATGCACAATAAATAATAATTAAATAAATAAATAAATTTTAAATAGAAAAAAGTGTAAACAACACTTGTGGACTTACAGAATGATGTCCACTGAGCTGCGTCTCTCAAGTACCACTGACGTCCTGACAGACAATGAAAATTAAAACAATAAATCCAGATCACCTCATCCATATTCTCCACACAGGTGAAGTCTGCTGTCACCGGCCAGAGACTGTCCTCACCCACTCACTCATCTTCAACTACTTATCCAGGACTGGGTCACAGGGGATCCTCAGAAAAATTAATCAATAAGAAGAGAAAATCTGGTATGTGCAGTCCTCTATGGCTAGGAATGATGCATTCAGCGTGCATGCACAGCTGGAATGTGCGTTCACAGCTTGGCCACACATAAAACCGAGTTCCATTAGATGGCACGGCTGATCGGTGGCAGGACAGTAGCACGGGCATCTTTGGAAGCACTCTGATAAAAAAAGAATGAAGCCACACTGCTGACTTTGTCTGTCTAGCACGCCATGCACATCGGGTGTGCGCCGACCAGGAAGGTTAAACTTAATTTCCACTTCTTTCCTCAGAAAACTAAATTTAGAAATAAATAAATACAATGAATCTGGTTTGTGCGTCCAGCCCAGCACGCATGCACATTTATGGGTGCCGACCGGCTGCACAGTGGGGTGGCTGGAGGCTGCTGGAATGTTCAGTCACTTCCAGAAGCACTGTTCCTCTCTGATCATATAAAAAGATAAGCATGTGTCAACCCCTCACAAGTTGTCCCACATGTTGTGCACGTTCTGAGTCAAGGAGACTAAGTGGTGAGTGGTACAAGGTGCCTGTCTGACCATTTGGTGAGGGAGTTCATTGCAGCAAATTTTTTTGGTTTGTTCAAAAATCAAGCAACCCGTGACTGAGGTGAGGGGATGGTGAATGGCTGCAAATCTCACACCAAACTGCATGAATTTCCTCACAGATGTCGTTCGTGGCCCAGTGAGACACGACCCTAAAACTGGAAGGGAAGGGATCATGAAAACTTGGATGTTTAATCTTCTGCGTAGATGTTTTGTATTGACAACCTTGTGGAACCTTATGACTTGCAAAAGTTTTTCCCAGACATGTCGCTATCTCATAGGCCAAGCTCCCTAAAGGCCTCTTCACATAATGCGAAATTTGGACGACGTTTGGAGAAATATGGTGAAACAGCGCGAAACAGTTTGAATTTGCGCACCACAAAACATCGTGTCGATGGGCAGGCATGCACGATCCCAATGCTAGAGCTCGTGCACACGACACGACAGTGTCTTTCGAGCAGGTATAGTGCGAGGTGAGCCACATTGCCCTGCTTATATGGAAAAAAAACCCCAAAAAACAGCCGGTACCTGTGGGACCACATCACACCACTTATGTGGAGTAAATAAAAAAAAAAAGAAAAACAAATACCACCCACTGGATGCAAACCCGCGCTTTCCAAAAGCTCAGATTACCAGTCAGCAACTTTACCACTGAGCTACAGAGCTGTTCTTTGAAAGCTGTGGGACTCTGTCTCATATCAGGAAGGACATGGAAGTATTACAAAAAAAAAATTTAAATCACACACCATATAAAAACACCACATTTATCAAGCGAGCAAAACAAATACGATCCATTTGTTCCTCTGGTGATGACTCATGGTCACTGACATACAGTCATGAAATGACATGAATCAGATGTACTGTGCTCTGATGTCCTCATCTACTGGTCCGGTGCGTCCAGTCAGCCGCACACATGTTCTGCCCGACACGTGTGTCTTGTGGATGGCATGCCGCAGCACAGACACCATATCATGTGGAACAGAGCTCATGTGGGTGATGTGACGGTCAGATCACCCGCTGCGTGTTCTGATCTGACTGTCCATTTCAACCTGCGGGCTGTCAGTGTTCACTCCATGCAAGCGTGCGCTCGATTTGCTTGTTGCCACCACAGCGATGTATGTTTTTATTTATGCCCATGTAAGTACAGCAGTCAGACACACGCGCCTCGCAGTGGACAGTTGTTAGTCCATGTTTGTCCAAACACAGTAGGTGTTGTCCAGCTGGATGTCCAGAATGACAGATCGCCACAGCTGCTTCTGTCAGAAGCCATGCCTCCCATGAGTGGAGCGCACACACCCACGTGTCAGTGTGTGTTTGCAAAGTCACACTTGTGGGGAACTTAGACAACTTTCATGGCAGTATGACAGTGATTGTCTGCAGTCTACTGTTGTGCCAAGAGTGCGACTGGCCACACATTTGCCGTGAGAGGGTGCAATGGTCTTTCAACTGGTGCAACTGTCTTTCAGCCCCTGGTGTGCACAAATAGTTGTAGCAACAGGTGTACGAGGCATTAGAGGCAGGGACGATTCCACACATTTTTCATGTCCACAAAGTCAACCTTTCTTGAGAAACACAGGCACCTGATGCTGGATGTCACGGCCAAACCCAACACCCAGACCATGCAAGCATTGAAACAGTATGGGCCAAAATACATCCCTGACAGAGGCCAAAATTTAGTGGTAAGAGTTTGTATCTTCTCATTTGGACTACTGCAACAGTTTGTTTTCCTGTCTAAACAAAAAGGAGCTGTCCCGTCTGCAGCAGGTCCAAAATTCTGCAGCAAGGCTGCTGTCTCGCTCAAACAGAAGGACTCATATTTCTCCTAAGTCTCTTCATTGGCTCCCAGTGTCATTTTGTTTCCATTTTAAAATCCTGGTGTTGACTTTTAGAGCTTTGCATGGCCAGTCTCCCCCCTACATTAGAGACCTGTTATGTCCCTACACTCCCGCTTGGAGCGTGAGGTCAGTGGATCAGAACCTCCTGAGGGTCCCTCGTACCCACTTTAAGACCCGAGGAGATCACTCTTTTCAGGCCGTTGCACCAAGGCTCTGGAATGAACTCCCTTTGTCTCTTCATTCGCTGGACTCTGTTGATGTTTATAAGAGCAAACTTAAAACACATCTGTTTCTCCAGGCATTCAAACCTTAGTAGTGAGAGGGCTGTTTTATGACCACTGTGTGTGTCTTAGTGTTATTTTATTGTGATGTACATTGTTTTTTCTCAGAATTTTTATCTGTGTATGCCTTTTGTGAAGCACCTTGTGACTTGCCTTGCCTTTGAAATGTGCTATATAAATAAACATTACTTACTTACTTACAAAGCAGAGCAATGAATGAACTTAACCACTGCAAAAATCATCATAAACTGTTGAATTCATCTGGGCATTCAAGAAGTATTTGCAGAGTTAGGATGCAGTCGATGGAACTCCATAATTAACTAAAGTTAATTATGGAGTTCCACAAGGTTCTGTGCTAGGACCAATTTTATTCACTTTATACATGCTTCCCTTAGGCAGTATTATTAGACGGTATTGCTTAAATTTTCATTGTTACGCAGATGATACCCAGCTTTATCTATCCATGAAGCCAGAGGACACACACCAATTAGCTAAACTGCAGGATTGTCTTACAGACATAAAGACATGGATGACCTCTAATTTCCTGCTTTTAAACTCAGATAAAACTGAAGTTATTGTACTTGGCCCCACAAATCTTAGAAACATGGTGTCTAACCAGATCCTTACTCTGGATGGCATTACCCTGACCTCTAGTAATACTGTGAGAAATCTTGGAGTCATTTTTGATCAGGATATGTCATTCAAAGTGCATATTAAACAAATATGTAGGACTGCTTTTTTGGATTTACGCAATATCTCTAAAATCAGAAAGGTCTTGTCTCAGAGTGATGCTGAAAAACTAATTCATGCATTTATTTCCTCTAGGCTGGACTATTGTAATTCATTATTATCAGGTTGTCCTAAAAGTTCCCTAAAAGCCTTCAGTTAATTCAAAATGCTGCAGCTAGAGTACTGACGGGGACTAGAAGGAGAGAGCATATCTCACCCATATTGGCCTCTCTTCATTGGCTTCCTGTTAATTCTAGAATAGAATTTAAAATTCTTCTTCTTACTTATAAGGTTTTGAATAATCAGGTTCCATCTTATCTTAGGGACCTCGTAGTACCATATCACCCCAATAGAGCGCTTCGCTCTCAGACTGCAGGCTTACTTGTAGTTCCTAGGGTTTGTAAGAGTAGAATGGGAGGCAGAGCCTTCAGCTTTCAGGCTCCTCTCCTGTGGAACCAGCTCCCAATTCAGATCAGGGAGACAGACACCCTCTCTACTTTTAAGATTAGGCTTAAAACTTTCCTTTTTGCTAAAGCTTATAGTTAGGGCTGGATCAGGTGACCCTGAACCATCCCTTAGTTATGCTGCTATAGACGTAGACTGCTGGGGGGTTCCCATGATGCACTGTTTCTTTCTCTTTTTGCTCTGTATGCACCACTCTGCATTTAATCATTAGTGATTGATCTCTGCTCCCCTCCACAGCATGTCTTTTTCCTGGTTCTCTCCCTCAGCCCCAACCAGTCCCAGCAGAAGACTGCCCCTCCCTGAGCCTGGTTCTGCTGGAGGTTTCTTCCTGTTAAAAGGGAGTTTTTCCTTCCCACTGTAGCCAAGTGCTTGCTCACAGGGGGTCGTTTTGACCGTTGGGGTTTTACATAATTATTGTATGGCCTTGCCTTACAATATAAATCGCCTTGGGGCAACTGTTTGTTGTGATTTGGCGCTATATAAAGAAATTGATTGATTGATTGATTAAAGATACCAGATAAGCACGTAAGACTCTAAAACTTCCCTTTGATGAGATGCCAGTCCATCTCAGGTTACTTCCCCACCCAAGGCAGGTACCCATTTACAGCTGGGTGTTCTGGGACAATACACATAGGTGTCCTGTCCAACACCACAGGCAGCTAATGTAAAGCACAGACTTGGGATTGAACCCCAATCTGTGTATTAGTAGTCCAACTCCTAACCCACATAGGCAACTCTTCTATAAATTTTTCACACAGAGAGCAGTGTACTACCCCTGTACTTGATGCAATCCAGACGATGCCCCTTTCCTTTCCAGAGTGAGAGAACATGTCCTCTGTTTCATGCCTGGTAGGATAAAAGCTGTCTCCTAAATGGAAGTAAAGACTGCCAGGGCAACAGCACATCAAACCTGTCTGAATAGGTTCAGCTGTGATATCACATCCCTCAGCTGTTTCAACACCTTTGTAGTCTTGCTGTTATTTGGTGATTCGTGGGTGACTGGCATGGGAAATGTACAGCACCCTGGCGGGAGAATCAGGCTTATTCAACTGTTCACAGTATGTACAGTAGTTATCTATCAGCAGTGGTGGGCACAGATAACCCAAAAATTAACATTGATAACAGATAATCAGATAACTGAAAAGTTATCTTTGATAAAGATAAAACGATAAACCACCCAAAAATGTACCAGAAGTTACAGATAACCAATAAATTCCAGTACTGTCTCTGGTACACTTGCAACTACTAACAAGCTGATTTTGAGTTTTAACACCACGATCGCTTCTGGAAGCATCAAAAGCGACAACAGACCCAAACAATGACTCAACACTACGGTCTTTGAGCATCCTGCTCCCTGCTGGAAGCTCCAATTTACTACATGGCTTCCAGCACAAATGCAGCTGAGAGGAGCCACGAAGCTCAACTCTCTACTCAATCACAACGCTGCCGTCAGGAGGAGGTCTTGGAAGATAAAGCCCTGCTGACTTATGGTTTGGTGTAAATAAAATGAATAACTCCATTAATGTCAATTCTGTCATTTGGTTAAAGTTAAGATATGACATATATCTTTTAATGTTGAATAATGCGCTAATTCTGAAGTTTTGTAACAGACACAGACAGATGGCATTCTGGGTAAAATGTGCCTCCGCTAACACTGATTGGTTGACTCATTCATTCTATGTAAACCAACACATTAATGTGAGGTGTGTCGTGTGTTGGTGTTTACAGATAAATGTGCTTTTTTTTATGCCATTTTTATTAAAAAAAAAAAAGGCATTTTCAAAACAATAAAAAAAAAAAAAGCTAAGTTGTAATTAGATAACCATCTGATATAACCGGTGTCAAAATAAATAGAACTGCCACACTAGAACTGCCAGAACTAGAACACTGCCATGATCTACTGGTGCCACTGTGAGTTTTGGCCCTTTTCAGCTGATTTTTCATTCGTGTGAGAATTTGTTGGATCGCCCCGAGTTCCACATTAATCACGTGTCCTGCATCATTTAGTATACATGTAGTAATGAGCTGCGTTTAACATCTCACGACCACCTCCTGATAGGCAATAGTATGGTCAGATGAAAATCAAACCTGTTTGATATTCTGGTCGGCCGTCGTGAGGGTATTGCGCTGCTGAAGCGCTACAAGCGTCCAACCACTCGCACTGTGCCTGTGCAAACACCGCAGACCTGTCTTGTAATTTTTTTTGTTGTTTTTTTTTTGTTTTGTTTATTTTTAACTTTGATGTCTCCCATCAAGAGTTTTTGTAAATTAAGTTTGAAAAAAAAGCTTCTGTTTACATTTTGCTTCTGGAAACACGAGTCCGACGTGTGGTTTTTGAACGTACAATGTGTGTGAGAACATAAATCGTGCGCTCTAAACTTTTACACCGTGTGGTTCTGTAGTACAGTTTGAGCTGGAACCGAGTACAGTGATTGAAAATATCAGCCCAGCTTCAGGGCGAATACTGCCATGAAGACTACTGGCCAGTAGACGGCAGTAGAGACCTTGAAAACCTTGAAATTATACATAACTTTTGAATGATATGAGATAGAAACTTACTTTTTTTGCGCTGAAAAGTTAACTCCGGACTTTTGAGCCAGCCATTGGCCATCTTTGTACTCCTCATAGAAGCTGTGTTATGACGTGCGCAATATGAATGTCCAATCGGAATTGGTTCACCGTCACATGGTTTTCCAAAATCCAATCACAGGGCAGATTTCCCTTACGTGAAAAGCCAAAGATCGTTTTCAGGAGTGATGTGTTACTAGTTGGCCCATTTGAATAGCCCCCTGGGTGCTCCAATAAGTACATACTATTAGTACATACTCAGTGTGCCCTGCGCCATTATGCACAGAGATCAGTGAAAGCAGGAGCACACGGAGAGCCTCTGATGACAATCTCACATGCTCAAACAAAGAGTGTGGAACTATCAGGATTGCTCCAATAGTTTGCATGTGAATGTTGTTGGATAACTCTGTTGCTTTCTCTGCGTAAAACACTGTTTACCATATCAGTGGACAACAAAACGCATAGACCATTTTGTATATATTGTTCAAAATGTGCATTTGTGTTTATTGTTTGAACCTTTGTTGTTCAGTCTTTCACACAAGACCTCAAATTACCTTTATAAAGTGTCAAAACAGTTGTTTATTATAGTTTGCTGTGTGTTTTGAATAAATGTGTGTGGAAAATTATTTTTCGCTTTATTTTTTTCCTTGCCTATTTTTGATTGTAAACCTTTATTACACTCATAAAACACAACAAAAACATATATATTCTGAAAGCACAAGTTGTCCTGAAAAAAAAGAGACATAAAACTTGATTGTGGGATTCAGGGAGAGCTGTAACAGCAATAATAAAACATTTATGCCAGGCGAGTGAACTCTCCAAAAAATGCAGTCGAACCCCAGAGGGTTAATAAACGCAAACACAATAACAATGTCTATAAACCCAGAGAATACATTCACAAGAGTTTTAGGCACTAGAGTTTAATGCTGTTGTCCGTGGAGCCTGATCAGAGTGTCTCAAATGCATTTCTCATGTCGTGAACGTACTGAGATACCCACAATGCACTTGGACACAGCATGTCCATACTAAAACCTTAAAAATTTGAGCATTACTTTAAAACTAAAACATATATCTCATATTTTCACTTTATAAAACATCAGACGTGACGTTAATTTAAATAACTTGTCCGAAATTAGTTTGGTTAAAATTTGAACCATAAGTTAAAAATGTATGTCTCTGTATGGCTTGGGTGTTAGTAGTATGAGGATAAAAGAAAGTTGTTTTTTTTTTGGTGGCCAATTCTCCTTTGCCTGCAGAGAATAGAGCAGTTTCTTCTAGAAGCAGCTCTTGTCTGTTTGCAGAGGATAGAACTACACATCTGCTACAAAACATTTAACAGGTAGGTGTTCAACTGATTTTAAATTTTATAAGTGTTTGTAGCTGTTCAGCTTTGTTTGCCACGTTATCGGTCTAAAACTTATTGGACAAAATTTTATTGGAAAATAATTAGTCCGATAATGGTTTTTAAAGTTATCTGAAAAGATAATCCGATAATGAAAACATTATCTTCAATAATTATCGGAACTATCAGAACTGTGCCCACTACTGTCTATCAGGACTGTCCCAACAGAGGTAGCGGCGAGGAGAGGCAGGGATGTTAGTCATTATGACTTGAGAACATAGAGTGTGCAAAGTTGACATCAATAAGTTCTGTAAAAATATTCCATATTCACAGAGCAGTTGTAGCTTTGAAAAGCTGCAACCAGAACAAGTGTAATTTTGCAAACACGTCTTCCCGACTTGCTGCAATACAGCAGCTGTTCAACCTGCTCAATATAGAAAAAAAATGCGGGGGGGACTTGTGTGTCCAAAGATAGTAACTACAGTCCTGAGTGTGTCTATCCCCAGTGGATGAGAATCACATCCCAATAGAGCTACTGTATCTCCTGTGTGGCTGTGACCTACTCTGACTTCAACTTTTCCTCCCAACTGACTGCAGCACAGTACAAAATACAGTGAGGAAAAAATAAGTATTTGAACACCCTGCGATTTTGCAAGTTCTCCCACTTAGAAATCATGGAGGAGTCTGAAATTTTCATCTTAGGTGCATGTTCACTGTGAGAGACATAATCTACAAAAAAAAAAAAAAAAAAAATCCGGAAATCACAATGTATAATTTTTTTAATAAATTATTTGCATGTTACTGCTGCAAATAAGTATTTGAACACCTGTGAAAATCAATGTTAATATTTGGTACAGTGGCCTTTGTTTGCAGTTACAGAGGTCAAACGTTTCCTGTAATTTTTCACCAGGTTTTCACACACTGCAGCAGGGATTTTGGTCCACTCCTCCATACAGATCTTCTCTAGATCTTTCAAGTTTGGAGTTTCAGCTCCCTCCAAAGATTTTCTATTGAGTTCAGGTCTGCAGACTGGCCAGGCCACTCCAGGACTTAAACTAAAATCAAATGAAAATTGTGGTTTTTTGTCAGTAAAGAACATAAGTGCTGAATCACTGTAAATATAATTTTGAAATGAAAGAAAATCACTGATTTCTGTGTAGGTGTACTGTCCAGTATATGATACAAAATGATGAGGAAAATTTGCTAAAAATGTTTTTTTGTTGTTGTTATAAATGACGGAAGAACACAAAGACAAACTCAAAAGAAATAATGTATTTTTCAAAACGAAAAGTGCTCATTCATTTGTTCATTGTCACTTATTTGTAATAAGCTATTTTGTTTTTTGTTTTTCTTTTAGTCAAATTTTAAATGAAATATATGAGGTCTGTTAGAAAAGTAACAGACCTTTTTATTTTTTTGCAAAAACTATATGGATTTGAATCACCTGTGATTGCATCAGCCAAGCTTGAACCTTCGTGCGCATGCGTGAGTTTTTTCACGCCTGTCGGTTGCATCATTCGCCTGTGAGCATGCTTTGTGGGAGGAGTGGTCCAGCCCCCTCGGCAGATTTTTATTGTCAGGAAAATGGCCGAGCGACTGCCGCTTTGCTACATCAAAGTTTTTTCAGAAACTGTGAGAGACAGCCAGGTGGAAACCATTCGGAAAATTCAGATGGCTTTCGGTGAAGATCTTATGGGCATCACACAGATTAAGGAGCATTACAACCGGATTAAAGATGGCCCACAGCGGCTGAGGGCGCGCCGTGCTTCGAGTGGCCATCGACAGGCTGAAACAACCAGATCATTTCCAAAGTGAAGGCTGTGTTGATCCGGGACGTCGTCTGACTACCAGAGAAATGGCAAGAGAGGTAGACATAGCACTTTTTCGGCACATTACACTGTTACAGGAGATTATGTAATGAAAGACGTGCGGCGGAATTTGCGCGTCAGGACGGCGCCGCTAATGGCGCAAAACAAAAAGCACCTCCGTGTTGGAAGTCTCACGGGACATGCCCAGCTCTTCCACCATTCGGAAGATTCAGACGGCTTTGGGTGGCTTTTCAGGCGAGTGAGTATCCGAGAAATTGTCGAAGAGCTGAGCATGTCACAACATGTCCTGTGAGACCAACACGAAGGTGCTTTCGTTCCGCGCCATTAGCAGCTCCGTGGCGAATTCCTCCGCTCCTGTTTTCATGACAAAATCTCCTTTAACAGTGGAATGTGCTGGAAAAGTGCTGATGTCCACCTTTTCTGCCATTTCTCTGGTAGTCAGACGACGTCCCGGACCAACACAGCATTCAGTTTGGAAATGATCTGGTCGTTTCAGCCAGTGGATCGCCGCTCGGAGCACGGCGCACCCTCAGCCATTGTGCGCCGTCTTTAAACCGGCTGTAACACTCCTTAATCTGTGTGATGCCCATAAAATCGTCCCTGAAAGCCATCTGAATTTTCCGAATGGTGTCCACCTGGCTGTCTCTCACAGTTTCTGGAAAAATTTGATGCAGCGCTGCTCCAGCCGTTCAGACATTTTCCTCACAATGAAAATCCGCTGAGGGGGGAGGACCACTCCTCCCACAAAGCGTGCTCACAGGCGAATGACGCAACCGACAGGCGTGAAAAAACTCTTGTATGCGCACGAAGGTTCAAGCTTGGCTGATGCAATCACACATGATTGCAAAAAATAAAAAGGTCTGATACTTTTCTAACAGACCTCGTATATGAATAAAAATTGAATGTACTTAAAACTTAACAGCACTATGTTGCTACTGTATATTTTATTAGATAGTCCAATCTAATCATTACTGTTCTTAATATTTTCATAGTTTTAATTTGTTTTTTTTGTTGTTTTTTTCAGTTTATTTTTTCATTTCAATGTAGATTTTTAAGGTTTTGAAAAAACATAATGCAAAACTGGAACAATCCACTTGGTGTTGACTGTCTTCATTTGCTCATGAGGAATGTAGATGGGGACGCAGTGTTCTTGTGCACAATGCAGAAAGAAAATGTTTCCAAAATAGAAATTCCATAAAAAAAGATTTGTGCTATCTATTTCATGGTTCATTAAAATAAAAATGCACGCATTCCAAATATTAAGCATGATTTTTTGCATAGTTTAATCATCGTATGCAGCATATTATTAATTTAAATTCTGTGTTGCCATATAGTAATTTGTGACTGGAGTCATACGTCACAAATATATTAATCTTATCTCGAGTCCATTTAAAGAACAAACTCCAAAGGCTTTCAGTTTAGTTGTGAGGCCAAAGTGCAGCCGTAATTAAGGAAACACTCACTTGCACACAAAACTAGTCAGTGTGACTGAACTGCGGTCGTCTGCCTCGCGGCTGCCGTCGTGGCAGGACCTCCCGTGCCGCCACTGCTCTTAATTTTTCAAACGGCCTTTCTGACTTTGATCTACACCCAACATCCTTTTCAAATTGCTGCCATCACACTTTTTTTTCAGAACTGAATACGTATGTAACTTCAGTGCCGAAACGTCTTGGTGACCTACAGGAAGTCCAATTAGTGTAAACTGAGATATTTCCTTCAGTAATTACTGAAAACCTGCATCAGAACACACAGACTTTATGCACACTGATTCTCTGGGACTCTTATCTGCACATTGTTGTTGTGTATTCAAGTATGTTATCTCGCCACTGCACACAAAACACTGTCTATGGTTGCTTCGGTTGCAAATTTCCTGTTATAAATTACTGCACATTTCAGTCTTCTGTTCTGTCTTGTTGGAATTGCTATAGCAGATGGCTGCTTCACTGACTCTGGTCTGCTGAAGGTTTCTTCCTGTAAAAATAGATTAATTAATTTTTTTTGTTGGTGTTGGAGAAGGAGGGATCTTGTTGGGGGATGAGGGAGGTTTCTTATGATAGCCATCAATGTGCTTGCTGTTGGGAGGGGACAGTCTCGCCCTTCCTAGTGACTTATGATTTTGGTGCATATAAATAAAAATAAGAACATCAAAAGAAAATAAAATAAAAAAAAAAAAATTTGGTCAAGCATGAGAGGATAGCAGAGCATTTAAAGCACTCTTTATTGATCACTGAAGGTTGTGCAGATTAAGTGTGTTTGATGTGAAGACTAAGCACCGCCAAAACAATGACAACGTGGTAACACCCACAGCAGCAATTTTTGGACTTCAAAATGGTGCTTCCAGGTCTCTGTAGAAAACCTAAGGGTGATGTCACACAGTGTTTGTCCAGTATATACACAGTCAGCTTTGAGTCTGGCCTATCCTGTGTGGGGGGGATTAATATTCTGTACCACTTTTCCATCTGATATACTTACTGAAAGTGCTTTACAATGCTGCCTCACATTTGCCCTTTCACACAATGTTGTCAGGTTGCTGCTATGACATTGGTGCACACACTCAGCTGCACGCCAGCAGAACCATGTTGAAGGGCACCTTAGTGAATTTCCTGTCTGACATGGAAACGAACCAAGGATCCTCTGATCACAAGATTGCCACTATCCTGTAGACCAGGGGTGGGCAACGAGGGCCGAGACACTGCAGGTTTTCCTTGCAACCAATCACCTCAGCAGGTGGGTTGCTGATGAGCTTCTACCTTGAACATAAACACCTGGTCGTCTTGAAATTACCTGCTGAAACACCTGATCATTAATGAAATCACCTGCTGAGGTGACTGGTAGCAAGGAAAACCTGCAGTGCTTTGGCCCTTCATGGCACATGATTGCCCACCCCTGCTGTAGACTATCAACTCCCAGATTAATGTGAGAATATGCCCAAAGATTTCACAGTTTTAACATAACCTTCTTGTTAAGCCAGATTGATTCAATTCATGCCCTTATGTTGACTAACGAAAAAATAGTCTGGTTGCATTCAGTTTCTTGGGGTCTTCTCAGTTTTTATTTTATGGTGCAAATCAGCTGCTGATAAGTGAGTTAGGCTTCTTCCTCTGTGTGCACATAGTTTGATCTGATGTAATCCTGTTTACCTGACACATCCCATAAGCAAACACAATGGTGACACAATGGTGTCATTTTTTTTTTTTTTTTTATTATAGGAAGAAACCTCAAGCAGGCCAAACTCAGTGGAGTGACCATCCTGCTTGGGTCATACTAAAAGATAAAAATAAAAGTACAACACAGAATTGTTAGAAGATGTAGGGATAGAAATGTTGCAGCTGTTCAGCCATATACCATCCAGTGTCCACTATGACAGACACATGAAGAATATGCAGGACACTCGTGGAGTCCCAGGCAAGCAGATCATACGTATGAGTAAATCAGTAATTTATTCAGTGCCAGAAGAACCACTGTATTAGGACATTGCCCAGTTCTCACCCCAACCTCCAAACACAAAACTTAACCAGTCATTCTTAATCAGTTCTCACTCAAATTCCCAAATCTGACTATTAGGTCATTCATTGAATTAGGATATGTGCCCAATTCTCAACCTACAAACCTAACCTCCAGATCAGTTACTGAATGAGGATCAGTGTTGCCACAGTTACTTTGAAAAAGTAATCCAATTACTGATTACTGATTACTCCTTGAAAAAGTAACTTAGTTACTTTACTGATTACTCAATTGTAAAAGTAACTAAGTTAGATTACTAGTTACTTTTTTAGTTACTTTTCCCAGCTGCCGACAACAACCCACGTCAACATGACAATGATACCTGTTTTGCCAAAACTTACTTTATAGTCACCCTTTCTTGACTTCAATGAAAATAAATACTTGTTTTATAAAAAGTAAAATAAAGACCTCTTTCTTGACCTCATATTTAACTGTTGACAGCACTGTAACAGTAAAACTTGCAATTTCGAACCTACATTGTTTATAAATGTAACTATTAAATTCATTCTAGCATTTTTCTAACATTTAAATTCTCTCTAAATATTTTACTTGTCGAAATTAATATTATTTTAAGTAGTATTAGTAGTTGTAGTAAAAAAAGGCTTCAAAACTGGACCTTTAAAGGCTTCAAAACTGGACCTTTAATCTAGGGGTGTTGTGAGGGGGGCACATCCCTTCCCCACGCAACCCATTCCATCTGGATTCGCCCCTACTTTGGCGTTTGAGCACAAAGAATGGATAACATTTATTTATGCAGAAAACGTGACCAGATTTACAGGTAAGAAAGTTTTATTGTGTTTTCACATCATGTGGTCCTCAGAAAGAGAGTTTAGGTGCATTTGAGTGGAAAATACTGTTAGTTGTTGACGCGTCGCGGAGGATCAGCTGTTTTAACGTGCAGATATGGAGCGGCTCAGCTCAGCTCTAAATAAAGGATGAAAAAAGTATAAAAATGTCTTTGTAAAGCTCAGTGCAGGTGTGCTGATCACCGCGCTTTAAGAGGAGACGACGAGTCGAGCAGCTGCAAAAAACCGTGGATGAAAAGCTCACAGCTCACTTAAAGTGGGCAGTTCAGTCGAACCGCGACCTCCTGCCCACGGACCAAGTTTAATGCTGCTATCGACCCACAATGAAAAATAATAGTAACGCACAGTGACATGGAGAAGTAACTTTAATCTGATTACTGATTTGGAAAGATTAACGCGTTAGATTACTCATTACTAAAAAAAGTGGTCAGATTAGAGTAATGCGTTACTAAGTAACGCGTTACTAAGTAACGCGTTACCGGCATCACTGATGAGGATATTCCCCAATTCTCATCTCAACCCCCAAATCGGGAAATTCTGGAATATGTAAGCTCCAATGTACACTTATCCCACTCCAGTGTGATCAGTTCCACTCAGACGTGATGTTGCAACATTCACTGTTGTTGTTCAAACAATGGACTTAAGACATGTGGATGAACCTTGGTTCAGGGAGCTACATATTAATTTACTGTGGTGCTGATGTTTGGTAAGTAACATCTCTAGAGTTAAGATTTGTTAAGGCCGAGGCTGACACAGAGCACTGCTTATCTCGACTTCTCTATAGAATTTATTTGAAAAACAAACTGGAATAAAAAGTTCAAACTGATATAAATCTGGCTTTTTTGCATGTTTACCCACCAACAATGTAGCTTCAATCCTCAATCATTCAAGGGCTGCAAAGGTTACGAGATAAAATGATTTAAAATAGAAGCGTTAGCCATTCACAATCACAGATAAAAAGACAAAGTCACTGGTTTAAAAATCGTCTTATGGAGGCAGAGCAAAGGAATGTGGTTCTTAGACAGTTTTTGACTGTGGAGAGGAGGAAAGGGTTGGGAGAGGGATGAGAGGCACTCGGCACCACACTCTCCTCTGAAAGGCTGAACATGCAGCGAAAAAAAAATGTCACAGCACTTTTCTTTATATCCGTGTGCATGCTTGTTGGTGTGTGCATGTGTGTATTGATGCATTGATTAGGTTTGGTAACAATCAAAGCTGAGCTTTGGCATAGGAATCGATGAAATAAGGATGGTTGTTTGGTTTCTTTCCTTTTCCATTTCTCCTTCATCAAAAGGAAAGCTGTTTATTTTAGTCAAATGAAGGATTTTCTCTCTCTCTCTCTCTCTCTCTCTCTCTCTCTCTCTCTCTCTCTCTCTCTAAGCTTAACAGACAACAAAAAAGGGAAGTGGTATTGAGTCAAAGAATGCAAAGACACCGAAATACATGTAAATATGTAAACAAAGAGTACACGTGTGCAAATGTTGTGGAGAAAAGAGGGAAATAACAAGAACGCACACCTAATCCGAGAACAAACGGCACTGACATAGTGAGAGGGAAATACAAAGATCACCAACACCTGACTGCACATGCACACCGGTCATCGTTTCTCTGACACACAACCAACAAACACTCATGTACACGTACAGAACATTCGCTGAGAAACACACACACACACACACAGCGGGATTTGACAGGATGGCGCCTACACAGCCAAAACACAGACATGCAAATAGACAAGCTGCAAAAAGAGAGACGGAGGTGGGGATTGACAAGACGAAAGAACGAGAGGAAAGAGAGAGAGAGCACAAAAGACCGAAAGAGAGGAGGCAGAGGGGGGAGGGCGATGAAGACAGCAGTGGGGCAACAAAGTGAGGGGACGCAAACGAATGACAAGGAAAAGAGAGACGTGATAGAGTGATGAAGAGATAAAAAGGACTTCTTCACAAACATTGGCAGCCATCATCAAGCAAACACGTTTCCAATTAGAGCGTGACAACACACACACACACAGTCAATTCTGTTTATTGGAAAAGCATCTATTTTTAGTCCTTTTATTTTCACCCACATAACTATGATGAAACAACACAAATTTTGCAAATTCTGAAGTTGCTCAGCATGGCATCAAGCTGACAGCAGCAAGGTGTGTGCTTTGTTTTGTTTGTTTGTTTTTTCATTTGTTACCTCCGCCAAGGAGATTATGTCTTCACCGGGATTTGTCTGTCTGTTTGTCTGCTAACAGGATAACTCAAAAAGTTTTGAATGCATTTGAACCAAATTCGGTGGAATGATGGGAATTATGTCCAGGATAAATCACTTAAAATTTGGTGATGATCCAGATTAAAATCTGGAATATAGCATAATGTATTAGTTTGCCCTTTTGTGAATCCATATCATTCAATATTGATAGGTGGCGTGTCAGAGGAATGTGCTCTACTGAGTGCCATTCTAGTTTTTTTTTTTTTTCCAGTACTATTGAAATCATTCTCAATCTGAATGTTTTGGTTGCATAAAGTATTTGTGATCCACACAATAGAATCAGAACAGACATGAAATGTAGACAAATATGTTATAAATTGTGACCCACAGAAATTAAATTAAACTTAAAATACTGTGTAACCACCTCTCAGTTGTCATTTTTCTGCAATATTTTCAGGAAGGGAATAATGCAACCACACAGCTGTCAATATTGCTTCCCCTTCCTTAAGTCAAGTCTAGTCTGGGAGCCATGACTCACCACAACCACCACACCATGGAACCACCTTTGGTCCTGGATGGCAACCTCCCAGGCATGCAACCAATCCACCCCCACCTCTTTGAAAGTAACTATCTATTCAACAAAGCCAGGGGAAACGTGTATGACCTTTGTACGCCGTAATGGGCAGGTGCGCACTGCTTGATACATGTCACAGCAACTTTGGTGTACTTAAAATTTACATCGTAAATTTACACCACAAGTGCGCCACATTGATACATGAGGCCCAGTGTGTCTATATATTCTTCACTGACCCACTGTGGATCCATATAGACACTGTCAGTATTCAGCAATTCATTCATGAGAATGCTTTTTTGTCATGTGCAATACATACTGTTAGTTTGTCCAAAAAGTAATTCGCTCATTGTTAGACAGCTAGTGGGAGTGGTAACATGAAAGGACACCATTTGTCATATAGTCATGTTTAATGTATTTTTAAAAATGTAAATATGCCAACACTTTGACTCAGTGCATTTGTCTTTAACCCTCTGGGGTCCGAGGGCATTTTTTGGACAGTTCACTCGCCTGGCATAAATGTTTTATTATTGCTGTTAACAGCTCTCGCTGCATCCCACAATCAAGTTTTATGCCTCTTTTTTCAGGACAACCTGTGCTTTCAGAATATATATGTTTTTGTTGTGTTTTGTAAGTGTAATAAAGGTTTACAATCAAAAACAGGCAAGGAAAAAATAAAGTGAAAAATTATTTTCCACACACATTTATTCAAAATACACAGCAAACTATAATAAACAACTGTTTTAACACTTTGTAAAGGTCATTTGAGGTCTTGTGTGAAAGACTGAACAACAAAAAGGTTCAAACGATAAACACAAATGCACATTTTGAACAATATATACAAAATGGTCTATGCGTTTTGTTATTTTGATATGGTAAACAGTGCTTTACGCCGAGAAAGCAACAGAGTTATCCAGTAACATTCACATGCAAACTAGTGGAGCAATCCTGATAGTTACACACTCTTTGTTTGAGCACGTGAGATTGTCATCAGAGGCTCTCTGTGTGCTCCTGCTTTCACTGATCGCTGTGCGTAATGGCGCAGGGCGCACTGAGTATGTACTAACAGTATGTACTCACTGGAGCACCCAGGGGGCTATTCAAACGAGCCAACTAGTAACATATCACTCCTGAAAATGATCTTTGCCTTTTCACCTGAGGTGAATCTGCCCTACGATTGGACTTTGGGAAAACCATGTGACGGTGAACCAATTCCGATTGGACACTCACATTGCGCACGTCATCACACAGCTTCTATGAGGAGTACAAAGATGGCCGATGGCTGGTTCAAAAGTCCGCAGAGTTAACTTTTCAGCTAAAAAAGTAAGTTTCTATCTCATATCATTCAAAAGTTATTTATAATTTAGTAAAGCTTGGTCTTAGCCGTTGTATACGACAGCGTCGACCCCAGAGGGTTAAACAAACACAATTGGTATGATCACGTAAGCCCCTGAGAACATCTGTGAACTGTCTAACAAAACTGCCCAAATGACAAAACTTGGCCGAATGAACGTTTGTTTGGCCCATTTCCCCAAATATCTTAATTTAAATTTACTTCATACTTCATGTTGGCTTTCTCTCTTTCTTGTCTTCTGTATTCATAGTCCTCTCAAATCTTGTGCTCAAACCACATCAACCTGTTTTCCTGCACTATCTAAAATATTTATCATATCTGCCTTTTAGCTCCTCTAGATGTTCACAGATATGTTAAAAATATCACACTTTCAGATCAACTGCCTCTTGTTTTTTCATATTATCCACTCTGCTCCTTCACTGGAGTCAGCACATCTGTTCTGTCATTCACATATAGGACGAATCCACATCTGCAGAACTCACGATACAACTACATGGTTATGGACTTGGACTCAGGCATCTCTTGTTTGATGTCTCTTACTACTTTCATAGATTTTCAGAAATTATGTTTGCTTTCTGTATGGTAACCTTTTCCTTACACCCTTGTATCCTTACCTACCGTTTGAAAATAAAACCACATTACTGCTGAATTTGGATCCAAATGAGGCTCCTTCATGACACAGAAAACTCCTTTGGTAGTCCTTTTTTAAAAAAGCTCCCATGAGCCTCCACTATTCTTCAGTGAAGCTCAAATCTGCTGGGCTTCCTTAAAAGACCCGTTCTTTTAGTCTGCAGCACTGAGACACTCCCTAGCACACATTTAAAGCTTTGAAGATTGCCAACAAGAAACTTTTAAGATTTTACAGTGGTTTCATTTCTGCAGTTACTACATTTGTATGAGTTGCTTGTGTGCATGTGATAGATAACTGTGGCATGTTGGGATCTATGGGTGTGCGCATTGCAGTTCGTGTTCCAGTTAGGACATACCACTTCTGCAAAGAAACCTGCCATTAAGACAACAACTGAGTTTATCTGATAGAAAACAAGACATGAAAGTGAGAGAAATATGAGAAGAAACAGCATGTTTGACATGTCAGTGAGCATAGTTATCGTACCTTGGTGAAAAACATGAGACAAAAGCTAATATCAATAATGATAAAGCTTAAATGTTATTTAAGTACCAGCAAATATTAAGCTACATCTATATAATATCTATCAATCCACAGATAGACAGATAGACAGATATGTTACAATTTTTTTTTTCCTGAATGCACCTCTGTCTCCAATAAACTATATAGTGCAAAACATCTCACTGTACAAGGACAGATGTGAGATAAGGTATATCAAAAATATAATAATTAGTAAACTTTGACTATTTTTCTTTTGGAAGCATTTTGGCTGTAGATCAGTGTTATTAGTGGAGAAAATGTAATATTTTGTTAAAAATAATATGGAAGTAAGTTTGTGGAAAATCAAAACCTGACTGGCCCGGAGGAAAGTCATATCACACATACCATTCATCAGAAACAGACTTGGAGTGTATCTGAAGCAATGCGTGTTTGCTAAGCTTTCCCTGTGGCAGCATTGAGCCTGTTCATGCACCATGCTCATGCTCACTTTGTTTGACATGCACTGCTTGGGGCCCCTTCACACATAGCACGAATAAGTAGGAATCAGGGCGAATCTCGGCGAAATAGCCCAAATGAGCGAACCTTGAAAACATTGAGCCGACGTCAGGAGGGACATATGGTCAGCAGGTGCGAATGATCCCGCTGTGAAGGATTTGTGCATGCGCACAAAACCATCATGTGTGTGTGTGGGACCACAGTGCGAGCAGCTGGAGCATGTGGAACCACATCGCTCAGCTGCTGTAGAAAAGTAAATAAATACTTGCCACTCGAGGGATCGAAACCTGCAATTTACAAAAGCTCTGATTAACAGACAAACTTTACCACTGAACTACCATCACTGTCTTATGTAACAGGAGCGTAAAATGCCTAAAATCAACAAGTAGATAAATTTATTTTAAAAAAACAAACAGAAATTAGACAAAGTAGATGCAGAGGAAGTTTTCGTCGTCTTTAATTACGGTGAAAAAAGTGCCGTAACGGTGTTTGTTACGGTGTATTATTGGTGATACGTGACTGAAAGTGGCATATTTGTCACACTGTTGGCTTGTAGTCCTGCAGCGCAGTGGCTGTGGTCTCTGTGTTTTTAATGTGACACATTGCGTTCACTGAGCTGTCATTTGCAGCTGTCACTGAGTCTCTGGACAGCGATCAGCTGAAAGGCAGTTCGCTGTGCTGTGTGCACTCTGGCTGGCCGTTCCCTATCTGTACATACATATCAGCATGTCATGCAAGTGTGCACCCCCCCCCCCCCCCGCATGCCACATGTGTTGCGGGGTGGGGAAGCGGGGTGGCGCACAAGACACACGCACCCACATGTTATGGGGGAGGGAGCGGGGGGTTTGCACAACACACACGCATGGCACGTGTGTTGAGGGGGGAGCCGACACTCTGGCACACCACATGTGTGTTGCTTGGCAACTCCAGTCATGGGGGTACTTCGACAAATTCCATAGCAAGCTCGAACATGGTCGCATGCTCGCTATTCTCGTGCTGACAGTGCAAATTCATTTTAAAAGATTTTCTAAGGTTCCAGCGAGCAGTGCTGGATGTTCGTGTGTGTCACCTGGAATTTAGCCGACACCTGCCGCGAGAGGGATCCATTGGGCTCTCAAAGGGGCACTCTGTCTTTTGGCCACTGGTGTGTGCGAATAGTTGTAGCAACAGGTGTACGAGGCATTAGAGGTGGTTCCAATCGTGTTATGTGTGAAGGGGCCCTTATCTGTGCAAGACCTGACACTGGGCTTAAAGTGAAGCAGAAACAACATGCATGATGCACTTATTTGGTGACTCGGGTTTAATGAATCCAATAGCGAGCAACAAAAAACTAAAAAAATGCCTTGCTCAAGGAGTTCTGCTCAAGCAGGTTGGTTTCTGCTTGTCACCAACACCATTACTGCCATGTTGCTTCCTGACGTCTCAAAATACGGGGTGGGCCGAGGGTACCAGAACAAGCATGCTCAGTTGTATAATGTAGATGGAGGAGCTGAACATTAAAATGTCACGCATCCTAATTAGTAGTCAGAAGTCAAAACACACCTTAGGCCAGGCACATAAAATTTTGTGTATATTCCATTTAAAGCCTTTGTTTGCTGAAAGACACACATTTTCTCCACATTTACACAATGCTGTGTGTAAAATGTGGTTCTTCTTTATGAATATCAATTATATTGAGGATGTGTGGATATTCACAAGCCTGATTTCCACTGTAAGCCATAGATTAATAAAAGCATTACAGCTCATATGGCACGGCCTGTGTCCATATATATATATATATATATATATATATATATATATATATATATATATATATATGATACGCCAATATGATTGGATAAAACACTAAAGAATAAATAGCAATACACCCTTTTCACGGACGGGTTAGGGTTGATGTCCAGCTCTTGTGATAACCAGAGAAATTGCACACGGTCACGGATCCATACAGCCATCCATTTAGAAATGAAATGGTCGCTCAGCCTGTCGATGGCGGCTTCAGAGCGCGGCGCACCACCAGTCGCTCTGGGCCGTCCTTAAAGCAACAGTAGCACTCTAATCTCTTTGAAGCCCATAAAATTTTCACCAAAAACCATCTGAATTTCTCGAATGGTGTCCACTTTGATGTCCTTCACAGTTTCTGAAAACATTTTGATCAAGCAAAGCGGCAGTCTCTGAGCCATTCTTAAAAAATGAAAAAAATGACGAGAGGGCTGGACCACTCCTCACTCAAAGCCTGCTCACAGGTGAATGACGCAACCGACAGGCGTGAAAAAACTCACGCATGCGCACGAAGGTTCAAGCTTGGCTGACGCAATCACACGTGATTCAAATCCATATGGTTTTTGAAAAAAATAAGGTCGGATACTTTTCTAATAGACCTCGTATATATATTATATATATCTCAGGTAATAAAAATAATACTTGTTGGTGGCACGGTGGCTTAGTGCTTAGCACGGTTGCATCACAGCAAGAAGGTCATGGGATTACTTCCCCTCTGTGCAGAGTTTGCATGTTCTCCCTGTGTTCGTGTGGGTTCCCTCCAAGACTTCACACTTCTATTTCCAAAGTTAGGTGAAATGAGAACTTTAAATTGACCGTCGATAAATTGACGTCGCAAGCGTGAATGAGTTTGTCTGTCTATATGCAGACCTGCAATTGACTGGCATCCTGTCCAGACTGCTGGGATCAGCTCCACCCCCATGACTCTTGGTTGGAGTAAGCGGGTATAAATGGTAAATAGACTATTTATATAGCACTTTTCCATCTGCATCAGATGCTCAAAGTGCTTTACAATTATGCCTCACATTCACCCATTCATACAAACACACTCACACACCGATGTGAGGGTACTGCCATGCAAGGCGCTCACTACACACCGGGAGCAATTTGGGGATTAAGGCCCTTATTTTCAGTCAGGCTGGGGTTTGAACCAAGGATCCTCTGGTCTCATGCCCAATGCTTAACCACTAGACCATCACCTCCTCCTATAGAAAATGAATGAATGAATTATACTTGTGTGGTTCCAATTGGTTCAAAATGCTGCAGCCAGACTTTTGACACGAAGCAGAAAGTTCAACCACATTACACCCATTTTGTCATTCCTTCACTGGCTTCCTGTCAGAGTGAGATCAGATTTTAAGGTTCTGCTACTAGTCTTCACGGACTGGAACCTTTCTCTTATCATGCCCCTGTTCTATGGAATGATCTCCTGAATAAAACAGTTAGATTCTGTGGACACTTTCAAGTCCAGACTTATGACACACTTAATTTCCCTTTCGTATGGCTTGCATACTGGCATAGTATAGTTCTATGCTTTTTACTCTTTTCATTAATTTTATTAGGAAACGGAGCATGCTGTGGCCTCAACTTTATGTCTGTAGCATGGCCCAAGCAGAGGGTCACCCCTTTGAGTCTGGCCTGCTTGAGGTTTCTTCCTCAGAGGGAGTTTTTCCTTACCACTGTTGCTCTGGGGGTTGGTAAGGTTAGACCTTACTTGTGCGAAGCACCTTGAGGCATTTCTGTTGTGATTTGGTTCTATATAAATGAAAATAAATTGAAACTGAAATTAGGGTATCAGCTTATACTAATGTGGAAAATCACTCTGCAGTTTGTTGTGAAGAAGAAAAATAAGTCCTATATATGCAATGAGCCCCATTGGTGTGTGTGCTTATATCTGGACACTATCACATGCAGTGGATCAGAGTCTACGAGAACCCTGGATGACGCAGTTTACTTCCCTAGCCAAAGCCGTACCTATTTACAGCTGACTGGACCCGGTCGATGCAGATTAAGTGTCTTGTCCAAGGAGAGTGACACCAGCTCCTTATCCACTCACCTACCTGTTCTGCAACTGCCCATGTACACAATTTGTTGTACACATGGCCAAAAAGAATATGTTGCCATTAAAATGTATGCTGAACATCCTGGCACTCAACAACGGTCTGTTTTGGTTAACCTCCAGATATCTTATGCCCTCTCATAAATATTCATACAGAAACACACAGGTTAAGACTGAACTGAGCACATCCTAAATCTGAAGCCACGTACAGGATGCTGCGTTGCATGTATAAGAGAGCAATAAATCACACGCATGCTTGTAAAAATCAGTGTGTGTGCGCACGAGTGAATCCCCAGTGATCTTATTAAACATGGCAAACTTTTTTTTGTTTTTAATCTTCCCCGTAAAACAATCTCATTTAAGTGTGTTGTTATACAGTGATTAATACTCCTAAATTTTGTTTGGATGCATACAAATCAGTACTTAAAGACAAGGTGTCTAAAGATAGGACCAAAAAAGAAAAAAAGAAAAAAAAACGCTTTTACCTCCACAAGCAAACATTTCTGCTGACATTTATTTTCATGCTGTATTACCTTTTGCACAAAGGTCAAATGTGCACTTAAATAAATCCTTGCCTTGCAGCACTAAGCTCTGTTGATGTCTCCCTCAATTTATCCTGCATTCTTAATGATCTTATAGCAGATAATATTCTTTTTATTCAGGCAACAGAAGCTCCTTTTTTAAAAATAAATTTGTGTTTTTCAGTAACATAGTTCATGGTTAAACATGTGAGGTAAGGTGAGGTAGCATGCACTGGTGATGTGCATCATGGTGTTCACCACATTTCAGAAGTACTTCGGTTGCTAGTTGTGTGGGGGCGTGTGCATGTGCCTGCGCAAGCATGTGTGCATGTGAGCATGAGGACGTGTGCATGTGCCTGCAAGTGCATATGTGTACACGTGTGCAATGGTACCAAATGTATGGAACCAAATTTGTACTCTAAATGAAACCAGACTGCACTCTAAATGCAATGCAACACAAATGGGATGAATTAATCCATGTCATGTGACATACAAAGCACCAATCAAATGACAAGGATCCACTCAGCTGTCATATAAAACTTGCTAAAGGTAATGTGTGAGGGGAAGCATCAAGGTTACCCTCTGGGGCCGATGCCGTCGCAAACAATGGCTAAGACCAAGCTTTACTAAATTATAAATAACTTTTTAATAATTTGAGATAGAAACTTACTTTTATTTTTTTTGCTGAAAAGTTAACTCCGCAGACTTTCGAGCCAGCCATCGGTCATCTTTGTACTCCTCATAGAAGCTGTGTGATGATGTGCGCAATGTCAGTGTCCAATCGGGATTGGTTCACCATCACCTGGTTTTCCAAAATCCTATCATAGGGCAGATTCACCTCACGTGAAAAGCCAAAGATCGTTTTCAGGAGTGATATGTTACTAGTTGATCCGTTTGAATAGCCCCCTGGGTGCTCCAGTGAGTACATACTATTGGGCTCCAAATGCGCCCTGCGCCATTACACACAGCAATCAGTGAAAGCAGGAGCAGACGGAGAGCCTCTGATGACAATCTCACGTGCTCAAACAAAGTGTGTAACTATCAGGATTGCTCCACTAGTTTGCATGTGAATGTTACTGGATAACTCTGTTGCTTTCTCGGCGTAAAGCACTGTTTACCATATCAATGGACAACAAAACGCATAGAGCATTTTGTATATATTGTTCAAACCTTTTTGTTGTACAGTCTTTCACACAATACCTCAAATTACCTTTATAAAGTGTCAAAACAGTTGTGTATTATAGTTTGCTGTGTGTTTTGAATAAATGTGTGTGGAAAATTATTTTCCGCTTCACTTTTTCCTTCCTTATTTTTGATTGTAAACCTTTGTTACACTTATAAAACACAACGAAAGCATATATATTATGAAAGCACAGGTTGTCCTGAAAAAAAGACATAAAACTTGATTGTGGGATGCAGGGAGAGCTATTAACAGCAATAATAAAACATCTATGTCAGGTGAGTGAACTGTCCAAAAACTGCCCTCGGACCCCAGAGAGTTAAGCAGCAGATAATGCTGCTTAATCTTTGACCTCAAAAATAGGGCAATATAGCACAATAGTTCAATATGTTCCCCTTAGTCAATGGAACTGTCAAAATTTAAATCACTTTTGAATTTATGGAAAACAAATTTTTAATTGTATATTCATGTATATACGAGGGCTGTCAATAAAGTAACGGTCCTTTTTATTTTTTTCAAAAACTATATGGATTTCATTCATATGTTTTTACGTCAGACATGCTTGAACCCTCGTGCGCATGCGTGAGTTTTTCCACGCCTGTCGGTGACGTCATTCACCTGTGAGCACTCCTTGTGGGAGGAGTCGTCCAGCCCCTCGTCGGAATTCCTTTGTGTCAGAAGTTGCTGAGAGACTGGCGCGTTGTTTGATCAAAATTTTTTCTAAACCTGTGAGACACATCGAAGTGGACACGGTTCGAAAAATTAAGCTGGTTTTCAGTGAAAATTTTAACGGCTGATGAGAGATTTTGAGGTGATTCTGTCGCTTTAAGGACTTTTCACGGTGCGAGACGTCGTGCAGCGCTCTCAGGCAGCATCATCAGCCTGTTCAAGCTGAAAACCTCCACATTTCAGGCTCTATTGATCCAGGACGTCGTGAGAGAACAGAGAAGTTTCAGAAGAAGTCGGTTTCAGCATTTTATCCGGATATTCCACTGTTAAAGGAGATTTTTTTAATGAAAGACGTGCGGACGGATCCGCGCGTCGGGACGCAGCCGACGCGGTGCGGCGGCACAGGAAAAACACCTCCGTGTTGATAACCATTTGTAAAATCCAGGCGGCTTTTGATGGCTTTCAGTGGAGTGAGTATATGAGAAATTGTTTAACAGGCAGGACATGTTCCAGCTTGTCCTTAAGGCTTTCAACAGAGGTGTTTTTCCTGTGGCGGAGCGTCGCGGCGGCTGCGTCCCGACGCGCGGATCCGTCCGCACGTCTTTCATTAAAAAAATCTCCTTTAACAGTGGAATATCCGGATAAAATGCTGAAACCGACTTCTTCTGAAACTTCTCTGTTCTCTCACGACGTCCTGGATCAATAGAGCCTGAAATGTGGAGGTTTTCAGCTTGAACAGGCTGATGACGCCGCCTGAGAGCGCTGCGCGACGTCTCGCATCGTGAAAAGTCCTTAAAGCGACAGAATCACCTCAAAATCTCTCATCAGCCGTTAAAATTTTCACTGAAAACCAGCTTAATTTTTCGAACCGTGTCCACTTCGATGTGTCTCACAGGTTTAGAAAAAATTTTGATCAAACAACGCGCCAGTCTCTCAGCAACTTCTCAGACAAAGGAATTCCGACGAGGGGCTGGACGACTCCTCCCACAAGGAGTGCTCACAGGCGAATGACGTCACCGACAGGCGTGGAAAAACTCACGCATGCGCACGAGGGTTCAAGCATGTCTGACGTAAAAACATATGAATGAAATCCATATAGTTTTTGAAAAAAATAAAAAGGACCGTGACTTTATTGACAGCCCTCGTATATGATACTGCACATTGAAATTACATTGGCATACAACATTTTCCAAAGCTGTCTGCTTCAGAAATAAAATGTGTGTGTGCACGGTGCATTCAAAATGTACCTGACATTATTTTATCCCATAGAAACCAGAAACTAATGCAGAATGTGAGGTGTTATTTGGTGGAGAGGTGTCAGGGATCTTGTTGTGCATGTGTGAATTTGTTCTCATCCACAGTGCATGCCAGTCGTGTGCACCAAGCCAAAGAGTGAACACGTACTGCTCCTCCATTGGATTTTACCATCACAGAATGACTTGAGGCATGGGCTTTTGATGTCTGCTGATTCGGCACAAATTTCTCTGACTCTCTCCGTATGTTCAAACCCTCCCTTAAAATGGAACCTGTGCTCATGCCCATGTCCCCCACAGGTTCTTGTATGGTGGCACGACAATCATCCATGACCAATATTGTATTCTTGGTCATTTCAGCTTGTGGATCACCTCAATTCATTCTGTTACTGATTTGTCTTCTGGGTGAAAAGTGCTTTGTTTTTCATTCTTAAAGCAGGTCTGCAAAGTATTCATTGGTAAATATAATAGTGTTCAGAATAATAGTAGTGCTATGTGACTAAAAAGATTAATCCAGGTTTTGAGTATATTTCTTATTGTTACATTGGAAACGAGGTACCAGTAGATTCTCACAAGACCAAGCATTCATGATATGCACACTCTTAAGGCTATGAAATTGGGCTATTAGTAAAAAAAAAAAAAGTAGAAAAGGGGGTGTTCACAATAATAGAAGTGTGGCATTCAGTCAGTGAGTTCGTCAATTTTGTGGAACAAACAGGTGTGAATCAGGTGTCCCCTATTTAAGGATGAAGCCAGCACCTGTTGAACATGCTTTTCTCTTTGAAAGCCTGAGGAAAATGGGACGTTCAAGACATTGCTCAGAAGAACAGCGTAGTTTGATTAAAAAGTTGATTGGAGAGGGGAAAACCTATACGCAGGTGCAAAAAATTATAGGCTGTTCATCTACAATGTTCTCCAATGCTTTAAAATGGACACAAAAACCAGAGACACATGGAAGAAAATGGAAAACAACCATCAAAATGGATAGAAAAATAACCAGAATGGCAAAGGCTCACCCATTGATCAGCTCCAGGATGATCAAAGACAGTCTGGAGTTACCTGTAAGTGCTGTGACAGTTAGAAGACGCCTATGTGAAGCTAATTTATTTGCAAGAATCCCCCGCAAAGTCCCTCTGTTAAATAAAAGACATGTGCAGAAGTGGTTACAATTTGCCAGAGAACACATCAACTGGCCTAAAGAGAAATGGAGGAATATTTTGTGGACAGATGAGAGTAAAAGTGTTCTTTTTGGGTCCAAGGGCCACAGACATATTGTGAGATGACCCCCAAACTGTGAATTCAAGCCACAGTTCACAGTGAAGACAGTGAAGCATGGTGGTGCAAGCATCATGATATGGGCATGTTTCTCCTACTATGGTGTTGGGCCTATATATCACATACCAGGTATCATGGATCAGTTTGGATAGGTCAAAATACTTGAAGAGGTCATGTTGCCTTATGCTGAAGAGGACATGCCCTTGAAATGGGTGTTTCAACAAAACAATGACCTCAAGCACACTAGTAAATGAGCAAAATCTTGGTTCCAAACCAACAAAATTAATGCCTCGCAGATGTGAAGAAATCATGAAAAACTGTGGTTATACAACTAAATACTAGTTTAGTGATTCACAGGATTGCTAAAAAAGCAGTTTGAACATAATAGTTTTGAGTTTGTAGCGTCAACAGCAGATGCTACTATTATTATGAACACCTCCTTTTCTTCCTTTTTTTACTAATAGCCCAATTTCATAGCCTTAAGAGTGTGCATATCATGAATGCTTGGTCTTGTTGGATTTGTGAGAATCTACTGAATCTACTGGTACCTTGTTTCCCATGTAACAATAAGAAATACTCAAAACCTGGATTAATCTTTTTAGTCACATAGCACTGCTATTATTCTGAACACTACTGTACAATATAAAAGCTCATTTTTCCTGGTTATACAAGTTTTGAGTCACTTTTCAGTGCTCACAAAGAGGTGTGAAAATCAGAGGGAGTGTATTCAAAATTACAGTGAATGGAAGAAAATGTTTGCTGTTAATAACCTGGGCAACAATGGTGAAGCACTTCATAGCTCCTGTCAACATGAGGCTTAATTGTGCACTGCTTAAGGTTCCAAAAAGAACAAACACAGACAGAATCCACAGTCATACCATCATACAAGTTCTTTCACCCACCTTAACAGTTAAGAAAATTAACTGTCATCCACGGATAGCGGGATGATGAATGGATTTAATGTACATATATAGATGAAATGGCGGTAAGGATGATGAATGATGATGATGATGAAGTGATTGATAACTGAACAGGAATAGCAAGTGAAAGGAAAGACATGAATGGTGAGCAAAAGTCGATTGATGAATGTTTTGTGCTTCAGTGTTCTGTTTTGGCTGCAGGAAACGTCGCTCTCAGTCCCACAAACTTCATTTGTGTTACATAACTCAGAGTTTAATGAGCTGACATTGCCAAACCACAGTCTGTCAATGGTTTGTTGGGTTAGCAACAAACTACAATTCAGTGATATCAACGGAGAAATGTTAATGATGTATTTTAATGATGTCTCTGATTTCATGTTTACACATGGCAGTTGTTGAGAATACATCTGTAAATGCCTCACATTACCAGATGTGTGAACTCCCCACCCCACCATCACAGCCTCACTCACACATTCAGACACTGCTATCGTCTACAAACTGAAGTAAAAACAAACAGCATACGTGCTAACACGCAAAACGATCCTTCCCTGACTGTAGCCATTAAATATGAAATTCCCGATTTGATATGGATTAGTGGAAGTACCAATCTTGGCCCAGAAAAAGAGTACTTAAAAAGGTTACAGCATTTTTCATGAAAAGCAAATATGGTACATCCAGAAAGTATTCACAGCGCTTCACTTTTTCCACATTTGATGTTACAGACTTATTCCATAATGGATGAAATTCAATTTCAATTCAATCAATTTCAATTTATTAATTTATATAGCGCCAACTCACGACAAAGTCGCCCCAAGGTGCTTCACACAATTCACAACAACATAAATTAAAAGCAAGAAAAGCACAATAAAAAGATAAAACACAGTAGAATAAAAAGAAATTACAAAGCAAACACAAACAGATTAAATTAATGATAAGGCAGTCTAAAAAAGTGGGTCTTCAGTCTTGAATTAAAAGTCTCCACCGTGTCAGACTGCTGAATAACAGCAGGTAGATCGTTCCAAAGAGTCGGACCACGGTAGGAGAAGGCTCTATACCCCACAGACTTCTTGTTCATCCTCAGAACACACAGAAGCCCTGCGCCCTGCAAACGCAAGGGCCTTGCAGGTACGTAGGGCTTAACCAAGTCCGGCAGGTAGGAAGGTGCCAGTCCATGAACAATTTTATAAACCAACAATAAAACTTTAAAATCCGATCTGACAGAAACCGGTAGCCAATGAAGGGATGCCAGAATGGGAGTAATGTGGTCAAAGCTTCTACTTTGTGTCAAAAGTCTGGCAGCAGCATTCTGTACCAACTGAAGTCCTCGAATGCTAGACTGCGGCAGGCCAGAAAATAAAACATTACAATAATCCAGTCTGGAAGAAATAAACGCATGTATCAAAGTCTCAGCATCAGCCATACACAGGATGGGACGAATCCTCACCACATTTCGCAGATGAAAGAAGGAAGTCCTCGTAATGTCTCTAATGTGGGGTCCAAAAGACAATGTAGGATTGAAAAGTACTCCAAGATTCCTCATTTCGTCCGTATGATGCACAACACATGAACCAAAATTAAGCCCCAACTGGTCAAAATGATGCCGATGTGTGGCTGGACCAAGAACCATCATTTCAGTCTTATCAGAATTCAAGAGTAGGAAATTACTAGACAACCAACTTCTCACAGATATAAGGCAATCTTCCGAGGCTTTTACATGGGCAAGATTACCAGCAGTTACCGGCATGTACAGTTGAGTATCATCAGCATAACAATGAAAGGCAATCCCGTAATGCTGCAGAATATGCCCAAGGGGCGCTATATAAAGTGAGAAAAGCAAGGGGCCTAACACAGACCCCTGTGGAGCCCCAAATTTCATTTTACCAAGGCCAGAAGTAGTGTTATTATACACAACACAATAAGAATGACTGGACAAGTATGACGTCAGCCAAGCAAGAACATTTCCAGTAATCCCAAAGTAATTTTCCAGCCTATCAAGTAAAACACGATGATCCACAGTATCAAACGCAACACTAAGATCCAAGAGCACTAAAACCATTGTGGTGTCCGAATCCATTGCACACAGAAAATCATTCACCACTCTGGTAAGCGCTGTCTCTGTGGAGTGATGTTTTCTGAAAGCAGACTGAAGTGGCTCAAAAAGATCATTCTCAGTAAGATGGTCCACAAGCTGCCGTGAGACCACTTTTTCCAGAATTTTAGAACAGAATGACAGATTTGATATCGGCCTGTAATTACTCAATACACCAGGGTCAAGACCAGATTTCTTAAGCAATGGTTTAATCACTACAGATTTAAAACACCCAGGCACAGAACCAGAGCTTAATGAAAGATTAACAATTTCCAGCACAGTCACCCCAAGAACGGGCTACAGGTCCTTAAACAATTTTGTTGGTATAGGATCAAATAGGCAGGTTGTGCTTTTTGTAGATGTCACGAGCTTTGCTAGCGCGTCTAGTGAAATAGTATCAAATTCTGTAAATCTAGGTGTCACCTCATTATTAACATGCACCTCCACAGCAGGGTGCAGAGATTGAGCCAAAGCATGTTTAGATATGCTCAATCTAATGTCTTCTAAATTCATTTTTTTTTCCTCAAAATTCTACATACGATACCCCATAATTGCAAATTTATTAAAAATGTAATTAAAAAGTCACATTTCAATTTCAGTTTATTTTCATTTATATAAAGCCACAACAAAGATGCCTCAAGGTGCTTCACACAAGTAAGTTAGGAAAATTCCCTATCTTTAAAATTAAACAAATTTCATAAAAATTCACAACTCTGTCAAAGAGATCAACTCTTTTTCATATGTGCGAGTGGAATGTAGGATGGTATCCTTTATCGACTGACAAAGTTTGATCTGGATCTGATCCAGAGTACAGATTTTGTGGACATTTAAATTTAACATTGAAAACCCCATTTAATGTACATTTTACACTATATCCTAATCAAACATGTCCCAATTACTCTCATATTTGAAAGTGAGGTGCAGACTGGCACTCACTATCACTTGATAAAATTTGATACGGCTCTGACCCAGAATCTAGATTCTGTGGACATTTGAATTTAATAATGAAAAGTTCATTTGGTGTACATTTTACATTATATCTCAATCAAAAGTGCCTCAATCACTCATTTGTGACAATGAGGTGCAAACTGGCACTCTCAATGAAAAGACTAAGTTTGATCCGCATCTGATCAGAATTGCATACTTAGTGGATTTGATTGTTTTGAACACTGAAATGCCCTTTTGATCTATATTTTGTATTATATGCTTATGAAAGTCCACTTCTAACAGGACTTTGACCTTGAAATTTTTTCCAAGGTAAAAATTAAACATTTATGGAATTGGAAACTAGCACTGGCAGAGGTTTGTGCTCTAAGAGTGCGGTGTTCTAGTATTTTTTGTTTGTTTTTTTATCTACTGCATCAAAGTTCATCATCAACTGTCACATTTGTCCTCATTATGTGCTATTTTTATTTGGTGAGTTGCAATATGATAGCATTTAATGCTATTGGAGTTATTGCTGACATATGTCAGTTGGGATGGACTAACCCACCTACTATCTATATTTTTGTTATTCAAGTCCTACTCTCTTGCCAGTGCAGGGATTAACAGTTTTTGGTTTTTGAACAAAAAGAATGCTCCCTTCCAGTGCCATTGTAACTCTTAGATAGACAACTCTGGTGTTAAGGTCATAACTGTGCGAAGTCACACAGCAAGTGACCACACTGGGAAAAGAATGTAATCAGCAGGACTCTGTGTGTGCGCGCGTGTGTGTGTGTATTACTCAGGAACAGTTTGATTTTTTCACTACCACCCCCACCACTCCCGTCTCTCTCATCACCCCTTTGGGATGAGGCTCACGGCTAAAACTACAAGAAGCTGTAGGGAAGGAGGGATGTCAAGGAACAAAAGGGCAGAGGAATAAAGTCAAGAGATAGTCTAGGAATAAAATGATGGTCCAAGCCACCAAACAGAGATATACATGGCTTTCTTAAGGTGTCCAGAAGTTGGCATTCAAACTTCTGTCTATCATTTGAAACAGTGAGCTGCTGTGTGAGTTGTCTATTCATGTACATAAATAGATATGTATTGTATTTTATTTTGTCAAGTTAAATGCAGGCAGTTGCAGATTCTTTTGGTATTTTATCGTTCTTATTTTGGTATTTGAATGTTATTTTATGGCATTACATGAGTGATGATTAAGGGAAAAAGTCATCTACTAGACAGGAAAGGTTTCAAGGCCTATTTTCAAACACACTCTGCTGCAAATCTGCATTGCCCCTGGCAAATATAGACAAAATAACTGAGTGATTGAATAACACAGATGTGTTTTTGCTTTTTCACACATTGAACTACACTGAAGTATCAGGCTTAGTGATTGTCCAAGATTAAGACTAAGATCCAGGCTTTGACTGACTTCCTTGATGTGACCATCAGGAATGTATCTGTATCTGACAAAGTTGCTAAACTTGTAAAGATATTCACTTATCTCAGAAATGACATTAATGTGTCTCTGGGTTCTTGGCCTTTGAGACTGGTAGACACCCGGATGGAGCTGATGGAGTCATCACCTCTTTTGCTGGACAGAGGTGTTTGGTGACGCTGATATCTACGAAGTATGGTTGTGAGACTTGGACAATAACCAGTGATGACTCGATGTTCTTGATACTAGAGCTGTTAATATAATCCTTGGGTTTCACAGGAATGACTTTATATCCAAAAACCGTTACTTATGATCAGTATCACTGGTATTGTGAAGGAATATCAACAGCAACATTATGTCAATGCAGCATGATTGTCTGGGTATCACACAGCACAAGGGTACCTCTGTAGCAGCTGAAGAAGACCAAGTGGATGCCCATGTTTCACCTGGCTGTGGCAAATAGGTGGCTATTTTCAAGAGGTAGGGATGGATCGGCTGTATGCCTGGGTGGTTCTGTCCGAGATCCAAGATGGTGGATGTGGAGAAATGTGACATCAGTGCATTCTTTCAGGCTTGACTTGAGACGTGAAGTGCAGTGCAGCCAAATCTCAACAGTGCATCATTTATGCTGCATCTTTAATGAAGCTGATTGGTTGAATTTAATGCTGAGATCAGGTGATCGACTTGAACTATTATTGCTTGCTGTCATGAAGCAGCAGAAAGCCATTGAGCCATACACTAATTCAAAACCTGGTCTAAAGTCAAGCACAGATTTTTCTGCCATTTATACAGCAGAGGATTATCTATACCTTAGGGCCCCGTCCCACTGGGGAGAGGATTAATTGCGCATAAATTGAGTATACAAATTACGGGCATTCGTTGTCGTCGGCAACAAAATTGGCCAAAAATTACAAATGTCCCAGTGTGAATTATGAATATATTAATAATGTATAGCTAATATATGAGGAACAATCACGGATATATAATGCATGTATTGAGGAAACAGATGGGACGCATTGCGATTATCATGGAAATATTACAGATATATGGTAAATGCATCCCGCACATGTGGCGGAAACAGCGGTTGTATTGCGCATGCGCGGCCTCCTCATTGCGGTCATAAAAGAAGCGCACTCGGGCCTTTTGGCATCACTATTCACACCAACACCACAGCCTCTGGAGCAATTGCTGGACTTGGACACGTTGATTGGTATGTTGTTGGATGGCAGCAACTATCACACTACGTCTTTGGGGATCCATAACTACATCTGTACATCTCCACAGCTGGACTGGCAATGACTGGTAGGTATGTCTATTTCTCTTTGTTATGCAGTCGCAAATTGTCCGCAAATCGGATGCAAAGCAGACGTAATACAAACGCTTTATTTGTAGCCAATCTGTCTGCATTCACTACAACTTATTTTAGTTTGTGATGTGGACGTGATAGGCACACAATATATCCATTTTACACACTGATGCAGTCCACTGCCAAGCCGCAATACCCTGTCAGTTGTGGATATCAGCGGATAACGGCGGATATACAGCGCATAGATTGAGTATGTAAGGCGGCTGTCATCCACAACCAAAATTTTGTGCAGCTCAAAAAGTCCTGGCAACGGAAAAACACACCTCTGCGGATAATTGCGGATGTGTGCGGGTGTTGGCCGACTCATACAAGCATATTTCACAGATATTGTGGATGTTTAGCGAATATAAACCACTTTTGTGCGCAATTCATGTGCAAATCTTCCTAAACACCAGTGGGACCAGGCCCTTACATAGCCCAATTCACTGCACTGTGCTCAGGCTCTTCAATTTCATTCATTAACCTAAAACAGAACTGAAATGAAAACAAAAATCAAACTGAAAATAAAAGTAAAATCTACAGGAAAAATACAAAACTTTACTAAAGGTGGATCGTACTATATTTCTACAGTAATTTTCTTCCAGATTGGGAGCACAATGATGTGCAATGATGTGATGATGGTGCAGTAGGGGTTCTATGTCTGCCTGATGAAATGAAGAAGATTGAGTGGACTTAAGTAGGGATGGGTATCGAGAACCGGTTCCTTTCGGGTATCGTTAAGAAATGGTTCGATCCACCGACATCAATAACCTTTTTACTTAACGATTCCCTTATCGGTCCTTCAGAGTGGCCGTTGTTTTTGGGGATGTTTGTCAGGAAAATGATAATTTCTCTACATTGATTACAGATCCTGCAGCGGGTCTGTAATCAGCTTTTCTGCAGCACGGCTTTGCTTTGAACCTTGAACCAATCGAAGCAGTGATTTGCAGATCGAAGCAGTGCTTCAATCATTGCTTCGTTGATTCATTTTTTTTTTCGCTTTCCCCCACTAAAACCCTAAAGAGCATATGGCTGTGAGTATTATTTACCTTTTTTATGTTAAACCAACCTGTTACGGTCTTCTGAAACAGTTGATAGATGTATTTTATAACTTAAAAACGGGACCGATGCTAACATGTTAGCATGTCTATGGCATTTTCAATGTTAAAATTAGCATTAGGCAGTTGCAGCTGTCAAGCGTTTGTTGTCGTAAAAGAGTCAAATGTATTACAAATTGTAACATTTTTTAAATTTATTTTTGTTTATATATTAATAATAATAGCAAGCACAACAATAATAGTAATAATAACTAATCTAATGATTATATACAATTTTAGAGAAAGAGACAAAAAGAACCTGAATAAAAACACAACAGAAAATATAAAACATACATAATAAATAAATAAATACATACATACATACAGAAATAAATAAGTGTTTCCTGTGAACACCTAGTGACTCTTACACCTCCATTTCATTCCTGTCTTATTTAAGTTTAATGACAGTTTGTTTTGGTCAAACCATATTTTCAATGTGTTAATTTCTTCAGTGATTTCCTCCAGAACTATCTGCCAAGCTAGAAAACTGCTGCATCCTAGTAAGAGCAGAATACTACTGGAATGAATTTGAATAAGGAAAGTTGGGGTTTTTTCTCACTAAATGGATGCTGCACTCACTGCAGTTTATTGTCTGGAATAGTCCCAGATTGCATTTCAGAGCTTCTAGAATTCAAACATTTTTGTGCACATGGTGTTGGGGGGGTAATTTTGGGTTTCAGCTTTTTTTTTTTCACCACTTTCATCCCTGAATATGTGAAATCGTGAGTCACTTTTGTGCGGATTAAAGTTACTAACTGGGACTCCTGTCCTGTTGCGAGAAAGAAACGAGAATCGTTCTCCGTTCAGTTCACATAGCTCCAAACGCTGCGCGGCTCTCTGCCGAGTCACGTTAGAACAATAGAGTCCAGTCGGAATTAATAACACCATTTTGTTTATTTTTATTTATGTCCAGAGATCAAGGATGCAGTGACCAATTTCATATTTATTTACTTTAAGACTCAATGAAATACATAGAAAACCTGTAAAGCTTATTTTTAGTACAAAATTCACAAGAGGTATCGATAAGGGAATCGATAAGGAATCGGATCGATAATGGCATCGATATCGCTAAAATCTTATCAATACCCATCCCTAAACTTAAGTGTAGTTGTTGCAAGAACTATGCACTACAATGCTTCACCTCAGGCAGCTTTGGTGGCTACTCCTGTAATTATCCTCTCATGTGTTTTGACACTTGCTTTCAGATGTCTTTCCTTGTCAGAACACCCTTTCACTTAACTCCACTGTCTAAATAGCTGTGTACCCCTTTAAAAGGCACATCATCTTTAAAGACAGTGACATAATCTGTTTGGTTTGTCACAATTGGAGCTCAATCTATAAGCCTCCTGACAGTCTTTAGCAATTAAAAATCTGATGACAGCTGTAGGTCTACCATAATCCAATTAACTCTGGGACATATACAAACGTAAAAAAAAAGTGTTACATCATGTTTTGTCAATGTTAGGAGTTTGACCTTGTGATAAATACTGCGGAGATCTGAGGCTTTCTAAAGCTTCATTTCTCAAGGTCAAGATGCCATTAAGTTATGGTTACGTGTAATCACACTTAAAACCCCCAAAGCTCAACTTGTCTGTTGTTGACAAAGTTTTTTTTAATTGGGTGTTTATTAATAATGTCATCAATTACATCAATGTCCAGATGAGTATAATTATGCTTTTAAAGACATTTTGTCCTCTCCAAAGTGACTTGGCCAAATAATTTGTTTTTGCTATCCATTGACGGTGTTTGAGTTTGAGGTCATAACAGAAATATGAGAAGAGAGTTTAGAATGTCAGCTTTTACCTCCTATTATTTACAGGAGAAAACATCTACTGTTGATGCAAACACAAGTGTGCAACAGTAATACCCCCGTCACACATAGTCGGAATCACGCAGAGCAGTGTTGGAATTATGAATCGGCGCACATCCGAAAAGTGTTGGATTTCAGTTCCAAAACATTCTGACAGCCATCTGCGGAAGTCCACACAGTTGGTCAAACTCAGCCGGCAGCCCCGAGTGTGATGCACATGTTCCAAACTCTCTGGGTTGAGATGTGACACCTATCTAGCAGCGATCCATGTGTAATCTGACAACCATCTGACCGCAATTTACATATTCGGATGGTGGCAAAATGGGATCCAAAATGGTTTGAGCGCATACAAGGGATCCTCGAGATGGGTCTGGCACCGCAAAGCCTGCCGGTATGACCTGCATGTATAATAATGTCCACGCCACCCCCCAAGCACAAAGGAACTGTTGAAATGTATGTGGCACGTTTCACCACAATAATAATTTTGAATTATTATCATGTACAGTAAATGTTAACAGTGGCAATCAAACCGAAAGGTCCATGTGCTACTGTACACATGCAGCCGCAAATCTGACCAGGTTTACAGTACAGATATTTGTCCATTCCTTCCCATGGGCGATGTAAATAATGTGAACTATTATGTTCATCATAACACGGGCAGCTGCGTCTCTGTCATGCACAGTAATGCATCATTACACATGTCAGGCTTGGAGCTGAACAGATCTCACAGTGTAATAAATGATCACCTAACTCTGTAGGAGATATGACATGGAACTTGTGCCAGGCCGTTACACCATTAATAAACATGAATCTCACCCCAAACAGTGGTCCAGGAGTGTTTCACAGCGCGGATGTGGACATGAAGCCGGGAAAGCAGCCTGTGGTTAAAATCTTCTCACCCAAAATAAAAATATTAATCCCATGTATTAATCCCATCCACACATGTGTGTGAGGAACACAGCGCTCCCACCCCATGTTTGCCATTAACGACATTTGGAGATCAGGCAGTCCGCAGTGCCTTTTACGGCCATCTGACAGCAGATCTGACAGGTGTGGATGAGGCAGTCTGTCTGTGCTCCGACACTGCCGGCCACGCCACTTTTCCTCCCAACTGCGTCAGATTATGGCAATGTTTGCCATGTCAGGCATGCTTCAGCAAATTCTTGCTATGTGTGATGGCGGATTAAAGGCTCTGTCACACTTAGCATGAATGAGCATGAATGAAGACAAATCACGGCAAATGGGGAAAAAGCCCAAACTTCGAGACACAGTCGCAAGGGACAGACATTCAGACAGATGTGTATGAATACCCTACAACCACTTAGAATGTGAGCGGATCCCACCTGGAATGATTCATGCACACATACAGTATGCATATGCGCATGATCACAGTCCAAACATATTTGGAATACAGGATGAATACCTAGAATGCACCAAGACTATAAATAATGCACTTTGAGTGCCGGACAGATGCGGTCGATTGCCACCCGATGTCTTAAAGTCTGGAAGACAAACACAGGGAGAGGAGGGTGTGAGTCAGCGCTGTGTCTGCCCTTGTCACAAGACCTGCCAATACTGGATTATGACATACATTCAACGTACTGATTTGTCATGTGTCAAAGCTGTCAATTGCACACTGTCACTCACTCACTCATCCACTGCCTCAGTCTCTCACTTCCTGCCTTGCGCGCACTGAGCTTTCAGCAAGACACTGTGCCATCAGAATGAACATGTGTGTGCCACACATGATGACTTCCTGCACTGTGCGATTGGCCATTACAAGGTGCACTGCAGCAGTGCGGTGATGTAATGATTCAGAGCACACAGAGGAGCTGTGCATCGTGCTATCCAGGTGGATGGGGCATACTGCAGCACGGGACGACACCTCATATGGGATATACAACCCCTGGCAAAAATTATGGAATCACCAGCCTCAGAGGATGTTCATTCAGTTTAATTTTGTAGAAAAAAAGCAGATCACAGACATGACACAAAACTAAAGTCATTTCAAATGGCAACTTTCTGGCTTTAAGAAACACTATAAGAAATCAAGAAAAAAGATTGTGGCAGTCAGTAACGGTTACTTTTTTAGACCAAGCAGAGGAAAAAAATATGGAATCACTCAATTCTGAGGAAAAAATTATGGAATCACCCTGTAAATTTTCATCCCCAAAACTAACACCTGCATCATATCAGATCTGCTCGTTAGTCTCGTTAGCCATAGGTATTAAAGGCACTGCGCTGCGGTGGTTTGAATCATATTTGTCTAATAGATTACAATTTGTTAATGTAAATGGGGAATCTTCTTCACAGACTAAAGTTAATTATGGAGTTCCACAAGGTTCTGTGCTAGGACCAATTTTATTCACTTTATACATGCTTCCCTTAGGCAGTATTATTAGACGGTATTGCTTAAATTTTCATTGTTACACAGATGATACCCAGCTTTATCTATCCATGAAGCCAGAGGACACACACCAATTAGCTAAACTGCAGGATTGTCTTACAGACATAAAGACATGGATGACCTCTAATTCCCTGCTTTTAAACTCAGATAAAACTGAAGTTATTGTACTTGGCCCCACAAATCTTAGAAACATGGTGTCTAACCAGATCCTTACTGTGGATGGCATTACCCTGACCTCTAGTAATACTGTGAGAAATCTTGGAGTCATTTTTGATCAGGATATGTCATTCAAAGCGCATATTAAACAAATATGTAGGACTGCTTTTTTGCATTTACGCAATATCTCTAAAATCAGAAAGGTCTTGTCTCAGAGTGATGCTGAAAAAATAATTCATGCATTTATTTCCTCTAGGCTGGACTATTGTAATTCATTATTATCAGGTTGTCCTAAAAGTTCCCTAAAAAGCCTTCAGTTAATTCAAAATGCTGCAGCTAGAGTACTGACGGGGACTAGAAGGAGAGAGCATATCTCACCCATATTGGCCTCTCTTCATTGGCTTCTTGTTAATTCTAGAATAGAATTTAAAATTCTTCTTCTTACTTATAAGGTTTTGAATAATCAGGTCCCATCTTATCTTAGGGACCTTGTAGTACCATATCACCCCAATAGAGCGCTTCGCTCTCAGACTGCAGGCTTACTTGTAGTTCCTAGGGTTTGTAAGAGTAGAATGGGAGGCAGAGCCTTCAGCTTTCAGGCTCCTCTCCTGTGGAACCAGCTCCCAATTCAGATCAGGGAGACAGACACCCTCTCTACTTTTAAGATTAGGCTTAAAACTTTCCTTTTTGCTAAAGCTTATAGTTAGGGCTGGATCAGGTGACCCTGAACCATCCCTTAGTTATGCTGCTATAGACGTAGACTGCTGGGGGGTTCCCATGATGCACTGTTTCTTTCTCTTTTTGCTCTGTATGCACCACTCTGCATTTAATCATTAGTGATCGATCTCTGCTCCCCTCCACAGCATGTCTTTTTCCTGGTTCTCTCCCTTAGCCCCAACCAGTCCCAGCAGAAGACTGCCCCTCCCTGAGCCTGGTTCTGCTGGAGGTTTCTTCCTGTTAAAAGGGAGTTTTTCCTTCCCACTGTAGCCAAGTGCTTGCTCACAGGGGGTCGTTTTGACCGTTGGGGTTTTACATAATTATTGTATGGCCTTGCCTTACAATATAAAGCGCCTTGGGGCAACTGTTTGTTGTGATTTGGCGCTATATAAAAAAATTGATTGATTGATAGATAGTCTGCATCTAAAAAGGAGTGAACACACCTTGGAGAGCTGTTGCACCAAGTGGACTGACATGAATCATGGCTCCAACACGAGAGATGTCAATTGAAACAAAGGAGAGGATTATCAAACTCTTAAAAGAGGGTAAATCATCACGCAATGTTGCAAAAGATGTTGGTTGTTCACAGTCAGCTGTGTCTAAACTCTGGACCAAATACAAACATGGGAAGGTTGTTAAAGGCAAACATACTGGTAGACCAAGGAAGACATCAAAGCGTCAAGACAGAAAACTTAAAGCAATATGTCTCAAAAATCGAAAAATGTACAACAAAACAAGTGAGGAACGAATGGGAGGAAACTGGAGTCAACGTCTGTGACCGAACTGTAAGAAACCGCCTAAAGGAAATGGGATTTACATACAGAAAAGCTAAACGAAAGGCATCATTAACACCTAAACAGAAAAAAACAAGGTTACAATGGGCTAAGGAAAAGCAATTGTGGACTGTGGATGACTGGATGAAAGTCATATTCAGTGATGAATCTCGAATCTGCATTGGGCAAGGTGATGATGCTGGAACTTTTGTTTGGTGCCTTTCCAATGAGATTTATAAAGATGACTACCTGAAGAGAACATGTAAATTTCCACAGTCGATGATATGGGGCTGCATGTCAGGTAAAGGCACTGGGGAGATGGCTGTCATTACATCATCAATAAATGCACAAGTTTATGTTGATATTTTGGACAATTGAAAGGATGTTTGGGGATGATGAAATCATTTTTCAAGATGATAATGCATCTTGCCATAGAGCAAAAACTGCAAAAACATTCCTTGCAAAAAGACACATAGGGTCAATGTCAATGAGCACATCTGATTTGATGCAGGTGTTAATTTGGGGGATGAAAATTTACAGGGTGATTCCATAATTTTTTCCTCAGAATTGAGTGATTCCATATTTTTTTCCTCTGCTTAGTCTAAAAAAGTAACCGTTACTGACTGCCACAATCTTTTTTTCTTGATTTCTTATAGTGTTTCTTAAAGCCAGAAAGTTGCCATTTGAAATGACTTTAGTTTTGTGTCATGTCTGATCTGCTTTTTTTCTACAAAATTAAACAACTGAATGAACATCCTCCGAGGCCAGTGATTCCATAATTTTTGCCAGGGGTTGCATATTAGCTGGTGAACAAGGTATTTTCCGTTGGCACTTGGCTGATGTTATCAGCTCACAGTGTTGTCAGGATGATAGGACATTTATCAGAGGCTGCTGCCTGCATGGTGGTCACCCTGCACTGTGAGATGCATCTGGAGCATGCTGAAGATGAGTTTATTTTTATTTAAGTTGTAATGGCCTAGCAAAACAGTTGCACTGTCAGCCCACCTTCAGAGTGACATGGTGTGTATGTCACGATATGTGTATTACAGCTGTGACACACCGATCAGCTGTACTGTGGTGCGCTGTGCCAAGCCTCTGAAATGCATTGGGCTGCAGTGGGGGGTGTTACAGCTATGATGGTCATAATATTTCACATATATTATCTAACCCATGAGAAGGAATGACAATATCTGTAATGTGAAGTTTATTATAGATAAAACACCCCTTCAAAAGCGGTGACGCTTTGACTCGCAGTGACACACAATGATTTTAGTGTGATTGCACAATGTTCACATCTAGTGCACATGATGAATGTGTACCACAGACTTTGCACATTACATTATGTCCTTAGCTCACCGAACGGGGTGCACCAGGGTGCTGTCTGGCTCATCCGGTGCGCACTGCTGATGTGCCAGCAGGATTTGATGTGCCTGGCCATGGCAAATTAACCAAGAACACAACCAGACTGTGTGGAATGCTGTTGTGATGCCATCGCTACATTTAGAATGAAGGTACAATGCGATCAGACTGCACGTCGACCGCCGTTCAAGCTTTTTCCACCTCGAACGCACCTCGAGAGTTGGGTGCAGGTGCTTTGCGCTAACCGCACAAATGAGCCCGAGTATTTGTATTGCACTCAGACAGCTAGCTGAGATTTTTCAATGTGTCTCGACTTTGCCAGAATGGTGGTCAAATTTTGATTCGGATGACATTCGGGCTCATTCAGCCTCTAGTGAGACAGGGGTATGAGAAATGAAGTGGCCTTTTAGTTTGAATATTTTCACAGAGGACACCTTGAATTCACGTTTGAGCCATTTATCACTTTGTGATGTTTGCCACACACTCACCCAACTGAAGGCAAGGGTTAGGGTTAAATGCAGACGTAGTAACCTGAAGTGTTAAATTTTTTGTGAAATGCAGGAGACTGATCAAACAATACAGGTGAACAAGGTGTCAGTACAGGAGTGAAGACCAATCATGCACAGCTCCTCCACTGCCTTTTCTCTAAAATCCTGTTCCACTTGGAAATAAGTGACATGAATACTGAAAATATCGTAACTATATATATATATATATATATATATATATATATATATATATATATATATATATATATATATATATATATATATATATATATATTTTTTTTTTTCTTTCTCTTCCAAATGTACATACATGCTGCTAAGAGTCTTAAGGTGAGCTGTCCTTGGTGCTGATTGCAAGTAAAATATGTATGAATGAATTGAATTTATTTATTCGACACGCAGATCAACAATAACAAAAACTCAAAATGAACAACTTAACAGTGTACCCATGTGGCCGAAAGGGTGTAAGCAGAAGCAAAGCTTATGAATACCTACCCCATACCATAAAAAATAAAGAGTGTATACATATATACTCATAACAACACATACACGTGCACAACCAGACAAGCAATAGTGCACAATCCCAACAAATTAACAAAATCGGTAAACCTAATTCTTCAAACTATAACAAGTATTTTTATTATTTTTGTAAAGACTTTTAAAGCCAACTAAGGTACCAAGTAATTTAATATTAGCAGGACAATTATTTACAATAACTGTCTTGATAATGTAAATAAAATATAGGTATTTGATACATTTTAACAGCTGGATTAGTTTGTGTGCATGTGTGTAAGTAAGTAAGTAAGCTTTATTTATATAGCACTTTTCACAGACCAAGGTCACAAAGTGCTTCACACGATATAAATAGACAATAAAAACAACACATACAAATATAGAACAATAAAATAAATTGACACTAAAATGCCAGTTTAAAAAAAATGTGTCTTTAGTTGCTGTCTAAAAACATCCACAGAATCCAGTGAGCGAAGAGAACAGGGAAGCTCATTCCAGAGGCGAGGTGCCACAGCTTTAAAAGATCTGTCCCCTCGAGTTTTAAAACAAGTTCGGGGAACCATCAGCAGGTCTGATTGGAAGACCTTAAACTCCTGCTGGAAACATAAGGCTGGATCAGGTCCTTAATGTATTCCGGTGCCTGCCCATGTAGAGCTCTAAAGGTCAGCACGAGGATTTTGTAATTTATCCTGTAAAAAACAGGGAGCCAATGTAAAGACTTGAGGACAGGAGTAATATGCATTCTCCTGTGGGCGCAGGTAAGATGTCGTGCAGCAGAATTTTGCACTACCTGCAGGCGGGCCAGCTCTTTCTTACTGAGGCATGTAAAGAGACTGTTACAATAATCAAGTTGAGAAGAAACAAATGCATGCACAATCATCTCTAGCTCATTAAAAGCCACCATTTTGCATAATTTGGAAATGTTTCGAATTTGGAAAAAACAGTTCTTAACGAGCTGCCTGGTGTGATGTTCCAAAGACATCCCTCCATCCAAAATGACACCCAGGTTACGCAGGCTGCCTTTAACAGAGCTGCTCAGATTACCAAGTTGATTCTTAATGACAGACATAGCACTATCTGGAGCTACAATCAATGTCTCAATCTTATTAGAATTCAACTGCAGGCTGTTTTCAGTAAGCCATTCTGTAATTTTAGTGAGACAACTAATGAGAGAACAAATTTTCTGTGCTTCAGTTGTCTTAAAAGAACAGTACAGCTGCAAGTCATCGGCATACAAATGGTAGGACACATCGCAGAACTGCTGATCAGATCAGCTTACCAAGAGGAAGGATATACAGCAGGAACAAAATCGGACCCAAGACTGAGCCCTGCGGGATACCCCACAAAAGATCAGCAGATTCAGACATCACATTGTTCACAGAAACACTAAACGTTCTACCAACCAAGTAAGAGCTAAACCACTCTAATACAGGACCTGACATGCCAACCGTAGCCCGCAATCTATTAATCAAAATGCCATGGTCAACAGTATCGAATGCAGATGACAGATCCAATAAAACCAGCACCGAACATTTACCACTATCAGCGGCCATCATAATGTCACTAGCCACCTTCAACAGGGCAGTTTCAGTGGAATGAAACTCACGGTACCCGGACTGAAATGTGTCATAGATGTTGTTAGTCTGCAAAAATGATTTAAGTTGGACACAGACCACCTTTTCCAAGACTTTAGCCAAAAAGGGGGTCTTTGATATTGGCCTAAAGTTCTTCAGTTCCATAGAGTCCAATCCTGCTTTCTTTAGCCGTGGTTCCACAACAGCATGTTTAAAAGAACAAGGAAACACACCAGTCGACAAAGACATATTGAAAATTTTAACAATACAAGGCCCAATAGAGTCAAAAACATTCATAAACAATCTAAAAGGAACTACATCCAAAATACCAGAGGTTGGTTTCATTATGTTGATGACAGATAGAATGTCCTCAATTGTAACAAGCTTAAAAGAGGTCCAGCATTGAGTGGGAGGTCCCAAATACCGGGAATCACAACAAGAGGGCAATGAGAGTGGCAAACTATCTTTTATGACTCTGACTTTGTCAATGAAGAAATTAAGGAACTCATCACTACTTGTTTTAGGAAGAACAGGAGTTACAGCAGCAGCAGGTGACACAATAGAGCTGATTGTGTCAAAGAGCACTTTGGGATTTCTCTTATTTGAGGCAATCAGCCGATAAAAATAGCTTTCCCTGGCCTCCTCTAACATTATTTAAGGAGGATATTAGATCTCTTAAATGTAGCCTGTGGACCTCCAATTTTGTTGATTTCCATAAACGTTCAATCTTGCGACATAATCTCCTTTGATTCATAATCACATCATTGATCCAAGAACAGAATCGGCCATGGGAAACCTTATTAGCTTTAAGTGGTGCTATCTGATCCAAAATAATAGCACAATGGCTGTTAAAACAGTGCATAAAGCCATCAATTTCAGTAAATTCACTAAAAGGTAAAGGGTCAAATTTATCACAGAACTGCATAGCGACTGCGTCTGTGATAATCCTCCTCTCCACCCTAGTAAGTACTGATCTAGGCTCAGGTGGGGCCATCAGATCAAAGAAAACACAGCAATGGTCACTCAGAAAAACATCCTCCACACACACATTGGCAATATGCAAGCCCAATGCAAAAACTAAATCCAAAGTGTGACCTTTAGTGTGGGTGGGACCTGACACGTACTGCTTAAAATTAAAAGCCTCAACCATTGATATAAGTTCCCTAGCTGGGCTGGAAGTGTCATCATCAATGTGTAAATTAAAATCACCAATAATCAAAACCTTTTCCAGACAAATTATAGATGTTAAAAAAAAAAAAAAAAAAAAATCAGTAAAATCCTTCAGAAAAGTCCCAGCATGACCTGGAGGGCGATAAATCAATATGCAATAAAATTTATTCGAGGAACCAACTTCCATCATAAGCGCCTCAAAAGAGGGGGCGTGTTCTGCGCTCGTGAGTCTGCATGTGTACCTGTCCCGGTACACCACAGCCAGTCCTCCACCACGGCGGCAGGGGCGGGGCTTCCCAACAGCCAAGCAACCCACAGGACAGAGCTCATTTAAATGAATGAACTCATTTTCCCTCTGCCACGTCTCTGTTAGGTAAAGAAAATCCAGGTTTTTCCTGACGAAAAGCTCATTAATAGAGAGCGCTTTATTTGCTATGGAGCGGGCATTCAGTAGTCCAATCCGACTCAGCGTTAACGAATCCGTTGAGCCGACGGGACGCAGAGGGACTGCCTGCAGACATCTCCCACGATCACGTGATGCCCAGCTGTACCAGCAGGACCGACGTTGCTCCGTGGATGTACACACAGAGAGCCAAGATGAACCCGAAGTCCAGGCACATCCATCAGGAATCCAGGGACGTACAGGCCGAACCTCGTTATGCAGATGGGTGGTGGGATGTGTAAACAGGGCAGCACAGCCAGCCATATCCTGCAGGAGGAGGCCCGGGCGCAGCCATCTACACCTCCGATGTATACGGGCCGCCGCCCATACTTCACGCCTGACCCGAACCTGGACGCCTGCTCTGCAGCCTCTTCTCCTCCTTTTAGGATTACCTGGACATCGCAACAACATCAGGTATTCCTGGGAGGAAGGAGGGCAGACGAATGGGGGAGGAAAAGTTTGTTTGTAGCGATCCCAGTAATTAAAGAGGCATTCCATTGACGCTTTAATTTTGAAAAGAGAGCTGCGGTCGTAAGTCCTTACAGCACAAACACAACCGTTGCCTGTCAAAGCTAATATAACAGCACACACGATCAGAACCAAAACAAAAATTTGACGCGGCAACAGACGAGCAGCAGCCAAAACAAACACAGGCGCCATCTTGTCCCAAATAACCAGTAGCAGTGGTGCTGGTGTTGTGTGTGTTAGACATTGCATGTTTGATCCATTCATTCTTGTCTAGAGTCATTTCTACACCAAACACAAACACCACCTCAGATCATTAGTTAAGCCAACATGTGGTTTGTGGTTCCTCAGCAGCTTCTGGAGCCTCTTCTGAAGCAGTCAAGAGACCCTTGTTAATCTCAACTGTCATTTTCATGAACGTCTTCAATTAATGTCCTTTTGGGAAACTCCTCTTTAGTTTAAGAAGGTTCATGAAAGTGATTCTACAATCATCTTAGCGTTTTGATGCTTTGAGAAAATAAGGCCCAAATTGATTTTTTTTTTCTTTGTTAAAGCATGGGTGCAGGTTCTTGGCACAGTGAAAGTCCAGTCAATTTACTATATCCTGTTGTTGCATACAACCAGCTTCATGAAGGGAGTCTTTCTAGGTTTTAACACATGCCATGGCAGTGTGAGGGTTCAAATATCAGTGCAGTCTGACATACAGTCATGCACTCACTCATCTTCAACTGCTTACTCCAGTTAGGGGTCACAGGGAGCCTGACTTTCACTGGTAAGAATGGCTCAGTTAAGTGTTGACAGTATGCACACTTTTACAGTTGTATGTATTTCTAGCTACAAAAAAAGAGAAACAGCGTTCAGTCTGATCACTGGCGTATCAATTCACTGACTGATTGTTTCTGGTTTTGGTGAGATGCCAGTCTGTTCTGTTTATAAAAGCCTCTTCAAAGCATGGGAAAATTACATGGGGTACTGGGGGTGTAGGGGGTGTTTGACTTCCCTAAGGGCCCCTTCACGCATAACACGAAGTTGGGTGAAAGAAGCAGAACCCGCCTGAAAAAAGGCGAAAAAAAAAAACGAACTGGCAAACCACAAAAAAATTCCAGCTGCTGTCGGGAGGGACACAATGTCTGGCAGGCATGAACGATCCCGCAGCGACTGGTTTGTGTACGCTTGTCTGAACATGCACGAACACAGTGCGAGCACATGAGAGGTGGAATATCATGTCGTGCTCACACAGCAGCAGAAGCAATCACATGTTGGACATATGTACATAAATCAACAAAAATGAGAAGACAAAATAATGAGAGCACAGAACATTATAAGAACAATGACTGTTCTGTTTAAATGTAAGACAATCATGTTACTGGTAATGATTCTGTTCCCACTGTAAAAAATAAATAAATAATATACACAAAAAAAAAGAAAAAAAAAAAAAGCAATGTTTACCGTTACTGTTTCGGCACCCTGGCAAAACTGTTTCCATCGGGATTAATAAAGTCCTTCTTATTAGTCTTATGATTCCTGTTATAAAGAGCAGACAATACAAGAATTATCCTCCTCCTGTTCCTTTATGTTCATGAACCATGGCCATGGATGTAAACAAGGAAGTAATTTACTGATATGAATGAAGCCATGTGCTCATATCATGAACACATCATCTGGCTTCGTGTGTCCACCTGTCCAGTGCTCACAGAGGTGCTGGTGACAACATTGCAAAGGTGATGTGTTTTTTATTGTGAGGAGAGACCGCCGATGCATGTGCATCACGGTGGCGTGTTGAGAGGTGATGTTCTGAATGGCACGATGTGTTCACCAGCTGTGTGTAGCGATGATGCATCGGTCAGGTGCAGCTTTGACTGCGTGCCGATCACCGTGCACGCTGAGACGTGGTCGAGGCAATCCAGTTTGTTTTTATTTTTCCCCATGTCATCACTGTTTGCAGACGTGTGCACCACTGTGACTTGCACATGGGTGATTGGAGCATATGTGACAATATGTGTTCCCCAGCTTAGTGTTGCACTGATGCAGCACCTGCGGTGTGGAGTGGCCCAAGCTGCAGGACCGCAGCACTGGCCATGGGCAGTGGTCACCTCCCTGCTTGATTTTGAATGACATCCACCCATGATGTGATTACATGTCAACCACGGTCCCCTGAACAAACACATAACTATAGTGGGTGTGTGCTTGTGTGATTACATCACATCGGCATGCGACAAGGCCAGCTTTCCACTGCAGTAACATGCTCACATAGTTGGGCTCACAGCAATTGAGCTGGCCACACTGGCTTTTCTGTGAGGCTGTCAGTCAGGTTGTCACATGACGGCCGGACCATGTGGATGTTGCAATCACGTGTCACGTGACATGCCTGTCCGGTCAGATGGCACCCTGGTACTGTGACATGCAGCCGAGCTTGGTTTTTATTTTTATCTCTGTTGTGGTGGTGTGGGATTGGTGTCAGTTATTCCATCATGGACATGACAGCCATTCAGCTGTGCGTGCTGTACCAACAGTGATCACTACAGCCATCGTTTGAGCCTTCGCGACCTCAGCCGCACCTCAACTATAGGCTCGTGGTGTTGGGTGGGATGACACATTCACACGCCATCTGTGTGTGATTAGTAGAAACCAGGCATAAATTGCAGATTATGTACCTCACATTACCAAGCTAAAACTAACATGTGACTGAAGTATCATTAGTTAACTGATATTAGACTGTTGTGAGACAGATTACCTTTACCACCCCACTGCCTGCCAATAGCTCAGGACCACTGACTATCTTTGCATATATTGCAACAGAAAAATTTACTGTAACTATACCTACATACAGGAGAAGAACTCATGCAATGCGCTGCCATGAATTGTGACTATAAGCTTTTGCTGTTGATGTAAAAGTTGTCGGTAAGAGCAAATGCCATACAGCTCATTTTACTAATACCTACATGTCCTGGACATTTTTTGGGGAGCTGCAAGCTGTGTATTGGGTTGGGCTGCCTCACTGTGTGATCCTGAAGGTTCCACAGATGGTTCCTCGCACAGCAGCTCCCTACATTTGCTTGAAGCCATTTCAGCTGCAGTTCAGAGTTCCGATCTGCCAGCTGTGATGAATAGAGCTGAAAGGATGTTTGATGCAATCACCTCACATGTAAGTCTTTAGAATACACATCCAGGGAATGCAAATGGACAAAAAGCCACAAATAAAGAAGCAATTTTTACACTTACAATTTTGAAAGCATGCATTTGTTCACAAATCTTTTCCACGGTGTGTGATGATCTGAGAATGAGTAGAATACACAAAGATTTGAGTAGGAGCAATAGAAGAGATCGCTAGGATAAGTTTTTCCTCTGTCTTGGACACCAAATGAATACATTTTGTGAACACTTTTGGATGGATACCATTGAAGCATCAAATCCTCAGTGCTCAAAACAAAGTAATGTGTGCAATAATATCTGTCCCATCTGTTTTTTCCTTCAGTAAGATAATTTAGAATGGTTTCAGCCAGTTTAATGGCCATAGTTGAGTGAACATCACCTTTTATCAATATTTTCAGTATCCATGAATACTGGCAACAGTATTAATAGTATTCAAATAAACTGCAGGCTGTGATTCTTCAGTGTATTGCAATTTTTGACCGCTCTGTTTTGCTTAAACGAGTAAATTATGAAAGTGGGGGGAGAAAAAGTGATTGAACAGGAGACAACAGCAAAAGGAGATGGTAATTGGGAAAAATGCTGCAAACAGAAGCAGAGATTAAAGGAACTGTGAAAAGAGAAAATACAGAAGACAGGAAAGAAGATGAGAAGCCAGCAAGAGAAGACTCAATGTGATCATTCAGCAGGGGGCACAGTAAATGGAAACTCATTCCAGTGTTGCCTTAATCACCTTTTAATCTTTCTCTACCCCCCATATGTAAGCAGACCGGACTCACAGGAAAATATATTAAAATACAAGATGTAAGAACACCAATGCAAGAGAAATGAGATGAAGGTTTAAAAGAAACTAGGGAAGAATTCTGAATGAGCAGCAGAGACAAAGGGCCTGATCTTCCACCCAGTGCAAATCCAGGCTTGGGAGCATCCACCACACTACAGACGTACTTTAGGTCCTGGATGGCAAACATCCAGACAGACAGAAACATCCCCACCTCTCAAAAGTAACCACTGATCTGCTGCCACAACTTGGACTTCTTCAGCCGCTGGGTTCCTCAACCTATGTGCTGCATAATGCATAGAGAATTATGCCTCATGGTCTAAATGCCAAAGCTGATGCTCCCTCACAATGCAAGTGATACTTCTCTTGAAGTAACCACTCATTTGACACAAAGTCATTCCAGGAATACCCAAGGATCCTCCAATGAGACCTTGTACGAAAGACAGAGTCATAACCTCACGCCATTGCTTCATGTCCATGTCTCTCAACCATGCAGTAATATAGGAAGCACCAGCACCCCAAAACATGTACACCTTCATTTTCCTGAAAAGACAATGTTATTCTTAAACATCTCTATCCAGTGACAGACATAAGCTCTTCTCAGGTACATCTCGATCTCAAAGGCTGAGGACCCAGAGACACGAATGTCACTGCTCAGATCAGGGAACGTCTCCCCAAGTTCAACTCTTTCTGATGGCTCAGTCCAGGACATCACTAAAACCTGAATATTAGTCTTGATCCATGCCAAACACAAACCTAAACAGACACTCTTATTACTCACTCAGCTGATCAAGGGCTCCAATCACGGTATCCATTTATCATGCAAAGATCACAGCATCATCCATGAAGTCAAGCTTAGAAATAATAATATTTAAAAAAAAAAAAAAAAAAAAAAAAACAATGAAAAGAGGGAAGAAAACCTCAAAAATTTATGAGGAAACAAGTCCTGGAATGTGTGTGTGTCATGAAACAGGATCACTTCAGTTTCTAATCTTGGAGGGGTAGGACTCATGTGAAACACTTGTGTGCAAACTCCACATAGAAAGGTCCAGGTTGGAAGGAGATCTTGTGGTGAGGCTGTGAAACTCTGACTGGGAGATTTTATGTTCTGCCCACAAAACACCCACATAGTCAATAAATGAACTGCATTTATATAGCACTTTTCCATCTGCATCAGCCACTCAAGGCGCTTTACAATAATGCCTCACATTCACCCCGATGTCAGGGTGCTGCCATGCAAGGCGCTCACTACACACCGGGAGCAACTAGGGGATTAAATGCCTTGCCTAAGGGCCCTTAGTGATTTTCCAGTCAGGCTGGGATTAGAACCAAGGATCCTCTGGTCTCAAACCCAATGTTTAACCACTAGACCATCACCTCCCCTAACCAAACACTTTTTTGCCCATTGGCCAACTTTCTATTCAGTTTATGCACCCTGAACAAAACAAAACAGAGTTGAACTTGCCAAACATGTGCCAAAGCTTTTGTGTTTTTTGTTTTAGACCAGGGGTGCCCAAGTTCAATCCTTGAGATCTACCTTGCTGACACTTTTAGTTGTCTCCCTGCTCCAACACATCTGAATCCAATGAAAGGCTCATTAAAAGCCTGCTAACGTGTCTTTCATTTTATTCAGGTGTGTTGGAGCAGGGAGACAACTAATGGCCCTTTTCTACTTCACAAAAGTACTACTACTCGGCACTACTCGTTTTTTTTGCTTTTCCACTAGGGTTAGTACTTGGTACCGGGTGCTTTTTTTAGTACCTGCTCAGGAGCAGTTCCAAGCGACCTGAGCCAATACTAAAATGTGACGTCAACAGGCTGCCGGCCACTGATTGGTCAGGGAATGTCGTCACTGGACAAGTCATGAGCACTCCGTCTGAGATGAAAATCAAAACCCACCATTTTTAAATAGTCACAGCGGCGTTACAACGACCATCCTTTTCTTACGTTTCACGGCAAGTTTTTTTTTTTACTTGCACAAAACCACACCGTGGTCTGTGGATGAGTTGCGGACGTTTGTGTTTGGTGGTGGAGGAGAGAATACAGAGAGGTGGATGAAGCAATCTGAAATGAGAAAATCGCGCCCGGCTAACCGCGACCGGCTAGCCGGACATTACAGGAACGCAGAGAACAGCTGAAAAAGCTTAAAAATGATTACAACACCACAACGACTGGAGTAGGTCGGACCGTAAGGGCTGGAAACAGTTCAACTGAAGGAATGCTGTTTACGTACACCGAACGGCGAACAACGGGAGGCAGGATGACCGCGACTCGGCTTTGTTGGAAGCGACGGATGGTAAGTGTTTTTGTGACTGCAGTCTGCTTGAAAGCACCGTTGAAATGTTATTTATACCATTGGTGGGAAGCACACTTTAACAAACGAAGATTGTGAGTCTAAACTTGTGTTAAAGTAACATCGTTGTCTCATGTATGCGGACACAGTGAGCTAGCTGATTGCTAACTAGCGAGCTAGCTAACTCCGTGCTCCACTTTAAAGTATTAACTTCTGACAGAAAAACACCTCAAGTCAGCAAGACAACAAACTTGTACATTTGACTCATTTAGTGCCATTACTGTGGTGTTTTTTTTGTTTTGTTTTGTTTTTTTTTAACTTGTTGCTATTTTGTGTTGTTTTTGTTGAAGAATCCAGTTCCATAAGCGAGGAGGGTTCGAACACCAGCTTCAACATCTGTATCAACGTCCAGCACTGCACCGCAACGTGTTATCAATGGGAAGAATAACGTGTCTCACATCACGTAACTTTCCCAAATACGATATATATACAGGGTGCCCCCCCCCCCCTTCACAAAAAAAACAGAACCCATAAATATTGTAATAAATCCCCCAAAGTTTCAGTTATCTTGGTCGCTTTGCATAGAAGTCATGTTCTTTCAAAATGACGCTCCAAATGGTCTGATTTGTTGGAGGATAATTTTGAAAGAACATAATTTTTATGCAAAGTGACCAAGATAACTGAAACTCTGGGGAATGATCATACAGAGACTGAAGTTTTTTTTTTGTTTGTTTGTTTGTTTTTTAAACTTGCTTTCCCATTTCTACCTTCATTATTGTCCAGGCAAGAGAAAAAGGAGCCTGTTCCAGCAGGAGAATCTGACAATCTTGAGTGACGATGCTGAAGCTGAACTGGGCCCAGTGTGATCAACACATCCGACTGATCCTTGAGGAAGCAACGGTGGTGGAAGCTGCATTTAATCAGGCATATCTTGGTGTGCTGGGCGACCTTGTGCACGCGATGCATGACCGGGGCATGTGACCTGTGCACCCACCCCAGACTACAGACACATGAAACTTTTGTATAGTTTGTGTTTTTTTTTTTTTTTTTTTTTTTTGTATTTGCTCTTTTTTGTTGCAATAAACAATTTGACTCATGTGACTATCATAATTTGTCATTTGAGGCTGAGTAAACAGTAAAAAACATTTTGTCATTGATGTTTTGGTGCAATGAAGGTTCATTTCTAAGACTTTTTAATTTCGCTTTTTGCCACTCCAGCAGATGGGCAAGGGAAGTCGGGCTCCCTCTAGTGGCTCTACCTTCGCCTTTGAAGGTACGGGCACTAGATGGCACCCTTCTTCCATTAATCACACACCAGACACAGCCAGTGACATTGGTGGTGTCTGGTAATCACAGGGAGGAGATTGTGTTTTATGTAACTCCTACCTCCCGTGTGATTTTGGGCTATCCTTGGATGATAAAGCACAATCCCCGGATTGATTGGCCGTCTGGGGTTGTGGCTTAGTGGAGCGAAACCTGCCACCGGGAATGTCTCGGATCCTCGGTTCCGCCTGGTGTGACAGCTAGTGAGGAGGTCAAAGTCCCTCCCAATCTGACGGCGGTGCCAAGTGAGTACCATGATCTTGTTGACGTTTTAGCAAGGATCTGGCACTCACCCTTCCCCCGCACCGTCCGTACGATTGTGCCATTGATTTGATCCCGGGCGTTGAGTACCCGTCCAGCAGGCTGTACAACCTCTCACGTCCTGAACGCAAATCAATGGAGACCTACATCCGGGACTCATTAGCTGCCGGGCTGATCCGGAACTCCACCTCCCCGATGGGTGCTGGTTTCTTTTTTGTGGCAAGAAAGACGGTGGACTCCGTCCATGCATTGATTACAGGGGGCTGAACGAGACCACGGTTCGCAACCGATACCCTCTGCCCCTGTTAGAGTCAGTGTTCACACCCCTGCATGGAGCCCAAATATTCACAAAACTGGATCTTAGGAATGCGTACCACCTGGTTCGGATCCGGAAGGGAGACGAATGGAAGACGGCATTTAACACCCCGTTAGGTCACTTTGAGTACCTGGTCATGCCGTTCGGCCTCACAAACGCCCCCGCGATGTTCCAAGCGTTGGTAAACGATGTCTTGCGGGACTTCCTGCATCGGTTTGTCTTTGTATATCTAGACGATACTCATCTTTTCCCCGGATCCTGAGACTCATGTTACGCATGTACGTCAGGTCCTGCAGCGGTTGTTGGAGAACCGGCTGTTTGTGAAGGACGAGAAGTGCGGGTTCCACCGTACTTCTTTGTCCTTCCTGGGGTTCATCATCTCCTCAAACTCCATCGCACCCGATCCGGCCAAGGTAGCGGCGGTGAGAGACTGGCCCCAACCAACAAACCGTAGGAAACTGCAACAGTTCCTCGGTTTTGCTAATTTTTACCGGAGGTTCATCAAGGGCTATAGTCAGGTGGTTAGTCCCCTGACAGCCCTGACCTCCACAAAAGTCCCCTTCACCTGGTCGGATCGGTGCAAAGCCGCATTTAGGGAGTTGAAACGCCGATTCTCGACTGCGCCAGTTCTGATGCTGCCCGATCCTAGTCGCCAGTTTATAGTCGAAGTGGACGCATCTGACTCAGGGATAGGAGCCGTGCTGTCCCAGAGCAGGGAGTCCGACAAGGTTCTCTACCCTTGTGCCTATTTTTCCCGCAGGTTGACCCCGGCTGAAAGGAACTATGACGTCGGCAATCGGGAACTTCTTGCGGTGAAGGAGGCTCTGGAGGAGTGGAGACACCTGTTGGAAGGAGCTTCTGAGCCATTCACGGTTTTCACTGACCATCGGAACCTGGAGTACATCCGGACCGCCAAGCGTCTGAACCCCAGGCAAGCCCGCTGGTCACTGTTCTTCTGGCGTTTTGACTTTCAGATCACATACCGCCCCGGGATGAATAACCAACGGTCTGACGCCCTGTCCCGGGTGCACGAAGAGGAAGTCAGGACCGAGCTGTCAGACCCGACCGAAACCATCATCCCCGAGTCCACTGTCGTGGCCACCCTCACCTGGGACGTGGAGAAGACCGTCCGGGAGGCCCTGACACGGAACCCGGACCTGGGGACCGGCCCCAAGAACAGACTGTACGTCCCACCAGAAGCCAGAGATGCAGTCTTGGACTTCTGTCATGGTTCCAAGCTCTCCTGCCACCCAGGCGTGCGAAGAACCGTGGCAGTTGTCTGGCAGCGCTTCTGGTGGGCATCTCTGGAAGCCGACATCCGGGAGTACGTCCAGGCCTGCACCACCTGCGCCAGGGACAAAGCGGACCACCAAAGAACCCAGGGTCTCCTTCAGCCTTTGCCCGTGCCTCATCGCCCCTGGTCTCACATCGGCCTGGACTTCGTTACGGGCCTCCCGCTGTCCCAGGGCAAGACAACCATTCTCACGAAAGTGGACCAGTTCTCCAAGGCGGCCCACTTCGTGGCCCTCCCGAAGCTCCCGACGGCCCAGGAGACTGCAGACCTCCTGGTCCACCATGTCGTGCGTCTGCATGGGATTCCATCGGACATTGTCTCAGATCATGGTCCCCAGTTCTCCTCCCAGGTCTGGAGGAGTTTCTGCAGGGAACTGGGGGCCACAGTAAGCCTCTCACCCAGGTACCACCCCCAGACGAACGGGCAGGCAGAGCGGATGAATCAGGAGTTGGAGCAGTCCCTCCGCTGCATGACCTCCGCGCACCCGACGGCCTGGAGTGACCATCTGGCCTGGATCGAGTACGCTCATAACAGCCAAGTGTCATCTGCCACCGGCCTCTCCCCATTCGAGATATGTTTAGGGTACCAGCCCCCATTATTTCCGTTGGTGGAGGGAGAGGTCGGGGTGCCCTCGGTCCAGGCCCATCTGAGGAGGTGCCGTCGGGTGTGGCGTACCGCCCGCTCTGCCCTGCTCAAAGCCCAGACGAGGGCCAAGGCCCATGCAGACTGCCGGCATGCCCCGGCCCCTAAGTATCAGCCTGGGCAGGCGGTTTGGCTATCCACGAAAGACATTCCCCTACAAGTGGAATCCCAAAAGCTAAAGGACAGATATATCGGACCCTTCACCATCCTGAAAGTCCTCAGCCCAGCCCAACCCACATCCGGTTTTTCATGTGTCAAGTCTCAAACCCTGCCACTCCTCTCCCCTCTGTGCCCCCGGACCGGCGCCGCCGCCTGCCCGGATCATTGACGGGGAGCCGGCTTGGACTCTGCGCCGGCTCCTGGACGTTCGTCGGAAGGGCCGGGGGTTCCAGTATTTGGTGGACTGGGAGGGGTATGGACCCGAAGAACGCTCCTGGGTGAAGAAGAGCTTCATCCTGGACCCGGCCCTTCTGGCTGACTTCTACCGGCGGCACCCGGACAAGCCTGGTCGGGCGCCAGGAGGCGCCCGTTGAGGGGGGGTCCTGTTGTGTGGGCCGCTGAAGAGGAGGTACTGCTGGCCCACCACCACCAGATGGCGCCCTGCTTGAAGCGCGGGCTTCAAGCACGAGGGCGTCATAGCAACCGGGAGTGACAGCTGTCACCCGTCATCAGCACCAGCTGTCACTCATTTCACATCATACCACCACCACCACCATAAAGGCCGGACTGCAACTCCACCTCCCTGCCGAGAAATCAGCTACCTTGGAGGTAATTTTCTCTGCTGACTTAAAACATTGAGTAATAATCTGAACTTCTTTGCAGCCGTTTTCCTGTGGTGTTGCCTTATCTGTGGGATTAGTGTGATCAGCGACGGCTTTGCTTCACACTCCAACCAGATAAGTGGTTAGACAGGAGCTGCATGAGTGTGTGATTGGAGGTGGAGGTGCTCCCTCCCAAAAGAACACAGACGGTGGAATTACTGAGTGTGCGAACTCACACATCAAAACTGTTTCTGTTCTCTGCCAGTAGTACCCGGTCTGACAGCTGGAGACGGTGGCCACCTGGGGCTCCAGGACTTGGCGGCTCCGGTGTTCTTCAGATCCGTTGGCGGTGAAGGCTGTGTGGGATCCAGCTCGGTTCTAGACGGACATCTCCTATCCTCAAGCCTGCCCACACGTCACTTAACATTTAATTGTCTGTGGTACCAAAACTGTGTTTGTCTGTATTCCACAACATTAATCAATCAATCAATCAACTTTTTTCTTGTATAGCGCCAAATCACAACAAACAGTTGCCCCAAGGCGCTCCACATTGCAAGGCAAGGCCATACAATAATTATGAAACACAGTCTACGTCTAAAGCAACATAACCAAGGGATGGTCCAGGGTCACCCGATCCAGCCCTAACTATAAGCCTTAGCGAAAAGGAAAGTTTTAAGCCTAATCTTAAAAGTAGAGAGGGTATCTGTCTCCCTGATCTGAATTGGGAGCTGGTTCCACAGGAGAGGAGCCTGAAAGCTGAAGGCTCTGCCTCCCATTCTACTCTTACAAACCCTAGGAACTACAAGTAAGCCCGCAGTCTGAGAGCGAAACGCTCTAATGGGGTAATATGGTACTACGAGGTCCCTAAGATAAGATGGGACCTGATTATTCAAAACCTTATAAGTAAGAAGAAGAATTTTAAATTCTATTCTAGCATTAACAGGAAGCCAATGAAGGGAGGCCAACACGGGTGAGATATGCTCTCTCCTGCTAGTCCCCGTCAGTACTCTAGCTGCAGCATTCTGAACCAACTGAAGGCTTTTTAGGGAACTTTTAGGACAACCTGATAATGAATTACAATAGTCCAGCCTAGAGGAAATAAATGCATGAATTAGTTTTTCAGCATCACTCTGAGACAAGACCTTTCTGATTTTAGAGATATTGCGTAAATGCAAAAAGGCAGTCCTACATATTTGTTTAATATGCGCTTTGAATGACATATCCTGATCAAAAATAACTCCAAGATTTCTCACAGTATTACTAGAGATCAGGGAAATGCCATCCAGAGTAACGATCTGGTTAGACACCATGCTTCTAAGATTTGTGGGGCCAAGTACAATAACTTCAGTTTTATCTGAGTTTAAAAGCAGGAAATTAGAGGTCATCCATGTCTATGTCTGTAAGACAATCCTGCAGTTTAGCTAATTGGTGCGTATCCTCTGGCTTCATGGATAGATAAAGCTGGGTATCATCTGCGTAACAATGAAAATTTAAGCAATACCGTCTAATAATACTGCCCAAGGGAAGCATGTATAAAGTGAATAAAATTGGTCCTAGCACAGAACCTTGTGGAACTCCATAATTAACTTTAGTCTGTGAAGAAGATTCCCCATTTACATGAACAAACTGTAATCTATTAGACAAATATGATTCAAACCACCGCAGCGCAATGCCTTTAATACCTATGACATTAAATTGTTACTGTTTGGCTTATCCATTGTCTGTTCATTTAGCGTCCCCTGTTGTGGGTCCGTGTTCCTACACTTTCACAACATTTAATAATCAGGTAAAAAAGGATCAGGGTTATTTTTGTTACATATCAAGGAGTTATTAAACAAGCTGTAAATTGATCTTAAATTGAGAGAACTGTCTAAGTGTAATTTGTATGGGTTAAATGCAGACAAATTTCATTGTATGTATGTGTACAATAACAATAAAAGGTTATACGAGGTCTGTTAGAAAAGTATCCGATGTTTTTATTTTTTTCAAAAACCTGATGGATTTGAATCACGTGCGCTTGCATGAGCCAACCTTGAACCTTCGTGTGCATGCGTGATTTTTTTCACATCTGTCAGTTGCGTCATTTGCTTGTAAGCAGCCTTTGTGTGAGGAAGATTCAGACGGCTTTCCAGTCATGTGACTATCCAAGAAATTGTGGACGAGCTGGGCATGTCACAACATGTCCTGTGAGGCTTCAACACGAAGGCGCTTTTGCTGCGCCATCAGCTTCGTGCTGCATGAATTTCACCACTACTCTTTTCATGGCAAAATCTTCTGTCACAGTGGAATGTGCCGAAAACGTGCTGATGTCCACCTCTTCCGCAATTAATCTGAGAGTCACACGACGGTCCCACATCATCACAGCGTTCACTTGGAAATGATTTGGTCATTTGATGTTGATCATGTTGATGGCTGCCCGGAGCGTGGCGCGCTCTCCACCGTTGTGCAGATGTCTTTAAATCGGATGTACCGCTCCTTAATCTGTGTGATGCCCATAGGATGGTCACCAAAAGCCATCTGAATAATCCGAATGGTTTCCACCTGGCTGTCGCCCAGTTTCTGGCAAAATTTGATGCAGTCACGCTGCTCCAGTCGTTCCGCCTTTTCCTTGCAAAGAATAAACGAGGAGAGACTCCACCCATCCTCACACAAAGGCTGCTTACAAGCAAATGACGCAACCGACAGGCGTGAAAAAAATCATGCATGCGCACAAAGGTTCAAGCACATGTGATTCAAATCCATCAGGTTTTTGAAAAAAATAAAAAGGTCGGATACTTTTCTAACAGACCTCATATTATAAAGAATGTCTATAAAAACAGAATTGTGGGAGTTTGGAGGCTGATTCTTTCTGCACAATATGACTCCTTTAATAATTATCTTATTAGATTTCATATTTTAAATTTGTGCATTGAACATTAAAATCTGGATGAAAAACACATTTTTAATGTGTTTTAAGCCTATTCGAGTTCAGTGACGACAATTAACGGTCATTAAAACCGAATCAACATTTTGTGTATGAACGTGTATAAGTTATCAAAGCAAGTAACATTGGTAAAAAAAAAAAAAAGTATTGACATTAACACATTTATTGCTCTCAGAAACGCGTCTATTTACAGACCAAGTCACTGACGTCAAAACAAAACAGAGCAAAGTGTGACTGAAGGCGTGATAGGTGCTGTCAATCTAAATTAACGCTTTATTTTGAGAGCTACAGTTTTAATAGTTAATAGCGACAGCATGCAGTTATTACTTATTTACGAGCTACTTAGGAAGCTAACGATTAGCTTACCATCATGCTTTGTCTCTTTTCAGCTTGTATCTTCTCGTCTTCATATTGTTGTATGAATTCTCAAAGTGTTCTGTACTTCTCAAGCGTGTTTTGTCTCGCCGCCAGCAACTTTCTCTTAAAAAAAACTCACAGCAGTAAACACACGTAGTCCGCCATTGTTTATCTTTATGTCGCGTAAAAAACATCACTGCAGTTTGCTCTGCTGACCCCGCCCACGGTGAAGAGGTACTATTTGCAGTAGAAAAGGACGTGCCTGGAACCAAACCGAGTAGTGCTGGAGCTTTGTAGTAGAAAAGCGCCTTAAGTGTCAGGGAGGTAGATCTTGAGGACCACACTTGGGCACTCCTGTTTTAGACCATCAAGATTGGGCCATAATTTAATCATGGAATTTGTGATCCAAATATAGACTCACCTGATGTGCAAGAGTAAAACACTAAAGCTAAAGGAAGTGTTTCAAAACTAAAGAAAGTGAAAAGTGTCACCCATGAGAGTCCTACACAATCTCAACTTACAAGTTCAACCTCACCTGCTATGCCTGGTCAGGAATTTGTGCATCAGAAAATGAAACAGAGCATCTCAATTACAGCATAATAAACACACGCATAAGCACAGCGCATCTCAGTGTGGGTGGAAGCTTTCGTTTGATGGTAATTCTATAAAATCCAACAGTGTTTGAACTCCTTCAGGCTTTTGCATGTGTGATGCTCCATTTGAGTTTGGTGAGCAGAGCAGCCACAGTGTGGATTTAGAAATGCACATTGTTAATGTGCTCTAGTGAGACACAGATGCAAATGATGCCCGTTCACTCCTTCTACTGTTTGGTGACATTACACTTGATTGTAAAAATGTGCCTGGCTAAAGGTGTATTAAGTATAAAACATACCTGACTGTAATACATAACCTCTGAATTGGTGATGAGTATTTTACAGACACTAAATTCAAATTTATTTGTATTATTATTAATTTATTTTTAAAAGAGATTGCTGGGGTGTTTTTCTCAAATTAGAGCGTTGCCGTAGTTTCAGAGAAAGGATACTAGCACCTCACTGGCCTCTTCCATTGCTTGACTCGAGAGCCGCCTGGATTTTGAACAGTTCAAAGTTGGCAAGGCAACAAGTGTCCTCACCACACAGTCCCACACATTCTCACAGCCATTGCGAGCGTCCTGTTGAAAGTAGCCCCCGCAACTCAAAACATGCGAGAACTTTATGAGGGGTTGACAAAGAATGAGTGGATACACAAATGAGGACCTGACATTTCCCGTGGGACGCATACACAAGCTAACCACACCAAAATCGCGGAGATGATGGGAGAGAGACAGTGCTTCCGGAAGTGGCTGAGGTAGTCCAGCAGCCGTAGCACAAGTGCTGACCCATGTGCATGCATGGTCAATGGGTTGGACACACCTGTCCATGGCAGCTGGGATTATCTTTTTTTTTATTCAAAAACAGGAATGCAATGGGAACGAAGTCTCATCCTGGCAGCTGCATACATGACGCGTACATGTAGGGTCAGCCCATGTACACAGACGTTAGCTTCACCACAGCAGGTGCAAGGAGGACATTTGCCTGCAGGAGGACGTCGTGCACCATCCATGCATGACAGCACCAGCCAGGAGCTGTAGATGGCATGGACTGCTGGATATTGCGTATTTCATTCTATGGAAAATCATTCTATACAAGTGGGTGAGTGCCCTGTTCAGCTTTTTTCCTTTTGTATTTTTTTCTCCTCAGTACAGCCAATGGGCTTTATTATTATTATTAGTATGATTGTTTACAGGCTTGTTCCTTACTGGGTACAGTGGTGGGAATTTCCACACATTCTGTTCACATAGATAATAGCAGGATAATACCAACTGAATATTTTTTTGTGCAAACGTGTCACCATTTGAGCTGTGAATGGGGTTAGATATCCATGAGAGTGCTGCACAAGATTTGTAGGCAAATCAGCAGATCTTTGCATCTGTGAAGGCTGTGCTGGACATTTGGGTGAGTGCGAAATACAGCTGACTCAGATGACATGCACTAGCATGTTGTTTGTACCACTTGTTGACATTATATATAATGTTAAAGTTAATTTAAGCAACATGTTGTTGCCAAAACAATTGAAATATTTAGTTGTGGGTTGTGGCAGCATGGTGGCTTAGTAGATAACACTGTTGCCTCACAGCAAGAAGGTAATGATTGATTCCCACCTGTGGCCTTTCTATGTGGAGTTTGCATGTTCTCCCCGTGTTTGCATGGGTTCCCTTGGTGTGCTCTGCCTTCCAAAGATATGCACATTAGGTGCACTGGAAACTTTAAAAAAAATATATTGTCCGTAGGTGTCTGCGAGGGTGTGAAAGTGTTTGTCTGTCTATATGTGGTGCTGTGATAGACTGGCATCCTGTCCAGGGTGTACCCCACCTCATGCCCTATGACTGCTGGGATAGGCTCCAGCACCCCCGTGTCCCTTAATTGGAGTAAGCAGTTGAAGATGAGTGAGTGAATGAGTTTTGGGTTGTAGTTTTTTTTTTTTTTTACAAGAATCAGGTCTGTACTCACCTTTTAAAGATGTTTTTCCCCTCCTTTGTACCCGCTTATTCACCAATTAAGGATCATGGGGAAGCTGGATCCTATTCCAGCAGTGACTGGTCAAGGCTGCCAATTTATCTCTGGTTTGAAATGATGTTTATAGGCTTTCTGGCTATTGTCATGCAGAAAACAGAAATAACCCTAAAGCTTTTTGCAGTTAAAGTTTTATTTGGATCGCCATTGTACATATCAATTGTGCAGGAATTGTAAGTATTGTACTGCACTTACACAATTATCTGGTTTGTAAAGCGAAGTGCTGGTCCTCTTCTCTATAGGAAATGAGGCTATTCTTTCAAAAGTGAGTCATGTGGTGACCAATAAAATCAGTGCAATCCACCACTAGGCCAGAGCCGTGAACCCAGTATAAGGTTCAGCAGAGAAAGTTTCCAAAGTACATATTTTATTTTGAATGTTTTAACGGAAACTCTAAATGATCTGCCAACCACAGAGCAATGACTTTGAAGATCTGGGAATAATCTCGATCTGTCTGCATATGAAATGTAATCTCTCCGTAAGCTTCTTTGCAGTGTCATGTCATTTTACACTCTTTTCACAGACCTTCAGCCATAATCCAACAAGTGAAACATCAACCGGGGAAGTGGGATTTCCATGAGGATCCATGTAGTCTATTGGATTTGATTACTCCCTTTAGAAGCTGAAATGAAAATGTAATGATGATGGTGATTTGACTTTAATTTTAAAGACTCAATTTTTGCACTAGTGCACAGTGGTAATACACGTGGGGGTATGATTACTGGCATTTGCGCAAATGTGAACACACAACAGAATGGGGAAAAAAAAAAAAAATCACAGTTTTCAGCCTTGTATGTACGTCTGTTTGACCATCTGCTTGTGTGGGAACAAAATAATTCTTGTCCAAAAACTTGTGTCCAATTTGGACCAACCGTGTCAGCCAAGAAGAAAGTAATTTAATTTAGAAAAATTGGTTAAATGTCAAGGTCAGGCTAAAGCTGTGCAGACCTTTGGCACCAATTTGCATCACAGTTCCAAAAGTGAGGAAACTGGCCCAGTCTATTTAAATAACAACGAAATGTTAGCCAAAAATGTTTCCTATGATTATTGCTGACTACACCCGAGTCCCATGATATTGATACTTGTACATGTGACACACAGTATGAAAATGTGTTTCTCTTCTGACACACACACACAAAATAAAAAATAAGAATTGTTGGACCAAACAATTAAAGTGCTTCGATTGTATTAATTTGTAACACTCAAATGAATAAAGTTGATCCTAATTTGCTTACCAAGTAATGTAGGCCAACCTGTTTTAATATGAACAAACTATATTTTAATGTCACCAGTTGAAGTAATTTAATTAGGTTCTTCTTTTTTCAGTCCACCTGGTAGCTAAAGTAAAACATATTGCTGAGTGTTTTGAGGTAGTTGATGATGGTTCACTTTTCCAACTCCACTCTAACACATCACCTCTCCCTTCAAAACTCCACTCACATTCAGGCCAGTAAACATGTGATGACCTTAAGTCAAATGTTTTTTGTTCATTTCCACCCAGCCTCCACACTTCTTATGGAAATAAAACAAATGCAGTCCAACTGTTCCCAAGATATTTTGACAAAGCAAGCAGAGATTGCATCAGATTTTAAGCATATTTCAACAATCTCCTTCACAAAAATGCCAGACTTTGCTGTTTGCATTTAAAATTACCTCAGATCTACTTCATAAGTGCTACAAATTTCTCACTTATGACATCATGCTCGTTAACCTGCTGTCATTCAAACATGGTGTGCATGCTAAACCATGACGCAATCACATCCATAAGGTACTCTGTATATTCTCATGGGTTGAATTGCTTCCCAGCATGATGTTGGAAATGCAGAGGGCACATGATGCAAGGTTGTTAGGTTAAAGCATTTTGAATCATGTCATTTATTACTGATTGATAAATGTATGACACAGCAACATGAGCTGCACCCTTACAGAAGATGCAGCCCATGGTTCAAAACCTCCACTAGCATCCCCATCCCCAAAAAACTTCAGGGACTGATGACTACAGACCCGTCACCGACCACTGTGATGATGAAGACCTTCGAGCGCTTTGTTCTCATACACCTCAGTGCCATCTCTGACCCAACAGGGTCTATACCATAATTCTCTGTATGTATGATTTTTTTTTGGGGGGGGGGGCAAGATTACAATGGCTTTATCCACAGGGATTGCTTCAGTATTAAAGTATATTTGTCTAATTTAGCCCTGGAAGCAGTGCTCTACGCAAAAGTCTGCGAAAAAAAATTAAACGTTTAAATTTTTTGCATCCATTTCGCGGACCCCTTGGCATCACTTTGCACTCCTCAGCGTATTGCCATGTAGGGCTGCATAAGTTCGGCGTAGGGCTTCATAAGCTCGGCATAGTCGGTACACCGCATTACGCGACTCTACGTTGGCCGGGTGTGAAAGGGGCTTTTACCACCACACTGCATGCTTGTTTTTAGATAATACATCTTAAAAATCTTGATCATTGGGGTAAAAGTTCAAAATGATTTTCACTCTGATGTTCACCAAACCTGGCACACATACAGGTGGGTCAGCCCTCTACCTCAGGAGATTTTGTTTTAAGTTGTGTTGAGTGATTATTTTTTAAACAAAAATGTTGATTGTGATAATAAAGTATTTTGTTGTCACGTACAATGTTTGGCAAAATTCTATCCTAGGTCTTTTGGATCCTTTGGATCTATGAAGCTTAAATATGAAAAAGTATCGGTATCGGCGATACTGGGCCTGTATTTACTTGGTATCGGATCAATACCAAAATTCCCGGTATCACCCACCTCTAACACATACTGAAAAGCAAGCCACAATTGCATTTTGCTTCTAGGTGTCAAGATACTATTCCTGCGCTCAATCTATATCCCAGCCTAAAACAGCAACACACAGCACATGAACAAAGTTTTTCAGTTATAAGCAGAGCACCACGTGTCCACCACAGGCCCAGATTAAAGATTACCTGACAGGAGAGTTGCTCAAACTGGCAGGGAGGACAGCAACAGAGAGGCAGCAACAGACAGAGAGGTTTATGGAAGAGATGTCCTTTTAAAATATAACTCAGTAGACACTGGATCCACAGGCTTGTCTTCATACCTGCTGGGAGCAGCAAGCTTATAGAATCACCTGTCTACCTTCATCACCATGAGCATTACAATGAGAACGGAAATTGTGTCTAAGGTGAAATCACCACACAGTAGCTGCATGAAATATACTGGTCCCTGTTATGCTTCATTTACATGGTGATGGGTGGAAAAAAATAAATAAAAAAAAAATCACACTTTTCAATTTATCCATCCATCCATTTTCTATACTTGCTTACTCTAAGCATCACAGTAGGGTTGGAGTCAAGCCCACAGTCATAGGGCACGAGACGGGATACACCCTGAATAGGACACCAGTCCGCTGCAGGGCCACATACAGACAAAAAAAACTACACAAATGTAGTCAATTTAAAGTTTCCAATTCACCTAATCTGCATATTTTTGGATGTGGGAGGAAGCTGGAGCACCCAGAGGAAACCCATGTGAACATAAGTAGAATATGGAAACGCCACACAGTAGCAATTCTACATAACAAAGTTTCTGGAGGATAAGTTTTTTTTTTTTTTTTTTTTTTACTAGGGACGTCCTGCGACTTGTACTCCACTGCGACTTACGGTGCATCTGGAAAGTATTCACAACACTTCACTTTTTCCACATTTTATGTTACAGCCTTATTCCAAAATAGAGTAAATTATATTTTTTTTTTGCTGTCAAAATTATACTCAACACCCCATAATGACAACATGATTTTTTTTTTTTTATCAGAATTTTTGTGCACTTGCATTGTAGAAAAATTATATATAGTTCAGGTCCAATTCCAAAATGTCCTTAATGCTTCATGTCACTGACAAAATCATATGGAACGAAATTTCTGCATGTGCTATGGAATCCCCTCAAAATACGAGGTCTGTCGATAAAGTATAGGTCCTTTTTATTTTTTTCAAAAACTATATGGATTTCATTCATATGTTTTTACGTCAGACATGCTTGAACCCTTGTGTGCATGCGTGAGTTTTTCCACGCCTGTCGGTGACGTCATTCGCCTGTGAGTACTCCTTGTGGGAGGAGTCGTCCAGCCCCTCGTCGGAATTCCTTTGTCTGAGAAGTTGCTGAGAGACTGGCGCTTTGTTTGATCAAAATTTTTTCTAAACCTGTGAGACACATCGAAGTGGACACGGTTCGAAAAATTAAGCTGGTTTTCAGTGAAAATTTTAACGGCTGATGAGAGATTTTGAGGTGATACTGTCGCTTTAAGGACTTCCCACGGTGCGAGACGTCGCACAGCGCTCTCAGGCGCCATCATCAGCCTGTTTCAAGCTGAAAACCTCCACATTTCAGGCTCTATTGATCCAGGACGTCATGAGAGAACAGAGACGTTTCAGAAGAAGTCGGTTTCAGCATTTTATCCGGATATTCCACTGTTAAAGGAGATTTTTTTAATGAAAGACGTGCGGACGGGTCCGCGCGTCGGAACACAGCCGGCGCGGTGCGGCGGCACAGGAAACACACCTCCGTGTTGATAACCATTTGTAAAATCCAGGCGGCTTTTGATGGCTTTCAGTGGAGAGAGTATATGAGAAATTGTTTAACAGCTGGACATGTTCCAACTTGTCCTTAAGGCTTCCAACGGAGGTGTTTTTCCTGTGGCGGAGCGTCACGGCGGCTGCGAGCCGACACTGCAATCCGCCCGCATGTCTTTCATTAAAAAAATCTCCTTTAACAGTGGAATATCTGGATAAAATGCTGAAACCGACTTCTTCTGAAACTTCTCTGTTCTCTCATGATGTCCTGGATCAATAGAGCCTGAAATGTGGAGGTTTTCAGCTTGAAACAGGCTGATGATGGCGCCTGAGAGCGCTGCGCGACGTCTCGCACCGTGGGAAGTCCTTAAAGCGACAGTATCACCTCAAAATCTCTCAGCCATTAAAATTTTCACTGAAAACCAGCTTAATTTTTTCGAACCGTGTCCACTTCGATGTGCCTCACAGGTTTAGAAAAAATTTTGATCAAACAAAGCGCCAGTCTCTCAGCAACTTCTCAGACAAAGGAATTCCGACGAGGGGCTGGACGACTCCTCCCACAAGGAGTGCTCACAGGCGAATGACGTCACCGACAGGCGTGGAGGGTTCAAGCATGTCTGACGTTAAAACATATGAATGAAATCCATATAGTTTTTGAAAAAAATTAAAAGGACCTATACTTTATGGACAGACCTCGTATATACCAGCAATAAAATTAGATGTAATTTTGTGATATAGTGCCATTTTTTTTCTTAATCAAATGGGTTTATACCTTGCCAAAATTTTAAGTACTTCTTGCAAAGCTGTTGATGCATTGAGGGCAGCAATGGCCATGTTACATCTGCCTTCATCCATGCATTTTTTTGTGTGTGTTTATTCATGTCTTTGTGTCGATTGCATGAGTCCAGCAGAGCTGCTGGACATGCCAGTAGCAGAATGTTCTCCTTTGCTAATCCCTTATGTGTGTTGGTGAAACAGGCAGTGCTGCGGGCTGTCACCTTGGCTGAGGTATTAAATCTCATCCTCTGTACGAGGCTGCTGGGGCAACACAAACACACATACCTGTGCAAAACAGCTGACACACAGAGACAACAACTACCAGTTTGGAGCTTTAACATGCTCCCAAAACTTTCAGTGTGTCAGTGAATCATCCTCACTGACTCACACAGCGTGTCACTTGAATCCAACCTGGCACGTGGTACGTATGCAAAATAAGCCACAACGCTGGTCACAGAATTCCAGATTTTTACTTACTTCTCCTTCAGATCCCATCAAACTGCCCTGTGGTTGTCTGTGCACCTAACCGGTGAACTTGCACAACGATGCAGCCACTGCAGGAGTGAATCCATGAATTCAAACACAAGATTAAAAGGAACAATTATAGTTTTATCTTCTCTTGAGCTGTGAAAAATTGCAAAAAGTGGCCTGGTACCAATATTGCGTTTGAAATTAGTTTTCGTTTATTTCAATATGTTGCTGACGCAACTGAATTTGTTTCTCATAGTTACCATGCACTTCGGCTAAGTGTGTGTGTACAACATAAATAAAAAATGACTGGATGTATTTCTTTCAAACATGGTGGAAATATTACTTGGCTACATATGTAGATGTGATTAGATTTTGGAGGAGTCTGGTCAAAGGTCAAGATTAAGTAAAAGATGGTTGGAAAAAGACCTTTTTAGTATAGCTCAACAACCAAGAAGCCTAGATGGATAAAACCTTTTGGATATGCTATGTAGCTATCTCGAGGTATTTAAATTTTGGTCAAAGCTCAAGGAAAGCCTGGTCCAAAAAAAAAAAAAAAGTTTTGGTATATCTAAACAACCAACAAGCCTAGATGACTCAAATTTGGTGGAAGTACAAGGTCTGTTAGAAAAGTATGAAAGCTTTAAAAAAAAAAAAAAAAACGATGGATTTGAATCACATGTGCTTGCATGAGCAAACCTTGAACCTTCGTGCGCATGCGTGAACTTTTCCACGCCTGTCGATTGCATCATTTTCTGGTAAGCAGCCTTTGTGTGGGACGTGTGTCGTGTGCTCGGCGTTTTTTTCATTCCAAGGAAAAAGACGGAACGACTGGAGCAGCGTCGCATCAAATTTTGCCAGAAACTGGGCGACAGCCAGGTGGAAACCATTTGGAAGATTCAGACAGCTTTTGGTGACTTTTCAGTCGTGTGACTATCCGAGAAATTGTGGAAGAGGTGGGCATGTCACAGCATGTCCTGTGAGACTTCAACACAGAGGCGCTTCTGCTCCGTCGTCAGAAGTTTCAGGAAAGAATTTCGCTACAACTCTTTTCATGCCCAAATCTTCTTTCACAGTGGAATGTACCAAAAAAGTGCTGATGTCTACCACTTCCGCAATTTTTGGATAGTCACACGACGGTCCCGCATCATCACAGCGTTCACTTTGGAAATGATCTGGTCATTTAAGCATGTTGATGGCCGAGCGGAGCGTGGCTCGCTCTCCACCATTGTGCAGACATCTTTAAACCAGTGGTACCGCTCCTTAATCTGTGTGACACTCATAGGATCGTCACCGAAAGCCGTCTGAATAATCCGAATGGCTTCCACCTGGCTGTCGCCAAGTTTCTGGCAAAATTTGATGCGGCGCTGCTCCAGTCGTTCCGTCTTTTTCCTTGGAATGAAAAAACGCCGAGCGCACGACACACCTCACACAAAGGCTGCTTACCAGGAAATGATGCAATCGACAGGCGTGAAAAAGTTCACGCATGCGCACGAAGGTTCAAGGTTTGCTCATGCAAGCACACGTGATTCAGATCCATCAGGTTTTAGAAAAAAATAAAAACGTCCGATACTTTTCTAACAGACCTCGTATTACTTGGATAGATATTCAGAGATGATTAGATTTTGCAGTAGTTTGGTCAAAGATCAAAGTACCAGGAAACCTAGACTCAAACTTGGTGGGAATATTACTTTGATAGATATGTAGGGCTAATTAGATTTTGGAGTAATTTAGTCAAAGGTCAATGTTCAAGGTCAAGGAAAGTGCGAGAAGACACCTTTTCTTTGTATATCTCAACAACCAAGCTGGATGATCTAAAGCATATATGTATCAACCAAATATTTGTGATTGAATAATATGAATGACTTCAAAATGAAGTCATATGATGAAGTCACAGATAACCAAAAACACCTTTGCAGACTGTAGTGAAATTAAATCACTTAATTTAATAATTTGGGATTAATGTCACCTCACACTGAGGCACTAATAATATGTAATGAATGGAATTATTAAAATCCTAAACTGAATTAAACTGGACCTCATTCAACGGGTCACCAAAATGGTTAACAATTTTAAGATCTAATAATTATTTGAATTAGATGGGCAGACCGGAAATGTAAGGAATTTTAATATTAAGATTTATTAATCTTTAATACTGAAAGGTCCTCTTTGGAGGGGCCCAGGTTAAGTCATGCTACATTATTAAAGCAATATAGGAGCGAAGCGACACGAAGCTCACTCATGGAACAGGGAGTCCAAAACATGAAGTGCAAATTTTGAGTCCACAGTGAACCAGGAAATGTCAAATGTTGAAAAACGTCCTGGATACCACGAGATGAGATCTCATCTCATATTGTGGGAATTGAGAGGCAAGTTGAGGCTGAAACAGGAAATGCCAAATTTTGAGTCTACAGTGAAACAGGAAATGTCAAATGTTGAACACTTTGACGTGGGTGGAGCTAGAGCGGAGGCCAGGATTGCACTGGACTCCCCTGGTAATCTGATTGGACACAGATGATTGACATGTCATAGCACGTCTGGTTGAAAAGAGCTGCATTTTGAAATCAGTGACATATTGACTGCTATGTTCCTCCTGTACAGTAGTGAGAATTCTTAGAAGAAGAAAAATGTTTGACTCACAGACTAATATTGCCACCAAAGTTATATCGTGAGTAAACAACCATATTTTATGCCAGAAATGACTTCCAGGTTGTTAAAAGCAGAATTTCTCCTTTAATTCAGGTTGACACATATATATATATATATATATATATATATATATATATATATATATATATATATATATATATATATATACACATACATATATACATACATACATACATACACACACACACAGTGTATCCAATGATTTTTAAGAGAGCAGGCACCTGTTGATTCGTGAGATATAGCATGAAGACGCTCAGGCTGAAAGAAATACAGGTAATTTACTCCTCTGTTCTGTATAAAACCTGCTTAACCTCTTAATTTTGCTCTCTGAAGGATTTATTTTTAAATAACCTCTTAATCTTGCTGTCTGAGTGACACACCAGTGGCACAACTTTAGGTAAATAAATCTAAAGTTAGTGCATGTACACTGTCATGTGGCCTTTCCGCTCTACATGAAGGCAAAACAGAGTAATTTATTCATTCATTCATCTTCTACCGCTTAGTCCAATTAAGGGTCACAAGGGGCTGGAGCCTATCCCAGCAGTCATAGGGCGTGAGGCAGGGTACACCCAGGACAGGACGCTAGTCTGTCGCAGACAGAGTAATTTAAAAATTTTAAATTTTATTTTGTTTTTGTCTTGGTGGATTATGGAACTGAAAATGAAAATTGACTGATATCTGTGGTAAATGCTTACGTGAATGAATGAGGCACTGTAACTTTCAACTTTTAAAATTCTCTGGTTCAGGCTGAGAAATGCACCAAGAGCAGACAAACACAAAGGGACTTCTTTTAAAATGCTGTTTCTTCAGGCACGACAAGGAACTAACGTATTTTCAAACATCTCTTCCAAAATAACGACGCTTTATGTGGATACATTTTCATCAGGCTGTGATGATGAATCCAGTCTTCATAGTTACTCAATGTGTGAATGGTTTTAATATTTGAAACAGTCTGAACTGTTTGCAGCATTTAGTTGTTCAGCCAGTGAATGGACAACGTCAATGGACGTATTTCGACTTTTGAGTAACATGTGTCAACAATCACATAACTTACCTATAACATGTGGCCTGTGCATGCAAGATGTATGAGCCATCGAAAATATTGTGCTTGCCCAAAATTTTTCGATTACCTCTTTGTACTACGACATATGCCTACATGCTCTTAAGTTATACAAAACTTACCCATAACTTATTATATGTAGACCAGCATATTCGGCGTATTTTTAATACGTACATCAGCATATGCAGGCTAAATCATCAAGGTGTGATTCTCCCATTTTAATTCATTTGCAAAAGTTTGTGTTTCTTCTTTCCATTCTTTGCTCCATTACTTATCCAGAGTAACATGTCTTGCAAAAATAGTTGCAGTCGTAGTAATTGTAATAATAAAAATACAAGTAATAATAATATATTAAGTTAGACAAAGTGTTTAACAACATACATAAATTGAAAGACAGAAGACAATTTAAATCTTAACAGCCCCTAACGGGAGCAACCAAAAGAAGACGAAGATATCCACTTATGATATGTACACAAAAATAATAAATAAAATAAAAATAAAGTCAACTAAATAAAAATTTTTTATTTAAACTTAAAATAGAATCAGATATTTCCAAGTATTATGTGAGTTGTATGAAAAAGAGCCATAGAGTCTAGTTCTGTATTTATGATATTTAGACAAACAGATATCTTAATGTCCACCAGGAGCCTACAAATACCAAAAAGGATACGCAAAAAAAACTTGATAGTGCTGTCTATCTTAGGGTTATTGCATTACATAGGTGGGTTCAAGACATGCATACACACATGGGTGTGGATGAATGCTCATCAACAAGCAGCAAATTAAAATAAAACCTAATGGGAAAATATGAAACCTTCAAAACTGATTTGTTCCATCGCTGTCTTCCTCCCCTGATTCTCAAGCTGTACTTACAAAGACAAACTGTCTGTGGAGAATGATAGAGGAGGAAGGAGATGCTCATCTGCTTTCCCTCAGGGAGCCTTGGTGGATAACCGCTGCTCTCTTAAGTGATGTGTAATACATGTCCTCATGAGAAAACCAATCATATCTGTCTCCTACCAAGTCCAACACCTAAATAGCAATGCTCCCGGTTCAATGACACACAACTCTTAAAGACAATGACAGATCTGATTGAAGTAATCTATGTTATGCTCAAAATACACCCATCATTAATTAAATGACTAAATTCTACCCCTTTGTGTTTTATGCCTTAGTCTGTGCTCAGATTATGCACAGTGTAAATAGTGGAGCTGGATGTGTCCTAATTGCACTTACAATATGTTATTTAGTCACTATACATCATCAAGATAGGGCTGATTCCCAGGTACGGTATTCAGTCTTTGTTTTTATCATCTACTTTTTCCTTATTTTTCTTCTCTATTCTGGCTTTCTACATGTTAATAAACATTCACATATTAGTTTCTGTATTTCTGTGTTAGCACTTAACAGATAAGAAACCTGCCAACTCAAACTTCAGTGTGTGGAGTGTGTGAATGATAAATTCGGCTGAATCTAACCTGCCATCTTTATCCTCAATTACACTCAACAAAAATATAAACGCAACACTTTTGGTTTTGCTCCCATTTTGTATGAGATGAACTCAAAGATCTAAAACTTTTTCCACGTACACAATATCACCATTTACCTCAAATATTGTTCACAAACCAGTCTAAATCTGTGATAGTGAGCACTTCTTTGCTGAGATAATCCATCCCACCTCACAGGTGTGCCATATCAAGATGCTGATTAGACACCATGATTAGTGCACAGGTGTGCCTTAGACTGCCCACAATAAAAGGCCACTCTGAAAGGTGCAGTTTTATCACACAGCACAATGCCACAGATGTCGCAAGATTTGAGGGAGCGCGCAATTGGCATGCTGACAGTAGGAATGTCAACCAGAGCTGTTGCTCGTGTATTGAATGTTCATTTCTCTACCATAAGCCGTCTCCAAAGGCGTTTCAGAGAATTTGGCAGTAAATCCAACCAGCCTCACAACCGCAGACCACGTGTAACCACACCAGCCCAGGACCTCCACATCCAGCATGTTCACCTCCAAGATCATCTCAGACCAGCCACTCGGACAGCTGCTGAAACAATCGGTTTGCATAATCAAAGAATTTCTGCACAAACTGTCAGAAACCATCTCAGGGAAGCTCATCTGCATGCTCGTCGTCCTCATCGGGGTCTCGACCTGACTCCAGTTTGTCGTCGTAACCGACTTGAGTGGGCAAATGCTCACATTCGCTGGTGTTTGGAACATTGGAGAGGTGTTCTCTTCACGGATGAATCCCGGTTCACACTGTTCATGGCAGATGGCAGACAGCGTGTGTGGCATCGTGTGGGTGAGCGGTTTTCTGATGTCAATGTTGTGGATCGAGTGGCCCATGGTGGCGGTGGGGTTATGGTATGGGCAGGCATCTGTTATGGACGAAGAACACAGGTGCATTTTATTGATGGCATTTTGAATGCACAGAGATACCGTGACGAGATCCTGAGGCCCATTGTTGTGCCAATCCAAGACCATCACCTCATGTTGCAGCAGGATAATGCACGGCCCCATGTTGCAAGGATCTGTACACAATTCTTGGAAGCTGAAAATGTCCCAGTTCTTGCATGGCCAGCATACTCACCGGACATGTCACCCATTGAGCATGTTTGGGATGCTCTGGACCGGCGTATACGACAGCGTGTACCAGTTCCTGCCAATATCCAGCAACTTCGCAGAGCCTTTGAAGAGGAGTGGACCAACATTCCACAGGCCACAATTGACAACCTGATCAACTCTATGCGAAGGAGATGTGTTGCACTGCATGAGGCAAATGGTGGTCACACCAGATACTGACTGGTATCCCCCCCCAATAAAACAAAACTGCACCTTTCAGAGTGGCCTTTTATTGTGGGCAGTCTAAGGCACACCTGTGCACTAATCATGGTGTCTAATCAGCATCTTGATATGGCACACCTGTGAGATGGGATGGATTATCTCAGCAAAGGAGAAGTGCTCACTATCACAGATTTAGACTGATTTGTGAACAATATTTGAGGGAAATGGTGATATTGTGTATGTGGAAAAAGTTATAGATCTTTGAGTTCATCTCATACAAAATGGGAGCAAAACCAAAAGTGTTGCGTTTATATTTGTTGAGTGTATAAAACATTTCTGATAGACTGTCAGACTCAAGGCTATAGCGTGCGTGCGTGCACACACACACACACACACGTCTGCAAACATCCTGCAGCTGCAGGCCGACATGAAACTAATGTATGAGCAGAGCGTTTTAAACAGACACAGACACACAGATGCAGTGATGCATGGCCATCATTGCCTATGCCTCTTCCATGACAGCTGCGACCTCAATGGAGAACCCTGAATTAGTATTGTACCACACATGCCTCCCTTTCCCCCACCCCTCCCAAAAACATCTCACAAGCTCGACATGTTAATCACTAGAAGGTAAAGACACACAAAGTAAATATTGCACACCTACACAAATACAACCCCTGGCAAAAATTATGGAATCACCAGCATCTGAGGATGTTCATTCAGTTGTTTAATTTTGTAGAAAAAAAAGCAGATCACAGACATGACACAAAACTAAAGTCATTTCAAATGGCAACTTTCTGGCTTTAAGAAACACTATAAGAAATCAAGAAAAAAGATTGTGGCAGTCAGTAACGGTTACTTTTTTAGACCAAGCAGAGGAAAAAAATATGGAATCACTCAATTCTGAGGAAAAAAAGTATGGAATCACCTTGTAAATTTTCATCCCCAAAACTAACACCTGCATCATATCAGATCTGCTTGTTAGTCTGCATCTAAAAAGGAGTGAACACACCTTGGAGAGCTGTTGCACCAAGTGGACTGACATGAATCATGGCTCCAACACGAGAGATGTCAATTGAAACAAAGGAGAGGATTATCAAACTCTTAAAAGAGAGTAAATCATCATGCAATGTTGCAAAAGATGTTGGTTATTCACAGTCAGCTGTGTCTAAACTCTGGACCAAATACAAACAACATGGGAAGGTTGTTAAAGGCAAACATACTGGTAGACCAAGGAAGACATCAAAGCATCAAGACAGAAAAGTTAAAACAATATGTCTCAAAAATCGAAAAATGCACAACAAAACAAATGAGGAACGAATGGGAGGAAACTGGAGTCAACGTCTGTGACCGAACTGTAAGAAACCGCCTAAAGGAAATGGGATTTACATACAGAAAAGCTAAACGAAAGCCATCATTAACACCTAAACAGAAAAAAAAAAACAAGTTTACAATGGGCTAAGGAAAAGCATTCGTGGACTGTGGATGACTGGATGAAAGTCATATTCAGTGATGAATCTCGAATCTGCATTGGGCAAGGTGATGATGCTGGAACTTTTGTTTGGTGCTGTTCCAATGAAATTTATAATGACTGCCTGAAGAGAACATGTAAATTTCCACAGTCATTGATGATATGGGGCTGCATGTCAGGTAAAGGCACTAGGGAGATGGCTGTCATTACATCATCAATAAATGCACAAGTTTAGGTTGATATTTTGGACAATTGAAAGGATGTTTGGGGATGTTTCAAGATGATAATGCATCTTGCCATAGAGCAAAAACTGCAAAAACATTCCTTGCAAAAAGACACATAGGGTCAATGTCATGGCATAGGGTCAATGTCAATGAGCAGATCTGATTTGATGCAGGTGTTAATTTGGGGGATGAAAATTTACAGGGTGATTCCATAATTTTTTCCTCAGAATTGAGTGATTCCATATTTTTTTCCTCTGCTTGGTCTAAAAAAGTAACCGTTACTGACTGCCACAATCTTTTTTTCTTGATTTCTTATAGTGTTTCTTAAAGCCAGAAAGTTGCCATTTGAAATGACTTTAGTTTTGTGTCATGTCTGTGATCTGCTTTTTTCTACAAAATTAAACAACTGAATGAACATCCTCCGAGGCCGGTGATTCCATAATTTTTGCCAGGGGTTGTACCTCATATCTGATGTCCAAAGTGCAGGTGTTTGCATGTCAATGAAGGCTGTCGCCAAAATGACCCTTAGGCTAGTATCTCTCAGAGCGGTGAATGCTGATGAACAGTGAATTTCTGAATCCCTTGTGGAAGAATAGCTTTATCTGTTCTGCTACTGCAGCTATCTTGCGGTTGAAGAGAAGGAAAAAAGATGAAAAGGTGCACTACTTGGGTCAGATAGTGGTTGCAAACCAAAAATAACTTTTGCGACACGTTACAACTGTTTACAAATGCTTAAAACTAAATTTAAATTGATAAAACTCATCAATATCTTTGCTCGTGCTGAAGGAAAATCTTGATTGGCTAACTGTCTTCACGCTCTGTGATTGGCCAGTCACTCACACCGCCCGCCCCTCCCTACACAGACATCTCACTGCAGCTTCTCACACACACACAGGATCTCTTTCTGTGCTTGGCTGGATTCTGCTTCACGTTATTCTTAGTATTCCTTAGATTTTCTTCAGCTCACCTCTTTTTCGGTTTGTCTGATATTTAAAATTACTTGAACTTGTTTCGTATCATACGCGGTGCTTTTGACAAGACAGAGCAGAAAATGGCTTGTGTCGGTCACTGCCTTCACTCCATTCGTTTTTTTATTTATTTATTTTTTAACCGTTTGCTGGTGATATGAAGTCCCTTGGAAAACTTTGCTCCTACTGAACGCGGTGCTTTTGAGAAGAATACAGTGAACAAGGCTGACATTATTTCCCTGTTTGCCATCACTGGATGTTTGCATGCAGTGTTGCCACAGTTACTTTGAAAAAGTAATCCAATTACTGATTACTCCTTGAAAAAATAACTTAGTTACTTTACTGATTACTCAATTGTAAAAGTAACTAAGTTAGATTACTAGTTACTTTTTTAGTTACTTTTCCCAGCTGCCGACAACAACCCACGTCAACATGACAATGATACCTGTTTTGCCAAAAGTTACTTTATAGTCACCCTTTCTTGACTTCAATGAAAATAAATACTTGTTTTATAAAAAGTAAAATAAAGACCTCTTTCTTGACCTCATATTTAACTGTTGACAGCACTGTAACAGTAAAACTACAAACCTACATTGTTTATAAATGTAACTATTAAATTCATTCTAGCATTTTTCTAACATTTAAATTCTCTCTAAATATTTTACTTGTCAAAATTAATATTATTTTAAGTAGTATTAGTAGTTGTAGTAAAAAAAAGGCTTCAAAACTGGACCTTTAATCTAGGGGTGTTGTGAGGGGGGCACATCCCTCCCCCACGCCCCCATTCCATCTGGATTCGCCCCTACTTTGGCGTTTGAGCACAAAGAATGGATAACATTTATTTATGCAGAAAACGTGACCAGATTTACAGGTAAGAAAGTTTTATTGCGTTTTCACATCATGTGGTCCTCAGAAAGAGAGTTTAGTTGCATTTGAGTGGAAAATAGTGTTAGTTGTTGACGCGTCGCGGAGGATCAGCTGTTTTAACGTGCAGATACGGAGCGGCTCAGCTCAGCTCTAAATAAAGGAGGGAAAAAAAGTATAAAAATGTCTTTGTAAAGCTCAGTGCAGGTGTGCTGATCACCGCGCTTTAAGAGGAGACGACGAGTCGAGCAGCTGCAAAAAAACCGCGGATGAAAAGCTCACAGCTCACTGAAAGTGGGCAGTTCAGTCGAACCCCGACCTCCTGCCCACAGACCAAGTTTAATGCTGCTATCGACCCACAATGAAAAATAATAGTAACGCACAGTGACATGGAGAAGTAACTTTAATCTGATTACTGATTTGGAAAGATTAACGTGTTAGATTACTCGTTACTAAAAAAAAAGTGGTCAGATTAGAGTAACGCGTTACCGGCATCACTGTTTGCATGAATCACCAAGTTCACACAGATCATTAAAAAATAAACACTCTTACAGACCACATACACACACATAGCTGAACACATAAAGTAGCCTATATTATTTTTATTGAATATGACTGCATGCAGTATCTGATACTTTCTCACTGCAGTTCATAAAAATAAACTGGTGAGTAGAACAACCTCTCTCTCCCTCTCACACAGTCACACATCTTAATCAATATTGTTTAACTTTGTGTGGAAAAAAAAAAAATACCAGGAACATTAGGTACTAAAAATAAATAAATGATTGACAAAAAAAAAAAAATCACAGTTTTATCATAAAATTTAAAAAAAAAGTTCTTTCAAGTATGACAACTCTTGTTCATGTATACTTAGTTGTTCATAATTTCCTATTACATTGAATGTCAGTTCTGAGGCTGTTCTGTTATTCATTCATACACTTAATATCATGTTCTGAGTTTATAAAAAAAAAAAAAAAAAAAAAAAAAAACATGCTGTAAAATAGTTCCTTTACTATTGTGATCACAAACACTGAATCTCAATTCTGAGGCTGTTCTGTAAATATTAATTCATACACTTAATATTCATGTTCTGAGTTAATTAAAAAAAACTTGTTCTACAAATAGTTCTCTTACAGTAGTGTTCAGAATAATCATAGTGTTATGTGACTAAAAATATTAATCCAGGTTTTGAGTATATTTCTTATTGTTACATGGGAAACAAGGTACCAGTAGATTCTCACAAATCCAACAAGACCAAGCATTCATGATATGCACACTCTTAAGGCTATGAAATTGGGCTATTAGTAAAAAAAAAAAAAGTAGAAAAGGGGGTGTTCACAATAATAGTAGCATCTGCTGTTGATGCTACAAACTCAAAACTATTATGTTCAAACTGCTTTTTTAGCAATACTGTGAATCACTAAACTAGTATTTAGTTGTATAACCACAGTTTTTCATGATTTCTTCACATCTGCGAGGCATTAATTTTGTTGGTTTGGAACCAAGATTTTGCTCGTTTACTAGTGTGCCTGGGGTCATTGTCTTGTTGAAACACCCATTTCAAGGGCATGTCCTCTTTAGCATAATGCAACATGACCTCTTCAAGTATTCTGACATATCCAAACTGATCCATGATACCTGGTATGTGATATATAGGCCCAACACCATAGTAGGAGAAACATGCCCATATCATGATGCTTGCACCACCATGCTTCACTGTGAACTGTGGCTTGAATTCAGAGTTTGGGGGTCATCACACAAACAGTCTGCAGCCCTTGGACCCAAAGAGAACAATTTTACTCTCATCAGTCCACAAAATATTTCTCCATTTCTCTTTAGGCCAGTTGATGTGTTCTTTGGCAAATTGTAACCTCTTCTGCACATGTCTTTTATTTAACAGAGGGACTTTGCGGGGGATTCTTGCAAATAAATTAGCTTCACACAGGCGTCTTCTAACTGTCACAGCACTTACAGGTAACTCCAGACTGTCTTTGATCATCCTGGAGCTGATCAGTGGGTGAGCCTTTGCCATTCTGGTTATTCATCTATCCATTTTGATGGTTGTTTTCCATTTTCTGCCATGCGTCTCTGGTTTTTTTGTCCATTTTAAAGCACTGGAGATCATTGTAGATGAACAGCCTATAATGTTTTGCACCTGCGTATAAGTTTTCCCCTCTCCAATCAACTTTTTAATCAAACTACGCTGTTCTTCTGAACAATGTCTTGAATGTCCCATTGTCCTCAGGCTTTCAAAGAGAAAAGCATGTTCAACAGGTGCTGGCTTCATCCTTAAATAGGGGACACCTGATTCACACCTGTTTGTTCCACAAAATTGATGAACTCACTGACTGAATGCCACACTTCTATTATTGTGAACACCCCCTTTTCTACTTTTTTTTTTACTAATAGCCCAATTTCATAGCCTTAAGAGTGTGCATATCATGAATGCTTGGTCTTGTGAGAATCTACTGGTACCTCGTTTCCAATGTAACAATAAGAAATATACTCAAAACCTGGTTTAATCTTTTTAGTCACATAGCACTATTATTCTGAACACTACTGTACTTCTGTGATCAAAAACATTGATTTGAATCTCAATTTTGAGGCTGTTGTGTAAACAGTTTTCAAATAAACAATAAATATAGCAACTTCTGATCAATTTCAGACTTAAAATAATGTACTGATTTAATCCCCAGCCATTTCAGGTGAAAGCATGCCCACTTCCAGTTTAGGCCCCACCCACTACAAGTACAGATATGGATAATTTAGATGGTTGAACAGATACAGATTGTGGTGTACTCGCTCATCCCTAATGACAACCTTTTTCAACAACTTTTTTATATATGTATGCTTGCTATTGGGCATCTTGAATGCATTTAAAGGCATCTCTTGCATTGATATACAGATGACATTCAGTTATACAATGTTCACATATTAGCCATTTTACAGGACGTAACTGATGATAAACAGTTGGATTATTTTTTATCCGATGGCCATCAAATATGGACATTGGGTATTGTGAAGGCTTTGCACCGTCTATCCATCCTTGCTCAGCACAAGTGCTGCCCTATGGCTGCCACAATCTTCAAATTTATAGGGAACATTCTTGGGACATAGACCTTGGCAGGTGTGACAGCCAATCAGAGCAGAGCTGCACCATGATGTCAGTGGCTGGTCTCTCCAAAATCACTTCATTGTGTGTGTTTATATTGATGTTGCTCATATATTATATAAAAGCTAGCAAGAAATAAACAGTTCTAAAACTGAAGACACTGTTTTTGGAACACCTCTGAACTTATTAACAACACATTTTGGGGACATTAGCATGCTGGCATCACAGGCTGGTAGCCAGCTGCGAAACTCAATTTCGTTTGTGTGCAAATATCCTCTGTCATATATTATGTAAAAGCTAGTGAGTAATAAACAATTTTGAAACTGAAAACACTGTTTTTGTAACCTGATAACACCTCTGGAATCATCTACAAGCTATTTTGCAGACATTAGCGTGCATGCTAACTTCCGCTAACTTCCTATGGCGTTAAATTTGTCCCAATACTTGCAAATGCAGAGGGTGATCTACAAATATTCCTTGATTTGCACAACTTCTGCTCTTAAAACATAAATATTGTTATTGATTGGTTGATTGATAGAGGGGCTTTATTGAACATGTACAGACTGTACGTAAGACAATAGGATCTTAATAATTAAACAACTGCAAATTATAAAGAACACAATGCTCATATGGCCTAGCGTATTTTAGCATTGCATTACATTTTCTTTGTTCATAACATAACAGATAAAATAAAACTTTTTATCTGTGCTGTCCTTCAGACAGCTTAAACAGATGAATGGGAACTTCATCTTAGTTCAGTCTCTTGTCAGAAATGTCACAAATGATCAGGTTTTGAGTTTGGACATGCAATTATATTATACCAGAGGTGGCCAAGTTCGGTCCTCGAGAGCCACCTTCCTGACACTCTTAGTTGTCTCCCTGCTCCAACACACCTGAATCCAAAGAAAGACTCGTTAGCAGACTTTTAATGAGCCTTTCATTGGATTCAGGTGTGTTGGAGCAGGGAGACAACTAAGAGGGTCAGGAAGGTGGCTCTCGAGGACCGAACTTGGCCACCCCTGTATTATACATTTGTGTTTTTCCCACTTTCAGAACACCCCTGGAATCCATTTGTGTCAACACATCTAAATTATTGCAATTTCTGTTCCTTTGCCTTAGTAAGACGTCTCTGGATTGCTTACAAATGGTCCAAAATGCCACTCTGAGGTGTCTCACAAGGTCATTTAAAAGATTCTGTGTGACACCAATGTTAAATTCCAGACACTCATTCCCCATAAAGTTGAGTGATCACTTTGGTGAGGGCTGCACAGTCAGATGCCCTCTAACTTCTACATGTCTTGAGCAGCTCTGAGGACATTTGATCAGAGCCTTTTAGGTATTCCTCACTCAGCACTGAAAACTGAAGGAGACTGTTCCTAAATCTGTGAAACACTTGCCCACTGGACTTAAAATCACATGACATCTAAAAAGAACCTGTTTCAAATTTACTTTGCTTAATTTAATTTTGTCTTGAAAAATGTTTTTTTTTTTTAAATACTTTAGGTTTGATTGTGAAACTCTGACACTTAAGCACTTGCAAAGTGCTACTTGAATAAATGTTACTTATTTACACAGAGGACTTAAATTAAGATTAAACAATCAGAAGAGAAATTGTTGATTTCAAATAAGCACTAATTTGAAGTTGAATGCAATTAATGTTGAACATTTGACAGTCATTACACATGTGGTTGTATCATTTTGAAGGGTGTCAGGTCTGGACAGTAAGTGCTGGAACCACTTTGGGTCCTGGATGGCAACCATCTGCAAGAAATGCCCAGCATGGACAAAATGTCATAGCTGACATTTCCTCACAATGCAAGTGAATCTTCATTTCACACAAATTCATTCCAGAGGCATCAGAGCACCAATATACCAATGGATGGGTTGGGTAAAATGAAACTTGGAAAAGTTAGAATAACTTGCTTCTCTGATAAATGATCTGCACTGTTGGTTAGTTGGAAGAAGTGGTATTCAGGGAAGGTAATGCAAGACTCCAAAATAATTCAAAAAGTATGGATGCAATTTCCAATTTGGCAAATGATCATAATTTACTCGTGTTAAATTTCAAAATATTTTGCTGTAATTCAGCTGCTCTCTTTCATTTATTCAAGAAATCAATCGATTTAACTGGAAGGCTTCCATATAAATGTGACACATTAACAACCATGAAATTGCTTATGTAAGACTACCTCTGCCGCAACTAAGCTCTTATGTCAAACAAAAAAAGTCTGCTTTTCTTTTAGGGATAGTCATTAAGCACAATGGTTTTATATTTGAGCAAGTGAGTAAGCGGGGGGGGGGGGGGGGGGGGGGGCACAGAATTAGCATGTCGCTGCCAAAATGAAACAATAAGAAGAGCTATGCTGCCAAGCAAATGACAGAAGGGTAGAAAGAATAAGTGTGTGTCCTCGCTTTCACCCTGGGTAATATCGCTCCAAGATTCCTGAGTGTGTCTCTTGCTTTTTTTCTCTTATTTAATCTCAGACTGTTTCCTCCCTTGATCACATTTTTCTTTTATTATTTTCCTCATCCCTCTCTGTCACAATCATTTCCTACTGCTGTTTGGGGTACTTGAGGCAAATTGTTTAGAAATCACAAATATCACAACACATGCATTTGAATGGTTTTACAGACCAAACATTTTCACACATTGCACAGCTACATTATACATCTCCTTGTATCATGAAGTGGTATAAACAGGTTAGGGTGGTATCACTTGATGATGAAGAGATTGTGGTTAGGGTTGCGTATCGAGAACCGGTTCTTATCGGGTATCGTTAAGAATTGATTCGATCCACCAACATCAAGTCTTTTAGCTTAACGGTTCCCTTATCGGTTCTTCAGAGTAGCAGTTTTTGAGGGTGCTTGTCGGGAAAATAATAATTTCTCTACGTTGATTACAGACCCTGCAGTGGCTCTGTAATAAACCACTTCTGCAGCGTGACTCCACTTTGAATCGTGAACCATGAAGCAGTGCTTTAACCTGCTGGCTCGTTGGTTCTTTGATTCGCTGCTTTTCAGAAGCGGAAAGTCCGCTTCTTAACCCCTCTCAAAGCCATTAAAATGTCAATTGTGAGTCACTTTTGTGTGGATTAAAGTCACTAAATGGGACTCTTGTCTTGTTGTAATCAAGAAATGAGAATCGTCTTCTGTTCCATTTGCACAGCTCCAAATGCTATGTGGCTCTCTGCCAAGACAGAGTCAGCATGGAATTAATAACTTCAAAATGAACTGCCACTTTAAATCAAATGACACCTCTTTCAGAACGCTGTAATACAGACAAACTACAATCGACTAAAATGTTTTTTCCTGCCAAAATGAGACATCCTGCATTCTTTATGAATTACATCCTGACGTGCAGCACAGTCAGCTGCAAGAGTTCTGCTCAGAGGTACGAAAGACTTTCATGCCAATAATGTCCGAAAGGAAATACTTTTGACAAAAACTACAGATTTCATTTATTTCTATTTACACTCAACAAAAAATATAAATGCAACACTTTTGGTTTTGCTCCCATTTTGTATGAGATGAACTCAAAGATTTAAAACTTTTTCCACATACACAATATCACCATTTCTCTCAAATATTGTTCACAAACCAGTCTAAATCTGTGATAGTGAGCACTTCTCCTTTGCTGAGATAATCCATCCCACCTCACAGGTGTGCCATATCAAGATGCTGATTAGACACCATGATTAGTGCACAGGTGTGCCTTAGACTGCCCACAATAAAAGGTCACTCTGAAAGGTGCAGTTTTATCACACAGCACAATGCCACAGATGTCGCAAGATTTGAGGGAGCATGCAATTGGCATGCTGACAGCAGGAATGCTCGTGTATTGAATGTTCATTTCTCTACCATAAGCCATCTCCAAAGGTGTTTCAGAGAATTTGGCAGTACATCCAACCAGCCTCACAACCGCAGACCACGTGTAACCACACCAGCCCAGGACTTCCACATCCAGCATGTTCACCTCCAAGATCGTCTGAGACCAGCCACTTGGACAGCTGCTGAAACAATCGGTTTGCATAATCAAAGAATTTCTGCACAAACTGTCAGAAACCATCTCAGGGAAGCTCATCTGCATGCTCGTCATCCTCATCAGGGTCTCGACCTGACTCCAGTTCGTCGTCGTAACCGACTTGAGTGGGCAAATGCTCACATTCGCTGGCGTTTGGCATGTTGGAGAGGTGTTCTCTTCACGGATGAATCCTGGTTCACACTGTTCAGGGCAGATGGCAGACAGCATGTGTGGCGTTGTGTGGGTGAGCGGTTTTCTGATGTCAATGTTGTGGATCGAGTGGCCCATGGTGGCGGTGGGGTTATGGTATGGGCAGGCGTCTGTTATGGACGAAGAACACAGGTGCATTTTATTGATGGCATTTTGAATGCACAGAGATACCGTGACGAGATCCTGAGACCCATTGTTGTGCCATACATCCAAGAACATCACCTCATGTTGCAGCAGGATAATGCACGGCCCCATGTTGCAAGGATCTGTACACAATTCTTGGAAGCTGAAAATGCCCCAGTTCTTGCATGGCCGGCATACTCACCGGACATGTCACCCATTGAGCATGTTTGGGATGCTCTGGACCGGCGTATACGACAGCGTGTACCAGTTCCTGCCAATATCCAGCAACTTCGCACAGCCATTGAAGAGGAGTGGACCAACATTCCACAGGCCAACATTGACAACCTGATCAACTCTATGCGAAGGAGATGTGTTGCACTGCATGAGGCAAATGGTGGTCACACCAGATACTGACTGGTACCCCCCCCCCCCCCCCAATAAAACAAAACTGCACCTTTCAGAGTGGCCTTTTATTGTGGACAGTCTAAGGCACACCTGTGCACTAATCATGGTGTCTAATCAGCATCTTGATATGGCACACCTGTGAGGTGGGATGGATTATCTCAGCAAAGGAGAAGTGCTCACTATCACAGATTTAGACTGGTTTGTGAACAGTATTTGAGGGAAATGGTGATATTGTGTATGTGGAAAAAGTTTTAGATCTTTGAGTTCATCTCATACAAAATGGGTGCAAAACCAAAAGTGTTGCGTTTATATTTTTGTTGAGTGTATGTCCAAAGATCAAGGATCCACCATGTAGAGTTTATTAAGCCCAGAGTTTAAGAATTCAGTGACCAATTTCATATTTACTTTACTTTTGTTATTGACACAGAAAACCTGTAAAGCCTACTTTTAGTACACAGAAAATTCACAAGAGGTATTGATAAGATAATCAATAAGGAATCGGATCGATAAGTGGAATCGATATTGATAAAATCTTATCAATACCCATCCCTAATTGTGGTCAAGATATGCCTAGAAAATGCTTTAGGGTGTGAAGAGTTCACTGGACAGAGGTGTTTGGCAATGCCAATGTGTTTGATTGCGATTGAAGGCCCACGTCTTCAGGGTCTTGGTTCTTCCAGTCTTACTGTTTGGTTGTGTTACTTGAGGACGCTGAGCTGAGGAGCAACACTTGCACTGTGACATAGTGTCAGCTGTGGCATTACAGCCATGTTGCGCCTTGGTCTAGCCATGAGCCAGCACACAGGTGCCTTGTAGCAACTGGAAAAGACCAAAGGGGATGCACACATTTCACCTGGCTGCAGCAGAGAGATGGTACTTCAGGAAGGTGAGGGAATCTCAGCTATGGTACAACAACAATGTGGTATGCTTCCCTGTGCATGATCAACTACATAGATGTGTCAGTGCTAAGAACCTCAGCAACTAGAAAAGGACAATGGAACATCATATATCTCCTGGCTCAACAGATAGATAGCTATTTTTGGGAGGTGGAGACAGACTGGTGGTCTGTCTGGGTGGTTGCCAATCAGGACCCAGTGCAGTTGGTGGATGTAGCAACGTGTGGCACAATTTCCAAGACCTGAGCTGTCTGTGACCTGTGGTACACAAGGGTGGACAAAGGATTACAATTTGGTTTGGTGCTTTACTAAAATAATTGGCTTGTGCAGCCTTGGCAGAGGTATACACTCTATGAGTCACATTATGTCAATGATTCTAAAGTTCTGCAAAAAGGTGACATTATTGCTTGCAGTTGTTTTGCAGGAGTGTACCAGCAGTCTGTCATTTTAATGTACAAAGAAATTACTTTTCACTCCATGCCATAACAGCATCACATTTTAATATCCAGTGAGTGCTGCTTTATGCATGCGAACAATAAAGAGGGGGTTTATGGTTTAGGTTAAGGTTATGGTTTAGAATTGGTTTTAGGGATACTATTAACATTTATTGCTGCCAAGATTGTACTGTTTTTTCCTCAGAAGTCAATTTACAGTCACTGATATGTGCCTGTACAGCAGTGTTCAGAATAATAGTAGTGCTATGTGACTAAAAAGATTAATCCAGATTTTGAGTATATTTCTTATTGTTACATGGGAAACAAGGTACCAGTAGATTCTCACAAATCCAACAAGACCAAGCATTCATGATATGCACACTCTTAAGGCTATGAAATTGGGCTATTAGTAAAAAAAAAAGTAGAGAAGGGGGTGTTCACAATAATAGTAGTGTGGCATTCAGTCAGTGAGTTCGTCAATTTTGTGGAACAAACAGGTGTGAATCAGGTGTCCCTTATTTAAGGATGAAGCCAGCACCTGTTGATCATGCTTTTCTCTTTGAAAGCCTGAGGAAAATGGGACTTCAAGACATTGTTTAGAACAGTGTAGTTTGATTAAAAAGTTGATTGGAGACGGGAAAACTTATACGCAGGTGCAAATAATTATAGGCTGTTCATCTACAATGATCTCCAATGCTTTAAAATGGACAAAAAAAAAAAACAGACGCGTGGCAGAAAATGGAAAACAACCATCAAAATGGATAGAAGAATAACCAGAATGGCAAAGGCTCACCCATTGATCAGCTCCAGGATGATCAAAGACAGTCTGGAGTTACCTGTAAGTGCTGTGACAGTTAGAAGACGCTTGTGTGAAGCTAATTTATTTGCAAAAATCCCCCGCAAAGTCCCTCTGTTAAATAAAAGATGTGCAGAAGAGGTTACAATTTGCCAAAGAACACATCAACTGGCCTAAAGAGAAATGGAGGAATACTTTGTGGACTGATGAGAGAAAAATAGTTCTTTTTGGGTCCAAGGGCCGCAGACAGTTTGTGAGACGACCCCCAAACTCTGAATTCAAGCCACAGTTCACAGTGAAGACAGTGAAGCATGGTGGTGCAAGCATCATGATATGGGCATGTTTCTCCTACTATGGTGTTGGGCCTATATATCGCATACCAGGTATCATGGATCAGTTTGGATATGTCAAAATACTTGAAGAGGTCATGTTGCCTTATGCTGAAGAGGACATGCCCTTGAAATGGGTGTTTCAACAAAACAATGACCCCAAGCACACTAGTAAACGAGCAAAATCTAGGTTCCAAACGAACAAAAGTAATGCCTCTCAGATGTGAAGAAATCATGAAAATTGTGGTTATACAACTAAATACTAGTTTAGTGATTCACAGGATTGCTAAAAATCAGTTTGAACATAATAGTTTTGAGTTTGTAGCACCAACAGCAGATGCTACTATTATTGTGAACACCCCCTTTTCTACTTTTTTTACTAATGGCCCAATTTCATAGCCTTAAGAGTGTGCATATCATGAATGCTTGGTCTTGTTGGATTTGTGAGAATCTACTGGTACCTTGTTTCCCATGTAACAATAAGAAATATACTCAAAACACTACTGTATATGACTAACCCTTACCATTACTGCCGGATTTATCTGAAATGATAAAGTGTTGAACTACAGAACAATTTCTAAAATTTTCAACAAACACTACTGCACTCCTCCACATAGGCAGTAAGTGAGGCGACCCTTCTGCCAACACACGTCACACACATACATTACTCTCTTTAAGTGCTTCTTGCACTTTCAAGTTCAAACATGAGAACATTATAACGATAGCAAATTTGCAACATCATCCATTGTTTCAAAAGTAAGATATAAAATAATGCAGCTGACCTGACTCCAATCTGATTGGATGCCACACACACGTGTGACAGAAGCCAGCAGGAGTTGCTACGCATTTGGCCTCACTCCCCCCTACAGCCAAAAGTTAATCTGGCCCCTCAGGCCAGAGCCTGGGTTTTTGGCAACTGGTCACAGTGCCCCCCTCACTTTCCAGAGATCCTGAGTTCGCATCCCGAGGGCTACACCTGTATTGTAAGCACATTTTCTTTGTGATTTCATTTTCCATCCAGGACAAACGTTAATGACTTTGTCTGAGTCACAACACTTTGAAAAAGAAGTGTGATATAGGCCCTGAGGCGCCTTGTTTACCCTGACAATCCATAGCATGAAGCAAATGAGCGTCCACAACTCCCATTGGACAGGATGCCAGCCAAAGCTGGAGCTAATTTAGAGAAAGATGAAGTGTCTTCTTAAACTACACAGACAGGTGGTGTGACTGGGAGTCAAACCCAAGTCTACTTACTGGTAGCATAGATCCTTAACCCACTGAGCCACCTGCTCTACCACCATGATAGACCCTGGGAACAATGCTATGACATACTGAAACCTTTACAGCAATGATCAACACCATCTGGTGAGTTAAAACCACTGAAATCACCACCTGAAGTAACTGGCACACAATTGCCCATCCATGATGTATGATGACCTTCTTCCTTTAGAATTTAGGTGGATGACAAATTCAAAATTTCAAATCAAATTTCTTAATTTATATAGCGGCAATTCACGATGGGGTCACCTCAAGGCACTTCACATTAAGTGTAGTTAAAGTTATGCAGCTGTCAAAACCTGCTAACTATGGCAAACGTACAAATTAAATAATAAAATTTCGCTTACTGAAAATACAGGAATGCAGAAAGACTATTAGATGGACCAGAAGGGCAATTAATCACGCAGCAAACCACATCATCCAGAAAGGCACTACAGGACTATTAGCACTGGTACCACAGTCTCTTATACAAAGAGACTGGTAGCGTGTTTTTGAAAACATGGCTGTGATTGGTCCATCTGTTACGTCGGCCGCTATTGGCTATCACGCCATGCTCTGTGATTGGCTGTGGCATAGCCACCGAAAATGTAAGTTGGTTCCACTCCTCCAGAGACTGTGGTACCAGTGCTACGTTGTAAACAAAGGCTGCAGCCAATCAGAGAGCTGCGTGTCTCAGCCAATCAGCAAAGTGTCAGAATCCTAACTAAAAGTCACTTGACCAAATAATCCGATACCGACTCCTTTGCCTTGGCTGGAGGAGTGGAACCAACTTACAGGACTATGAGCAGGTGAATGCAAGCAGTCTTTTCGTGACAGGACGCTAGCTGTCAGATTGACCACACCCCTATATATATATATATATATGCACAAATTCATGGCTTAAAATGGTCTAAACTAGGTATCAAGAGAAGAGAAACTAGCTACAAGAACAAAACTTTTGTATCAGGCTATAAACATGTTTATTTCTGCTGTAAAGTTGGACATTTTAACATGGGGTTTGATTCACTTTTGAGAACCCAGCCTCAAGTAATCATCTGAGGAAGTGCAACTTTTTGGCACTTCTGCATTGGCTCTGTTATTCAGCACCGGAGGTTGCCGGTTGGGGGCTCATTAATAACACTCAGCACCAAGGATGTAGGAGCTTTCTGAGGGTACTTTTGGCTCCTTGCACTGACAGGTAAAATTCCTGCTGTGTAGTCTGAGGCCCACAGAAAACCCAAGTTAATCTTCCTGTCACTGTTTCCATCTGTTTGAGGGGATATTTAGTTCACTGTTGCAAGTTGCCAAGTCTTGACATTGCTCTGTTAATTAACATTAACTCACTCAAGCCTGCCTCCATTTTTTAGGAGAATCGCTTTTTATTTTATTAATAGTCTTGTTTATCCCTACCTTTCCTCCTGTTCTCATTTTAGCAACAGTTTCTCTTGTCAAGTTAACAAAAGCAATTTATGCAACATTTAAAAACAAACAAAGGTGCCTCTTGTTGAAAAAAAAAAAACTGGTGTTATATTTACATTTTCCATAGTCTTTTCATTCCACCAGATTCAATTTTTTTTTTCATCATTTCTCTTTTTTCGAAGATGCCACATCTTTTCTCCCCAAGTGTGCCAAACTGTTATTGATTCAAACTAATTGAGTCCAAACTCCATTGCTTTAGCTGTGGTAACCAAACAGAAACCATATATTCCCATCTCTTAGAAACCTCTTGACCGGCATGAAATCACTGGAGCACCTGTTTGACACTGCTTCACACAACTTTTCAATTTGCAATCAGTCTGCAGGTTCAAAAAGGTGCCACGTTGTGTGTTGTAACTTGCAAGCATGGATGGTCTAAGGCACATGAGAGTGAGAGGTAGAGGGCTCGGGGGAAGACGAGTCCGAGGAAGAGGAGTCCGTGTGCGAGGTGGGGGTGTAGCTGGAAGGGCTCAAGTCACAGATGAAATTCAGGCAACTGTGATTGATCATGTGGTAAATCATGGTCTTTCACATAGAGAGGCTGGACAAAGAGTCCAACCTGTTCTCAATAGAAACACGGTTGCATCCATTGTCAGAGTTTTTCGACTGGAGAACAGGTAATGTTGCTCATACAGTATATACAGCTATATCTGTAGTGATATACAGTATGTCATGTAATTTTATTCCACATGTCATGTATTCTTTATAGAATCGAAAGGCTACCGGTCGGTGGTGGTAGACGCAGACTTTTGAATGCTGAGCAGGAGGCAGCCATTGTGAACATGGTTCTGGCAAATAATGCCATTAGGCTGCGTGAAATCAGGGCAGCAGTGATTGCAGATCAGGGGGTATTTCGAAATGTAAATACTGTGAGTGAGACAACAATTGCCCGTGTCCTCAGTAGGAACAACATGGCTATGAAACAGCTCTACAGAGTTCCCTTTCAGAGGAACTCTGATGCTGTGAAGGAGGCCAGATGCCAATATGTGGAGGTAAGGACACATTACAGTACTATACTGTTGTGCCTTGGCATATCATGCAGTTACCTTTACTGTATGTAATTGTAATTTTGCTTTTTCTTTTCTTCAGCGTATCATGGAGCTTGAAGCTGAGGGGGCACATCATATTTTCATCTATGTTGATGAAGCTGGCTTCAACCTCTGTAAAGTGAGGCGCCGTGGGAGGAACCTCATTGGGCATAGGGCCACTATTACAGTTCCAGGGCAGAGGGGCGCCAACATTACTATGTGTGCTGCTATTTCTAATGATGGTGTCCTCAGCCATATTCCAGCTGTTGGCTCCTACAATAGTGAGCGCATCATTGCATTCTTGGACACCCTGCATGACAGGCTCATCCCGCCTCAGGAAACAGGGCTGTTGAGGCCTGGCATGCCACTGTTTGTAATCATCTGGGACAATGTGGCATTCCACCACTCTCGTGTGGTGAATGAGTGGTTTGTGGGGCACCCGAGGATGATGATGCAATTCCTTCCTCCATACTCTCCATTTTTAAATCCTATAGAGGAATTCTTCAGTGCATGGAGATGGAAGGTATATGACCACCGCCCCTATAAGCAGATGCCCTTGCTCGATGCAATGACCGCTGCTGCCCAAGACAGATGCAGAGGCATGCCAAGGATGGATAAGGCATGCTAGAAGATTCTTCCCTAGGTGCATCGCAAGGGAAAATATTGAGTGTGATGTAGATGAGGCCATGTGGCCTATTCATCAAGAGAGAATAGACTAGTAGAGATTTTTTCTTTATTGTACAGAATTATTATTTTTATTTTTCCTAATGTCTTACACAGTGACGGATTTTATTTTTTCTTTCATATTCTATATGTGGTTTCTGTTGGGATATTTCATTTGTTAGCCACGGTCTAAATAAGAAAAACAAGAATGAATACTGCAATCAATAAAATTTTCATCACAACATATCTGGATCACTTTTTTTGCAAGAAGGCAAATTTGACTACAAATGGCACTGACATGTAAGCTGCTCAGTCATTAGGTACAATAACCAGTAATGCAGCACTGATTCACATTGAGTGCTGCATTTTGTATTTTGATGCCCCTTGTTTAATGACTGATTGGAAGCGCTTATGCACTTGTGTGCAAGTTGTGTTGTTTGAGGGCAAAATTTGCTTTTGGTCCATAGTTTCAATGTTTTAGCAGAGTTAGAGCCTTCTGCAAGCAAAATGTGTCATTTTGACCATTGGTGCCACTTTTTAGGCCTCTGCGTTAACTGTTTTGAGAAATGTGGATTTTGAGTCGACTACTGTGTCAAAGCAATCAATAAAACTGTAACTTCAGGCTAACAGCTACGCTTTTTAAATCTAACGTGTGCAATATTTTCACAAAGGCTGCAGTGCAAGCTACAATTTTATTCTTTGCAATGAGGAAATACCTTAATCATCTTTGAAGATTTACAACTCCAAAGAATCAATAAATAAAATCTTAAAACAGAAGAGATCATCATCACTATGCATCCAAGGGCGCAATTTGGGTGGGGGGACGTCCCCCCCACCTTTTCAACCAGGGGGGGGAGAATATGTTATGCCCCCCCACCCCCACCTTCTGACATATGTGTGTACTTGAAACATGCTATGCCAGTCATATGTGCAAACCGTGTCAGAATAGTATAATTGTTTCTGCAAGTTTGTATTTTTAGCAGCATTGACTTGTTTACAACACCTGTTTCTTGTTTGTCACATTCGGAATTTTCTGGGACTGCATTTGCCCAGATTTGAAACCAAAAATAGTTGCCTCTGGGGACTAGTGTCTAGACATAAGTATCAATGGACCATATGCTCAGTTACTAAATTCTGAAAGTTAGAAAAGGAAATCAGAAAAGCTATCTGGGACCTCAGAAAGCCCATCTGCAATTATTGCTTGATCTCCAAAATCAGTCTGTGCAAGCAAAATTATGTTCAGTATGAGTGTTGTCATTAGTGCCACTTCGAAAATTAAATTCATGATAAGTAATTTATCCTAAATCTGTTTTTTCAAACTTATGCAAAAACAAATCTTGAGAAAAAAAATACAGTATGCGATAGTTAATAATTATTAAGAGCCTGTTCTTTCATATTTATGAATACATTTTACCCCATTGCAGTTGTTTAATGAGAACTCGACCTATCATTCTTTTTGAGTTCTACACATGTGGTGATACCTTATTTACACCAGGATGTTAATAAAATCAATGCTGGCTATTCTCAAAATAAAGTACTTATATCCACAGTTTCAAATTGTATAAGTCAAATGGTGTCCACTTCATGGTCTTCTCAAAACATTAAAATTACTGTTCTGGATGCTCAGAATGCATCTGAGCATCCAGAGCCTAAAGTGGCCCCCAGACCCCCAGCCTATGGGCTTCAGCCCTGCGGGCCTTGCACTTTGTCCCCCCAATTTCTAGTTCTAAATTGCGCCCTTGTATGCATCAATTTTACTGGTTGAATGTTTTATCCATACACAGCCCGCTCAATAAAAAGTCACTCACATTGTATGTACAGCCAGTGCATTCTGAGTGCCGGTCCCAAGCCTGGGTAAATGCCAAGGGTAGGATGAGAAAGAGCATACACCCTAAAATTTCTCACATCTCAGCCACAATGGGTGCACAAGCCAGTGTATTTGAGTTGCCAGTCTCAAGTCTGGATAAATGACAAGAGTTTTATCAGGAAGGGTATCTAGCATAAATTTTGCCAAACCAAACGTGCAGGTCACAAATCAAATTTCTACACTGAATCAGTCGAGGACTGGGTTAACAATGACTGGTGCTGTTGTCCAGAGTGCCAGCAGAAATTGGGGTACTGTTGGGTGAAGAAGAAGAAGCAGAAAATGTGTCTGGAGGCAGTGGAAGAGGAGAAACGTTAGAAGCCTGTAAGTGAGAGTTGAGATTTTTAAAGTTGGCAGGTTAAATGATAAAGGGAGAGAGAAGAGTTGTCTGATATGCTGGAGAAGAGAAAGAGATATAATGTGTGTACAAGAGACCAAGTGGAGGAGAAGTAAAGCTAGGAGCATCGGAGGACAGTTCAACTGTTGTATCATGGTGTGGATGGCAAAAAGGAATGGCGTTGGGGTCATTCTAAATGAAGAACATGTCAAGAGTATGTTGGGGGTGAAGCAAGCATGTCAGTGTAATGAGTGTTAAGATGGAAATTCAAGGGGTGATGATGAATGTCATTCGTACATACAACCCCTGGCAAAAAGTATGGAATCACCGGCCTCGGAGGATGTTCATTCAGTTGTTTAATTTTGTAGAAAAAAAGCAGATCACAGACATGACACAAAACTAAAGTCATTTCAAATGGCAACTTTCTGGCTTTAAGAAACACTATAAGAAATCAAGAAAAAAAGATTGTGGCAGTCAGTAACAGTTACTTTTTTAGACCAAGCAGATGAAAAAAATATGGAATCACTCAATTCTGAGGAAAAAATTATGGAATCACCCTGTAAATTTTAATTCCCAAAACTAACACCTGCATCATATCAGATCTGCTCGTTAGTCTGCATCTAAAAAGGAGTGAACACACCTTGGAGAGCTGTTGCACCAAGTGGACTGACATGAATCATGGCTCCAACACGAGAGATGTCAATTGAAACAAAGGAGAGGATTATCAAACTCTTAAAAGAGAGTAAATCATCACGCAATGTTGCAAAAGATGTTGGTTGTTCACAGTCAGCTGTGTCTAAACTCTGGACCAAATACACACAACATGGGAAGGTTGTTAAAGGCAAACATACTGGTAGACCAAGGAAGACAAAGCGTCAAGACAGAAAACTTAAAGTGATATGTCTCAAAAAATGTACAACAAAACAAATGAGGAACGAATGGGAGGAAACTGGAGTCAACGTCTGTGACCGAACTGTAAGAAACCGCCTAAAGGAAATGGGATTTACATACAGAAAAGCTAAACGAAAGGCATCATTAACACCTAAACAGAAAAAAACAAGGTTACAATGAGCTAAGGAAAAGCAATTGTGGACTGTGGATGAAAGTCATATTCAGTGATGAATCTCAAATCTGCATTGGGCAAGGTGATGATGCTGGAACTTTTGTTTGGTGCCGCTCCAATGAGATTTATAAAGATGACTGCCTGAAGAGAACATGTAAATTTCCACAGTCATTGATGATATGGGGCTGCATGTCAGGTAAAGGCACTGGGGAGATGGCTGTCATTACATCATCAATAAATACACAAGTTTATGTTGATATTTTGGACAATTGAAAGGATGTTTGGGGATGATGAAATCATTTTTCAAGATGATAATGCATCTTGCCATAGAGCAAAAACATTCCTTGCAAAAAGACACATAGGGTCAATGTCAATGATTTGATGCAGGTGTTAATTTGGGGGGTGACAATTTACAGGGTGATTCCATAATTTTTTCCTCAGAATTGAGTGATTCCATATTTTTTTCCTCTGGTCTAAAAAAAGTAACCATTACTGACTGCCACAATCTTTTTTCCTTGATTTCTTATAGTGTTTCTTAAAGCCAGAAAGTTGCCATTTGAAATGACTTTAGTTTTGTGTCATGTCTGTGATCTGCTTTTTTTCCTACAAAATTAAACAACTGAATGAACATCCTCTGAGGCCGGTGATTCCATAATTTTTGCCAGGGGTTGTATGCCCCGCAGGTATGTTGTAAATTGAAGAAAGATTTCTGTGTGAGTTAGAGGAGGTAGAGAGTGTACCCAAGAATAAAAGAGTGGACTTCATTAGGCATGTTAGTGAAGGGAACAGAAGTGATGAGTAATGGGTATATGTCTTAAGGAGAGGAATATGGGGATGGGTAGGTGGTGTTAGATTTTGCAAAAAAAAAAAAAAAAAAAAAGATTGAAATGGCTGCAGTGAATACTTATTTTAAGAAAAATGAAGACTGCACAGTGGGAAAAAAGGTGCGCACAGGTGGACTAGAGGAGATACAACCTAAAAGAAATTGGAGACTGTAAGATTGGGGCAGGGAAAAGCATTGTGAGACAATATTTGTAGGATGACTTTGGACATGAAGACAAAGAAAGTGAGAACTGAACCATGGACCAAATACTGGAATCTGAAGGAGGAAGACTGTTATGTGAAACGGGCACTAGATGGAGGTAGTGATTCTGGACAACTGGATAGCTACTGTAGCAAAAGCTACAGAAAGGGCTTATAGTTGTAATTGAAACTGAATACTATGGAAAAGGACTTTTACAGATTGGCCAGATGGAGGAACCAAGGTGGAAAGGAGGTACAGTGGTTTAGGGTGCAGATGTAAATGTGCTGACAAGCTAGTAGACTGTCATGAGAAGATGGAGGGAGTATTTTGAGGAGTTCATCAATAAAGAAAATGAGAGAAAGCTGGACAATGTGGAGAGAGTAAATCATGAAGTGCAACAAATTATTAAGGATGAAGTAAAGACAGCTATGAAGAGGACGAAGAGTGGAAAGGCAGATGGTGTTACAATTTGAACTACCAGTCAAGAGTGTAGAGCCCCAATATGCAGGTCAGTAAGAACTCAAAGAATAATTTCAAAACCACAAGAGTTTATTTTTCCGCAGATGCAAAAAAAACGTGCATAGACAGGTCCAACAAAAATACCCTCTAACCCACTCAGGGTGAGGTAAACCAGGAACTGAAGGAGTGGGAAAGCACAACCAAAAATACTATCAAAACCCAAACTGTGTGAGGATAAAAATGAAAACGCAAAGACAAAAAGGAGTGCAATCAACAAAACTGGAATACTCACAACAAACCATGAACAGCCACAGGAACAAACAAAAATGGAACCCCAATGATGAACCAAACAGAAGTGACTTAAATACACCTACTAAATGACACACAGCTGGAAATAATTAAGACAGCAGGAACAAGTACTAACAAAAAAAGGAACCACAAGCAGGCAGCAAATACTAAGAAATCCACAGCAGGCTGAGCATAACACAAGATATATATACTATATATATAGAAAGCAAAAAACATAATTGATCCTTCTTAAACAGAGACTTAGAATGAACCAAACAAATGCAAGAATCAAAATAACAAAGCACTAGAATGTGAAGAGCTTCTTGGACCAATACACTAAATGACTAACTAATGCAAGAATCAAAAAATAAAGCTTAAACAGAGACACAGAATGAACCAGACAACAAATGCAAGAATCAAAATAACAAAACACTGGAAAGTGGAAAACACTAAATGAGCAAAACAACAAATACAAGTCACCAAAGAAAACACTAGAATGTGGAAAACACTGATAGGTAACATCACAGAGAACTGAAGGAATCACAGAGACACGCCCACATACTCACAGGAGACAATACAAGACATATGCAAAAGGCAAACACTGGAGGGATTCAGATCGCAGATACACAAACAGGACTGACACGAAGCAGGCAAGACACATGATCACACAAAAATCGGACACTGACATTACGCACCTGATCAGACACAGGTGACAGAACAAACAGACACATACAGGAAGGGTGCGCACGAACGCCAAGCTCACACAGAAGGAAGGGGGCGTGACAACCACAAACTGAGTCAGGGGAAACAGAGACGGACATGGCAAATGACCCATGACAACAGGTACATGTACAGACCAGAGAACCAGACAGACAAGGGAGGACGCAGGGGTGAGATACAGAGGACATAACAGTTCAACACACAAAATGACAACAACGGGCAGCGGAACGCACACACAACAGATGGTCCAGATGACAATCCAGTGGATATATGAAAATGTTTAGGAGTGATGGCAGTGGAGTTTTTCACCTAATTGTTCAATAAAATGTTGGAAAGGGTGGGGTTTCCTGAGGAGTTTAGAAGAAGTGTGCTGGTTCTGATTTTTAAGAATAATGGTGAAGTGCAGGGCTGCAGTAACTGAAGGGAAGTTGATCTGTCACAGCAAAAAGTTATGATAAAGAAAAATGGAATCTAGTTATATGTTTTCATGTTGAAAAAGAGCACTACAGATGCAATGTTTGCACTAAGAATGCTGATGGAGAAGTATAGAGAAAGCCAGGGGTTGCATTGTATGTTTGTGTGTTTAAAGAATGCTTATGATAGGATGCCAAAAGAAAAGTTGTGGTATTGCAGAGAGGAAATCTGGAGTGACAGAGATGCACAAGTGTGCTGCAGAATATGCACAAGAACAGTGTAGCAGCAGTGAGAAATGGATTAGGAATGAAAAAAGCATTCAAGGTGGAGGTGGAAGTACATCAAGGACTGGCTCTTAGTCCTTACTTGTTGGTAATGATGATGACATTGGGGTCTGTAATGAGAGCAGAGAGCAATGAGCCTGGAGAGGTGGAAATATACTCTGGAGAAAACGAGAATGAAGACAGTTGGATCAACATTGAGTATATGTGAGTGAATGCATTGTGAGGAAACATCAGCTCTGACATTCTGGCTGTGTGGTGTGCATCTCTGGACATGATCCAACACATAGTGCCAGGTTGGGTGGAAAAGGGCAAGGGGACTTATACATTAGACCTGGCTGCAGCAGATAGATGGTAACTTTCAAGAGGTGGGGTGGATTATCTGCGTGTGTAGTTGGCTATCCAGATGGCTCATTGCACCATTGTATGCTGTTAGTGCTGATCTGACCTATGCATAACAAATTGTGAAAACAACTTTTGGTATTGCACATCTTATGTCTCTTTCACACAAAGATGTCGCCAAGCAATTTGGATCATTGTGCACCATGCCACTTGTCACACATGGACCATGTAATGATGAGCTCTAATGAATACTCGTGTTCCCAATAAGAAGCCAATGCTTTGTGTTTCACAGCACACCCTGTACATTTTGACACAAGTTTACATCTTTGTTGCTGTGCAAAAGGGTTTTGTTGTTGCTGTTGTTTTCATCATTGTATTTTACTGTTTGCGTCAATGCATTTTTGTCAAAGATGTTGAATCTTCAGCCTTCCTAAGCACTAGCCAGAGCAAAAAGATTGTGATGTAGAAAACGCACCCGGTGTATGTGCCGTGCAAACTGGTTCCTGTGCATATGGGCTTTGAAGGGTGCCACCACATGGCATGAACAGGTGTGAAACTTAACAGATAAACTTGTGATAAAATACTGTGCAGCAGCCTGAACAATTACCACTGACGACTCTTTCAGCAAAGCATGAACACAACATTTATTCATTGTATCTCAGCAAGATAACGAGTTATATTACGGTGTTAAATAGCCATTTGTGAACTTGTTCAGTGTTGTTTGGCTTATGTTGACTTTGAATTAATAATGTAACAGTTAACTTAATGTTCAGCCTTCTGAGGAAACCCTTAAGTCTCTGTCTTGCTCTCTCTCAAATGCCTAAAAAAACACCAAACACAAAAGTGTTGTGTGGGCCGCTGAAGAGGAGGTACTGCTGGCCCACTACCACCAGAGGGCGCCCTGCTTGGAGTGCGGGCTCCAAGCACAAGAGGGCGCCAGACCCAGAGGAAGTGACAGCTGTCACTCATCACTCCAGCTGTCACTCATCTACACTACTTTTCTTTTTATAATTATTGTATGGCCTTGCCTTGCAATGTGGAGCGCCTTGGGGCAACTGTTTGTTGTGATTTGGCGCTATACAAGAAAAAAGTTGATTGATTGATTGACTACTATATAAGCCGGACTGCAACTCCACCTCCCCGCCGAGAAATCGACTACCAGAACCAAGGTAATTTCTCTGCTGAATTTAAACTGTGACTTACGTCTGTTTGCAGCCGTAATCCTGTGAAGACCCAGAAGAGGGACAAACAGGAGCTGCACGAGTGTGTGTGATTTGGAGGTGGAGGTGCTCCCTCCTAACGGTATCTGGACTATATATTACTGAGTGTGCGGACTCACACTCACACATCATATTTCTGCTTTCTGCCAGCAGTACCAGGGTCGACAGTCGAAGACAGAGGCCACCTGGGGACTCGGGACTTGGCGGCTCCGGTGTTCTTCAGGCCGTTGGTGGTGGAAGCCGTGTGGGACGCGGCTTCTCTCTCGTCGGGCGTCTTCTATCTTCGAGCCTGCCCACACTTCACCTGGTGTTTATTGACTGTGAGATTAAGACACGTTTCGTTGTGTAATATCACAACATTAAATTGTTACCTTTTGGCTTACTCATTGTCCGTTCATTTGCGCCCCCTGTTGTGGGTCCGTGCTACCACACCTTCCCAACAAAAAGATGCCAAAAACAAAGATGTGCATTGTCTTACTTTGTCTTCCTCTCAATAATTCCATTGCTGAGAGTGAAACATGCGGCCGTGAGTGATAAATGAAGAGAGAAGCGGAGTGGGTGTGGCTGAAATAGAACTAATGACAGAAATACAAGTGAGAGAAAACAAGAAAACAAGCGGGGAACAAGAAAACACAACAGGCCAAGACAAAGAAATAAAGACGACGGCCGACAGTGAAGAATAGATGACAGCAACATAAAAAGCGGGTGCAGACACCTCTGTTTGTTCCTTAAGTGCAGCCTGAGGCCAGTTTTGATGAAATGGAGTTATGGGTTCCATTCTGGGGCCCAATCCCATGTTGCTGTAATTTTACTGCCAAGTTTGAAATCACATTTGAACTTGTGCAGCTGTTGGCTTAAAGTTATTTGAAATCATATAATACAAAAAAAAGCCTTGGCTGAAGTGCTTTGGGCCAAAAGGGGGCAGAACTGAACAATCTAATACAGTGAATTATTCATGCAGCCAAAGACACAACTCCAATCTGAAATGAATCCATAACTAAAGACACACTTTGAAAATTACTACAGCGGTTCTTAAATTGTCCACCCCCCCCCCCCTCCCCAGAGCATCTTATGAATTCATAAACTATTCTTTGTGAAAGCTAATGTAGTTTGAAATCCCCCATGGCTGATTTTATACTTGAAAAAGGTGCTTTAGTAAAATGTGCCTGCAGTCTTTATAATCATCATACTAACACAGCTATGGGTGTTACCAAGAGTTTACTGAATGTTCCCCTAATATCAATCACAGGAAGTCCCCAATGCATTGCTTTCAAATGGACTCAGCAGTTGACCATCAACTGAAGAAAGAAAAGTAACAGTGGAATTCATGCCAGCATTTTTTTGTCTCATTTGTTTTCCCCTTTGGTGCAATTTTTTTGGGTGAACAGTAATTTAGCATGTCCTCAGATACCTGAAGTTGCCACTATGATGCAACTCAACTTAACTCACATCAACTCAGCCTTTATTTCTCCCAAAGTGCTGTACATAATTTAAACCTCTGGGGCCGACGCTGTTGTATATGACAGCTAAGACCAAGCTTTACTAAATTATGAATAACTTTTTAATATGAGATGATAGAAACTTACATTTTTTTGCTGAAAAGTTTACTCTGTGGACTTCCGAGCCAGCCATCGGCCATCTTTGTACTCCTCATACGTAGAAGCTGTGTGATGACGTGCGCAATGTGAGTGTTCAATCGGAATTGGTTCACCATCACATGGTTTTCCAAAATCCAACCATAGGGCAGATTTACCTCACGTGAAAAGCCAAAGATCATTTTCAGGAGTGATATGTTACTAGTTGGCCCGTTTGAATAGCCCCCTGGGTGCTCCAATGAGTACATACTATTGGGCTCCAATGCGCCCTGCACCATTACGCTCAGCGATCAGTGAAGCAGACGGAGAGCCTCTGATGACAATCTCACGTGCTCAAAGAGTGTGTAACTATCAGGATTGCTCCACTAGTTTGCATGTGAATGTTACTGGATAACTGTTGCTTTGTCGGCGCAAAGCACTTGTTTACCATATCAATGGAGCGAGGGGGAGGGCCACCCCTCAGACTGTAAGGAGCCAAAGTGGGTCAAAGTGTGAATGAAAGCTGCTTTAGGAGCAGCACAGAACACTCCAAAACACAGTAGAAGTAGAAGTTTGTGATGCAGAAATTACTTTGAGATGAAGACAAAACAACACATACTTGTAGATCATTTTGTATATATTGTTCAAATGTGCAGTTGTATTTATAGTTTGAACCTTTTTGTTGTACAGTCTTTCACACAAGACCTCAAATTACCTTTATAAAGTGTCAAAACAGTTGTTTATTATCGTTTGCTGTGTGTTTTGAATAAACGTGTGTGGAAAATTAATTTCCGCTTTACTTTTTCCTTTCTTATTTCTGATTGTAAAACTTTATTACACTTATAAAACACAACAAACGCATATATATTATGAAACACAGGTTGTCCTGAAAAAAGAGACATAAAACTTGATTGTGGGATGCAGGGAGAGCTGTCAGCAATCATAAAACATTTGTGCCAGGTGAGTGAACTGTCCAAAAAATGCCCTCGGACCCCAGAGGGTTAAAAAATGAGGACTAAGTTACCCAAATCGTATATAAATAGATAAAAATAACAATAGAATAACAATAAACTTACAACAGGCAATAAAACAAATAAAGAAAAAGTAAAATAAAGAGTAAAAAGTAGTAGGAAATAGAGATGTAATCGCTCATTTGGATTAGCACTCATCCAAGATTTAATATCACTCAAACAATCCAATAATGGCTGCACTGGGTCATTGCTTTACAACCTTAGTGGTAAATCTGGACATCGTCAGCAAAGCAGTGGAAAAATATTTGGTATTTTTGAAAGCTACTGCTGAGAGGCAACATGAAACATACAAAAGGAAAAGAATAAGACCTAGAATGGAGCCTTGAGTGACTCCACAGGTCAGTGGGGCCACATCTGAAGTAGAGTGGCCCAGCTGAACAGAAAAGCTCCACTCTGTGAGGTAAGAACTGAATCAGGTGAGAGCAGAGCCCATAATGCACACACATTGCTCGAGACAACGCAGCAGAATCGCGATACAAATCTGGAAATAAACACAATGCTATGAACTATGAAGTGTGAAAACACCCAGAATCTACTTTTAAAAATGTCACTGCATGCCATAAGAGAATACAAGCTTTACACCAGAGTCTCAAGGCCCAGTGCAAAGTACCCCAAAACATAATGCAAGTGGAATTTATAGTTTCCATCTGATGCGGTTGTGGTTTTCATGCCCATTGGCTACCTAGTGTAAATACTGACTAAAACTGAATTTATCTTTACACCCATGAATTTGTTGGTCTTAAAGATGAGGTTTGGTGAGGCGCAATACAGGTGGAATGGAAAAAGCGCAGTCAAAATGCATAACCATTTACAAGGGTACTGTTCTTGGCTGGGAAAGTAACCTGCATCAGACTGGCGTCCCATCAAGAGGTACCTGTTGACTCTAATCTAGTTTGCGCTGATCAATCCAACACCAATACTCCATAAGTTCTGTATGGGGCCTAGTTGAGTTGCTGGATCCTGGTTCAAAGGATCCTTTGGACTCTACTACTTTACTGGTTGTATAGTTAAAGACGTCGCTCATCTTCTCCAGGGACTGTGTGCTTCAATGATAATCATGTACTGCTTAGGCAACCAGTTTTTTTTTATTATTTATATATCTGCTTCTCTGAAACTGAATATGAATGTGATGGAGATGAAACATCAACAGGAATCTTTGCCAATAATGTTGCCAATAATGGAAAGAAAGAAAGAAAGAAAGAAAGAAAGAAAGAAAGAAAGAAAGAAAGAAAGAAAGAAAGAAAGAAAGAAAGAAAGAAAGAAAGAAAGAAAGAGCAGACATAGCAAAAGTATTAAAAAATAATTTCGGAAGAAGAAAAAGTAAAAGGTGACTTATACCACCCACTGATAAATGAGAAAGTAGAAAACAAATGGAAAAGCAGGGGAAAAAAATGAATGGGAGAACCCACAGGAAGTAAGAGATTCATACACTGAGATCTCCCCCTCCTTCAGTGCTGAACAGAGAATGAGCAGATGTCCAACAGGGGAGAAGAAAAAACATCAATGCTGAAAAGAAGGTTATGTTGGACACACTTCGTCCTCCGTTTGTGTTTTAGTCTGGATGTAGCATTGAAAGAGAACAGAAGGGGAGAGAGAGAGGAAAGATTGTGCTTTCACCATACTGACAGAAGAGAGGTATCAGAGCACAGAGCCGAGGGCTCAGTCTGGTTCCTGCTGAGTTCCACTTAGAGGTTGATCCTTCATTGCTCCATCAGCATGTGAGTCAGGTTTACCGCAATAATCAGGCCAGGAGGAAATGTACCAGAACCTTCTTTAAAGTGGACAACGCCACTTCAAATCCATTGAAACCATCAATTTCTATTTACTCACTAGATGGAGGACCAGGGTGATCTGCTCATTTGCTGGCTGTCGCCAGAGCGCCACCATCTTGGTTAGCGTCTAACAACCAGACATAATTACAAATCAATGTGGGCATGATCAATGTTTTCAACAGAAATTCAGGATAAATCTGCTTTTTCTGTGTTGTTGTTTATGTATATATATATATATATAAAACGGCTGAGTAGATCCTTGTCATTTGATTGGTGCTTTGTATCACATGACATGGATTAATTCATCCCATTTGTATTGCATTGCATTGCATTTAGAGTGGTGCTTGGTTCCGTTTAGAGTGCAAATTTGGTTCCATACGTTTGGTACCATTGCACAATGCACGCACACGCACCTCCTCGTGCACATGCATGTGCGTACACGTGCTCACGCACGTCCTCATGCACATCCTTGCAGGTGCACTCCCTCTTGCACGCGTGAGCACGTGTGCGCGCGTGCACATGATTGCACACACGTCCTCGCGCACGCACACGTGTGTCCACACGTGCACGCGCCCACACAACACGTGTACGCACGCACACACAAAACAAATCCACTGAGCTGTCTAGAGGCTGTTAGCAGGAAGAAACAAAGAAAAGTTGGACACATTTCTGACGATTTATTTTTCACTGCACTAAGGACGTACACAGTCTTTTTTTGGTAGTACATGCACGCACAAGCGCCGACCCGGTTGCGTGTGTGCGCGCGCAAGGGGGGGACAGCATGATGATTTGATTGAGCTGCTAAACACACACACACACACACACTTCAGTGCGCTCAGCCATCTGGATGCATGAAGACCTGTTCAAATGAAATGCTGACGTGATTTTTTCCCCCTTTTTTTATGGAAGTCCAAAGTCAGTGCACAGCATCACTGGACTACACGTCACAATTTGGACTTTAGCAGCAGTGGAACACCAAAATGTAAGTCCCTTTTCTGTTGTTTATAAATGAATAAAATGTCAAATGACAAGGATCTATTTTAGCCGTTATATAAAACAAATAATGAATGTTTTTACATTCTTTTAATGGAACGAATATTTGATTCGGTGAAAGCTGGAACAAACCATTCAACTCGGCTTTGGCTCGTTGAACGTTATGTTCCAGCTTTCATCTCATGAAATATTCCTACCATTGAACTCATAAACATTCATTATTTGTATTATACACTATGTCTGCCACGACAGGAGATACTCATCTGATCCTTAATTAATTTCATGATGAAGTTAAAGATGGGAAATAATCAGATGTGAAAGTATCAGCTTCACGTGCTCGCATCATATTAAAAATATTAATATTAAAGACTGCTCTTCACCCACCTGCTGAGCCGCTTTCACTCAGCTCTTCTCCGCGAAAATATCAAATAATATAAATAAATGAAAACACTTTGTTGTGTGGGCCGCTGAAGAGGAGGTACTGCTGGCCCACTACCACCAGAGGGCGCCCTGCTTGGAGTGCGGGCTCCAAGCACGAGAGGGCGCCAGACCCAGAGGAAGTGACAGCTGTCACTCATTACTCCAGCTGTCACTCATCTACACCACCATATAAGCCGGACTGCAACTCCACCTCCCCGCCGAGAAATCGACTACCAGAACCAAGGTAATTTCTCTGCTGACTTTAAACTGTGACTTACGTCTGTTTGCAGCCGTATTCCTGTGAAGACCCAGAAGAGGGACAAACAGGAGCTGCACGAGTGTGTGTGATTTGGAGGTGGAGGTGCTCCCACCTAACGGTATCTGGACTATATATTACTGAGTGTGCGGACTCACACTCACACATCATATTTCTGCTTTCTGCCAGCAGTACCAGGGTCGACAGTCGAAGACAGAGGCCACCTGGGGACTCGGGACTTGGCGGCTCCGGTGTTCTTCAGGCCGTTGGTGGTGGAAGCCGTGTGGGACGCGGCTTCTCTCTCGTCGGGCGTCTTCTATCTTCGAGCCTGCCCACACTTCACCTGATGTTTATTGACTGTGAGATTAAGACATGTTTCGTTGTGTAATATCACAACATTAAATTGTTACCTTTTGGCTTACTCATTGTCCGTTCATTTGCGCCCCCTGTTGTGGGTCCGTGCTACGACACCTTCACAACACACTTGGCTGGAATATTCAGTATATCATAGAGTAATTAATCTCATTTGTGTATATACTTACAGTATATTAGTAGAATATACAATGTCAAAGTGACTGTCATGTGACCCACCAAATTGAATGAAAAAGCATTTCCATTCTATGAATTTGCTCTTACAGAATATCTCTGGATAGAAAACCTGTTGTGAAGAAAAAACCCGAGGCTAATTAAAAAGGGATAAATTGAGACTTATGAAAGTGAGACTTCTAACTGAATCACTAAATGAATGGTACAATATTTATCACGACAAAACATTTAGGCAGAAAACTGGTCACTGCTTTACAGAATACAGATGGACATAAACAAATAAATCATTTTTCTAACCTTTATTCAGCAATTTCTGTCATTTTCCCACATCATTTATATTACATATAATACATACTTATGAAAGTTCACTCCACAATATATTATTATTTATTTTTTATTTATTTAACCTTTATTTAACTAGCTGACAATCCTGTTAGGGCCCCTTCACACATAGTGCGAAGTTTGGACAAAGGGCACACTTACTGCACATGATGCAGGAAACATGTGCACCGTGTAATGTCGTCCCTGTCTCGCCTCATACCATTGTTGCTACAACTATTTGCACACACAAGTGCCTGAAAGACAGAGTGTGCACTGTGCGAATCCATTGCACCCTCTCGCCGCAGGTGCCAGCCAAATTCCAGGTGACACACATGAACACCAGGCACCGCACGCAATTAGAAAATGTGTGGCCAGTCGCACTCTTGGCACGATAACAGACTGCAGACAATCACTGTCGTACTGCTGGGAAATTTGTCTAAATTCCCCACGAGTGTGACTTTGCAAACACACACTGACATGTACCCACGTCAGTGTGTGTGAGTGTGTGCTCCACTCATGGGAGCCATAGCTTCCAACAGAAGCAGCTGTGATGATCTGTCATTCTGGACAATCCAGCTAGACAACACCTACTATGTTTGGACAGTTATGGACTAACAACTCTCCACTGTGAGGCGCATGTGTCTGATTGCTGTATTTATGTGGACATAAATAAAAACATATATCACCGTGGTGGCGAGAAGCTGCAGCAAGCGAGCGCACACATGGAGCGGACGCTGACAGCCCCAAGGTTGAAATGGACCATCAGATCAGAACACGTAGCGGGTGATCTGATCATCACATCACCCACATGAGCTCTGTTCCACATGAAGTGGTGTCTGTGCTGTGGCGCGCCATCCACAAGACACGTGTGTCGGGCAGAACATGCTTGTGGCCGACTGGACGCACCTGACCAGTAGATGTGGACATGAGCACACTGCTTCTCATTCATGTCATTTCATGACTGTATGTCTGTGACCATGGGTCATCACCAGAGGAACACACGGATCATATTTGTATTGCTCCCTTGATAAATGCGGTGTTTTTATATGGTGTGGGATTTTAATTTTTTTTTTAATACTTCCATGTCCTTCCTGATATGAGGCAGCTTCCCGCAGCTTTCAAAGAACAGTACTGTAGTTCAGTGGTAAAGTCTTTGACTGGGAATCAGAGCTTTGAAAGGCATGAGTTCACGTCCCAGGTGGTGTCTCTTTTTTGTTTGTTTTTCATCCATTTTGCAACTGAGTTGAAGATTCACCAATTTTTTTTCACGACTGTTGGTTCTAGCCAAGTAACTCGAGGCTAGGCTCACATTTGGACTAAGGCACACAGAATGCTTGGTTTTTAAGAGAATGTGGACACAACAGTAGATTAGTCTGACACAGTCAGATTAATTCTCAGAGAATTTGTGACAATGGTCAATTTCCAAGTTGCGCTGCCGAGACATCCAGTTAGTGAGCCTGTCGCTCACGTGTTTAGCGTCATTAGAAACACCAGCTCACCTGTCAGATTTCCAGGGAGTGAAATGGCCACTGGAGGTGAATTCCACAGCGTATCGGTAAGTAATTTTGTTGTCATTGTTGTTAACCCACAAGGAATGAGAAGAGTGCTGCAGTGGTGTGACTATCGATGTAAAGCCCCGGTCATAATGAAGGACACTGAAGCCAAAACGAAACAAGAAATCTGGACTTACATTAACTTTCAGAGACATCATTTAACCGTCGTCCAGCTTCATTTCTGTAGCTGCCGCTTCATCAGAATTTTCAAACTGTTGAAAAATGTTAACGAATCCCGACGACAACCTCAACTCGTCTGTAATCCGTTTCGCTTTCTGTCTTGGCGGTTCCTTATCGTTTGCGTAGTTCCCTTACCGTCAGCGTTCCGTTTGATTGTCGTCCAACTTTGTCCAACCTCCCAAATCCAACGTCTTGCATGAACATTGACAGATCTGAACGGATGAATAACTAAAGATCCTCTCCAGCCACAGATGGCATGCAAACGTGCCGATTTATTGTTTCGTTTTGGCTTCAGTGTCCTGCGTTAGTGCCGTATGACCGGGGCTTTACATCGATATTCACACCACCGTTGCTAGGAAAGTTCAATGACCGAAATACCAACATTCTGGGCGCAATGAACATGTGTTCACTATTATTTGATTTCTTTGTGCAACTGACATCGTTATTCAAGCATTCAAAAGGCTATTCCTACCTCCACACAACTCCAACCACACATGAGAAAGTTTCTTGACAATTCTTGTTGAACAAAACCGTGTCTCACTAACCAGACAGAGTTGTGACGTCATCACGCATGCGCAACTAGCGACAACTTGAAAATCCCCCATTAGTACCTCTCCATTCACATTTAATTTTCAGGGTGAAGTACAATCAGGACTTTTGATGTTGTTGTACAGACATACAACCAATCAACATATCAAAACTTGTTGTATACGCACAGCAACAATCAGACTAGGGTCAACAAATGTGCAAAGGTGGTGTAAGTAGGTGAAAAGTAGGTATATTGGTGAATGATTGTTGTCGGTTTTGCAATAAAAACTAAAAACTCCATGGCATTTTCAGTCATTCAAAAAACACTTTTGAAAAGAGCAGGCAGCAAAAAAAAAAAAAAAAAAAAAAAGATTTCAGCACAGGATTTCTTTGGTGCTCCTCAATGACTCATCTCCAAAAACTCACTCAGGGCACCTTGTCAATTCAATGGACTGCATTTTATTTATATAGCGCTTTTCCATCTGCATCAGACGCTCAAAGCGCTTTACAATTATGCCTCACATTCACCCCGATGTCAGGGTGCTGCCATACAAGGCGCTCACTACACACCGGAGCAATAGAGATTAAAGGCCTTGCCCAAGGGCCCTTAGTGATTTTCCAGTCAGGTGGGGATTTGAACTCATGATCTTCTGGACTCAAACCAACACCTTAACCACTAGACCATCACCTCCCCCACTGGCTGGTGGAAGGCAGAAAATCGGGTGATAATTTCTGTTTTTTTACAGCTTCTGTCCACATAAAAGGTGTAATTTTAACCATTTCTTTCAAAGAAAATTTGCCTTTCAAACCCACTGAAGGGATGTTGGCTGTGAGTTCTGAGAATTAATAGCTTTCTTATTCTTATTTATCAAAGCTTTCAAAAAAAAAAAAAAGCCCAAGGGTTCAGAGTGATAATGCGTTCCAAACATTTCTTTAAAGTACTTTTGATGAAGACTTTTGTTGAATCACAGATTATTTCTTTAAAAGTGATATTTAGTGTATTATAGCCTGTAAATAATTTTGTGGTTTTGGCCTATTTATGTGCACCCGAATGGGTTGAGTGACGTAGAGTGATACAGAGAGAGAGAGAGAGAGAGAAATGCCACAAGAGTTACAAATGGAGATGAAATGGTCAGAGGATGGAAATGGAGAACAGCAGAGAGATAGAGAGGTGGAGGTGGGAGTACTTATCAGAAAAAAAAAAACAGGCACCTTTATCTGCCTGCCCTCCAGACACACAAACGCACACAAAGGAGACCACTAATGGCCCAAACACACACACACACACACACGTGTGCAGTGTCTCACAGACACAGCAACATATCCAAACACAGGCACACAGACACAAATTCCAGCAGGGCACCAAGACTCTGCTCCCATACATTCACACACTCACGGCTCCTCTCCCACTACATACTTATACATACACACACACACACACACACGCACGCACTCTTACCGGTGAGTGACAGACGCCCATTTACACACAAACAACCCTGCCCGCCCACTTTCAAGCGTGGCAGCTTGAAAGTGGGCGGGCAGGGAATATGATTAACATCCAATCAAATGTCAAGGGGGCTTGTCCAAGTAACTCATCACACACACAAACACCTACGTATACACACAAACACACACAGCCAGAAATGTCAGAGGCCCAGCAAGGCATCTGATGCAAAGAGAAGGCAAATGTCAGCTGTTCTTCAAAATGGCAGCCAGCAGCTGTGTGGGCTGGAAGGCTGTGACTGTAGACTGATAGTGACAGTGTCAGCTTTTGTTGGGCATCATTTCACATCAACCACATTTGTTTCAGCCCAAAGCATCACATAGCAGCAAAGTGTTGCTCTATAGAAACATTTCGAGCGGCTCAAGTCGTGCTGCTCAGTCACATGGGAAATACTGGAGCACAGACCTCTTTGATGGTCCATTAGTATAATCAGCCACACAGCTAGCCATATTTTCTCAGCTATTTCTAATGAAATACTCAGAAAAGGCAAACATGCTCTAGTCCACAGCAGCTACTGCTAGCGAGGCCCTTGATCCGGCACACTACCTGTAGCACAAAGAGACAACACCATAAATTAGGGTGACTGTATTTTGATAACCAAAAGCAGGACATTCAGCCTGTCAATGAGATACTCAAATGATACTCGGTTGGCAGTGGGGTACTAGTCAGCGAAACCGGAACAGTTGGCAGAACCGGAATGATAATACGATTGACGGAATGATTGACAGAACAGCACCTTTCTATGCCCCCTACTCTCAAGATATTGATAACCAATCTCAAGATAATGCCCCCCCCCCACCCCCCCATCATGTTCAAAGCACAAACCTATCAATTAGCACCAATTGCTGGAATAGCAGGTTGCCATATTGGAAAATTTAACCTCACTAACAATAGATGGCACCACAAGCTCCTGTTCTGCCATTCCATCACTGTTCTGTCAAGAGTTTGGGGCTTCTAATGCTGACCTATAGCTTTATATAGTGGCTAAATAACTTGATTATTTTAATGGTGAGATGATCATCTCATCAATACTTGTTTTGGGTCTAATTTAAGCAAAAACAACCCATTCCGCCAATTACCAGTTGCTCCAGTCCCATTCCGCCTATAGTTCCGGCAATTAGTAGCGCCTCGAATGCCGGTCATTATAATGGCCCATTGAAATACAATGAAAACCAGGACATTGTCATCACTTTCTAAAAACACCCCGGGCGGCCGGGACAAGACATGTCCTGGGAAAACAGGACATTTGGTCACCCTACCCTAAATTATCTATAACTTTATGGCTTAAAATATATCTCTATGGTAACTGGCCATCCTAGCATTATACTAGTTTAAACAGTGTATGAATGTGTAGTATCCCCAAAAGTAGTACCGAAAACTACTATCATTAATTTTTCTTTTATATTATGTGATTCTTCATTTATTGAACAGACTGAGGACAGTGAAAATTGGTTAAAAATAGAGAAAAGCATAGACTTCTATTTTAAAAAGTTATGTTTTCATGGTTGTTCCTTTGATGCTATTATGCATTTTTGCCAAATGTGCTATGATTACGCTATCTGTACAATAATTAAGCCTTTTATGCAATTCTAAAAATAAAATTTGCAGCGTACAATGACTCTTTGTTCCACACAATGTTGATTTGGAAAGTTTGATTCATCATTTTGTATTGAATAACCAGGTAATAGCTCACACAAAACTGACCCAAAATCCAAAAATATCAACTTGTGTCATCTGAGATCTCATGAGACACAAGGTGGTGGTGTATTTGGTGGTTGTATCCAGACAACTGCAACTGTGATATGGAATCATCGCTGCCAGTATTTGAATGTATGATAACATCCTGAAATGCAATAGTTTAGGAGTCTGAAAAGTACAATGTTTTTTTGGCATCTTTCAATACAGAGACAATGCTGTATTCAAGACCCAAACCCTCAAGGCCAAGGCTTTGAACCCTGTGGCCCAGCAAAAGGCTTTGACCACTGAGGCCCAGCTCAAGGCTTTGACCCCCATGGCACAACTCAAGGCTTTGACCTCTGGTCTCCAGGCCAAAGCTTTTAGCTCTAGTGCCCAAATCACCTCTTTAAACCCTGAGTCCATAGGTAAGGCATTCTTCCCTGAGGCCCAGCCAAAACCAAAGCTCAAAACCTCAAGGCAAAGGCATAAATAAAAAAAAGCAAGCATCTGGAGATTCACACAGAAAAGAGACAATAAAACATGGATGTCTTTGTCCACAATGTGCATATTATGTACAATATTATGCAACTATGAGAAAAACAATTGTTACAAGTAAAAGTAGTAGTTTTTATTGGACAGGATGTGGTTAAGTACATAAATTGCATTTTAAATATAACAAAATTCTATGTGAAGTGCAGACCAAAGCCAAACATCAAGGCACCATAATACTGCACTGTATATTGTTTGCATGAAACCTAAGACAATCTACTTATCAGATCATGCTTTGTAAAAATATCAGACAGTGTACAAGTGACAAACGTCTTTTTTTATTCTTGCCGGCAGAGCTAAAGCACAGCAGTATAGCTGGCAAGCGATTAAAATTGGGACTAAAGCCATGGCTTCATCTGTCACCACTTTTTGAAAGTTTCATTTCACAGAATTTTGAAAATAAATGATGTGGTGGAGTTGGGAATTCAAGAGGAGCTCATTATGACTGAACTCCTCATGACTCTCCAAAATCTCCACAGCCCATCTGTCAATAGAGAGGGGAAAAACTTTCTCTCATTCATCAGCCGGACACACACGTGGATAGAGGGATGAAAAGTTGTGTGATCCCTGGCCAAGTCTTCTTCCATCCAACCTCCAACCCCCCACACAGAAATCTCAGCAGCAGCCACTGGCAGCTCTTGCCCAAGGTCACAGGGACAAAGTCAGCATATAGAGGAGAGAAAGTGAGCCAGCAAGTGTGTCTGATGCTCGTCTAAGAGCATGCACGTGGACGTGTGTGTGCGCATGGGGCTCTATTTCTGAAGGGTTTAAGATAAGGTGTGTGTCTGTTTGAGGCACAGGGGGAGTTGAAATCACTCTTGTCACTCCTGTAGCTCTGTCTGCCCATGTCTATATATCACTGTGGAGACGTTGTTGCAGAGTGAGGACACTGTGGTCTGTCCCTCACATTTCCAGACACTCTCAGGGTTAAAGGCACAAAAATACTCGCTTTCAAAGACATAACCATGCACATCATTTCACAAGTACAGGTAAACCCCATTAACTTGCACAAGTTGGGGTCCACAAAATCGACCTGCGATTTAACTGAAAGTTAATGTAGATGACCTAAAAAGTTAAAATCAGCTTAGCTTGCCATTTTACAATAGTTTCAACCGTGTGAAGCGTGATTCCTTCCTGGATGATGATGATTTCTTCATCTGGAGTGGGTTGTGGATCTTCTTCCTCCTTGGGTTGTTGCACTTTAGCAATGAAGGCTTTGTCAGGGTGGACGATTCTGGATGATTTGAAGTTTTACGTTTTTGGATCTGGATGTGACCTTCCTCTTTAGATCCTTCCCGAGACCGGACATGATGGCAACCTGCGCACTTGAAGACTTGCTTGCTTTAACAACCAGAACTTGCTTGCTTGCTTGAAAATCTTAATAGAACTTGCTGGAGATGACGTGGACCCTATAACAATAAAAAAATATCTGATTCGAGTTCAGATCGGGCAGAATTTATACACGCAAAACCACCAAAACAAGAATTGGCTGGTAAATTGTGAATTATTTGCAAACTGTGCATTGCAAAACATGAATACTGAAAACCATCTCCAGAAACGTGAACGCACATCTCACAAAATGTGAATTTCTTCACGATTTGGTGTATGTGCTTGTCTGAGGAGCCAATGGTGCAAAGCTACCATTTATGGGATTATGACTGCGCGCCTCTAACTTTCATTGCACCACGGGGCTTCGCGCCACACCTTGACTCACGCGTGCGTTAGACTCTTTCACATTCCCTATTAGTGGGTGAACAATCTATCGCTTGGTGAATTCTGCTTCACAATGATAGGAAGAGTCAACATCGAAGGATCAGAAAATGACGTCGCTATGACCGCTTGGCCACTACAAGCCAGTTATCCCTGTGGTTACTTTTCTGACACCTGCACCTTCAAACCCAAAACGTCAGCAGGATCATGAAGCCACGCATGCACTTTCACGGAGACAGGATTTGCAATCGATTTATCATGTCAGCAACGTCGCTACAATGTGCCTGACTACACCTCATTATTAGACAACAAAGCCATGGGTGCACAGAGAAGAGCAAGTAAATTTGAAATTTAAAACAACATGGGTGCTGGATATGAAGATGACCACTGCATGACCGGAAATCTACCAGTTACACCCGTGCTGCACTTATGCGCTGCACTTATGCGCTGCACTTATGCGCTGCACTTATGCGCTGCACTTATGCGCTGCACTTATGCGCTGCTTTGCATCAGGTGTAAGACCAAGGCCACTCACCTCTGCACCATGGAAGTCCAAAATGAGACGTTTCATGCCTAAATTTCAATATACCTGCTTATTTTTTAAAATGTGAGCATTGTCCTGGAACATAGCAACAAGAAGAGTCTATTCTCATTCATTTTACTTGAAATAACATTTAACTGGATGAATATACAATTTGTTTTTCTTTCCAGACATAAAAACCTTCCATTTATAGGTTTAATGTTGTCTTGCTGTCTGAATAACTCTTGTAAATGTGAGTATTTATAGGTTTGCATGAAAGTAAAAACGAATAAGAATTAGGAAAAAAAAAAACGCTTTGATGGCCCACATGAATAAGTTTCATTTGAATTTTGGTGCACTTTGCATTTCCCCACAGTCACCTACACCGTCCACTGCAGTGATAGTGCACAGGGGCCCGACCACACAGGGCTGTTTGGATTTTAGTGGAGATGTACCGTGCATTGTGTCGCTGAGAGCCCTCATAAAGGCAGGAAAACACTGATGTGTGTGTGTGTGTGCATGGTATAAGGATGGCTGCTGACTGTGCCACAACTCAAGCAGGCAGGGCAATACCACAATAAATAATCGTCTCTGTACCACCGCACTAATGAGCCGTGCACACACAAACACCAAACATATTTCCTCACAAACAACAGCCTTCACAAGTGCTTTTATACTTTTTATACAAACGCGCAGCCACCTGCTGTCAGTTAGTCAGCTCATGCACGGTGCAGCTCACGAGTGTGACATTCGTGCGTGCAGTACAGCAGAATGCACCACCCGTGCACACAGTGAATACATCACGACACTCGGCAGACCTCTGGGTGAACATTGGCTGCAGAAAGTGATCTGTCAGGAACCTTGCAGCCACGCAGAGGGCAAACCCATCAACCCCGGAGACCGATGCCAGGAGGAGCCACACTTCAGCAAAGCACTAATCACAACACATCACAGCACAGGTCATCCCTGTGTGGAACAGTACAACTTCAAATGTCTCTATTCTATTCATGAAAAGGAAGGACAAAGCTGATGAAAATGCTAATGATGCATTTTGGGTAGGGTGGGGTGGCCTTCAATAAGCTGCCTCAGAAATGATAAGCGATTTATAGTGAATTTATTTATTACTTCATTGGAACACATTTGTTTGAATTAACTGCATTTGGATTGTACAAGGAATGGACACAATTCCAAAAATGTGCTATTTTTAGTAGTCTGGTCTGCTGCCTTGTTGTAGCTAGAACTCCGGGAGAGATCCAAATCATTCTCAGTGCCAGTTTGGCTGGATTGTTCTTAGCCCCAATGTCTTTTGTTGTTGTTTGTTTTTTTTTAATGGGTTAATGCTACCTAAAAAAGACAAAAATCAACCTTTTCAAGTGTGTGCATGTGTGTGTCACAGTATCACCACAAAAGTCAGTGTTACTGTTGCAACTCCTGTCTATCTGGTCTCTTTGTTCTCTGGGACGTCTGCACTTTATCCAGGGACCATCGTGGGTACCCACATACTGTGAGGGCTTTCCGAAGTTGTTGTTCTTTAGCCCTTCCCTCTGCAGTTGTGAGCACCTGTAGGGCTCTGTGTTGAAGAGTCCTGATCACCCCGAGCTTGTGTTCAAGGGGGTGGTTTGAGCCAAAGAACAGATATTGGTCAGTGTGAGTTGGTTTTCTGTAAACCCCTGTCTGGAGCTGCCTGTTCTCTCCAATCGTAACATCACAGTTCAAGAAGGCTAAATGGTTGTTTCTGGCATCCTCACGTGTGAACTTGATATTGGAGTCCACCGAGTTGATGTGTTCTGTAAAGTTCTCAACCTCCTGTTGCTTGATTTTAACCCTTGTGTCATCGACATATCTGAACCAGTTACTATGAGAGATGCCCGTGAAAGACGTCAAGGCTGTCTTCTCCACTCGCTCCATGTACAGATTGGCCACAATGGGGGATACCGGAGACCCCATCGCACAACCATGGATCTGCCTGTAGTAATTCCCCCTAAACAGGAAATATGTGGTGTTAAGTGGTGTGAGTTTGGTCCTTTCAAGTAGAGACGCATCCTCCAGCAGTCTCTGCCTCATAGCTGAGACAGCCTCAGCGGTGGGGATGCAGGTGAACAACGATGTCACATCAAATTACACCATAGTTTCATCTGCCTCCAGCTGCAGATCCTTGATCTTGTTCACAAAATCTTGTATGTTCTTCACATGGTGGTCTGAGTTACCCACTAGAGGAGCCAAAATCCGCTTGAGGTGCTTGGCCAAATTGTACGTGATGGAATCAGTGCTACATACAATAGGCCTGAATGGCACGTCCTGTTTGTGGATTTTGGGCAGTCCATAGATGCATGGAGTGGCATCCCCAGGGTACAGTCTGTAGTATGCCTGCCTGTCGATGAGTCCCTCTTTCTCCAGGTTTTGGAGGTAGCTAATGATTTTCTTCTTATAGCCGCTCGTGGGGTCTCTCTTCAGACGTTCGTAAGTATTGGAGTCACTGAGCAGATTGTTATTCTTGGCCTCATAGTCCAATGTGTTCAGGACCACCGTGCTTCTGCGATTTGAAGCGAAACGTCCTCGCGTCAAGCAACCCACTCCAGTCGAAGATTCAAGCTTCTCTACCATTAAAAAAAAAACGCAGTGATAACTGACCAAACAGCGTTTGTTATGACATATTTCTGCTGATATGTGACTGAAAGTGGCATATTTATCGCACTGTTGCCATGTCATATAGTCCTGCGGCGTGCTGCTCACAGGACATGCATGTCCTGTCAGACAGACTTGACATTCAAATCATCTGCTGCGTGTCCACATGAACTGACGGTCCGTTTCAGCTGGGACAGCCTGTCAATGTCCGCGCTGTGCACGCTCTCCAGCCCGTCACAAAAGCGATATGTTTTTATGTATTTCCATGTGAGGACAGCAAGTGCACACATGCGCGTGTCCGTCAACACGGTACGTGTTCTGCAGCTGCGACGTTCCAGGACCAGAGATAGCCACGCCCCCTGTCCATTCAGCGCACAGACCAAGGTGTCACTCTGTGCCCAGATGAGATACGCCTCGCCTGGAGGGGGCGTGCGAACCACACGCTTGCCATGTGTTGGGGGGCGGGGGAAGTGCATGAAACTCACACACGCTTGTATTGTGGGGGAAGCCGACACTCTGGCACAGCACATGTGTACTTGCCAACTTCATACTCCTGGGAGCACTTAAGACAAATTTCACCGCCAGCTCGAAAGTGTTCGTCTGCTGACTGTTTTTGTGCTAATAGAGCGAATGGCCACACATTTTCTAAGTGCCAAGCAAGCGGTGTTAGATGTTCGTGTGTGTCACCTGGAATTTGGCCAACACCTGCCGCAAGAGGGTTCGATGGGCTCTCACAGGGCACACTCTGTTTTTCAGCCACTGGTGTGCGCAAACAGTTGTAGCAACAGGTGTACGAGGCATTGGCAGCAGCTCAGATTTTACACGTATTGCATACGACTCCTGCTTCATGCGCAATTCAGCCACATTTGTACAATGCGTGAAGGGGCCCTAAGGAATTCCCTGCAGATAAATATGTTCTCTTCATTAAAATGAGCTGTAATTTTGCAACATGTTACAAAAATAAACCATTATAATGCTTGGATTTCATCAGAAACTAAATTGTGTCAGTTTTCTGAAATTTGAAAGGTACAACCTTAACCTAGGGAGTTGTAGAAACAACATGGTCTCACGGCATTGTTGTGTGGGCCGCTGAAGAGGAGGTACTGCTGGCCCACCACCACCAGAGGGCGCCCTGCCTGGAGTGCGGGCTCCAGGCACCAGAGGGCGCTGCCGCCTCACAGGAGCAGCCGGGGTGACAGCTGTCACTTATCACCGACGACAGCTGTCATCAATCATCTGATCTTCAGTGGTATATCAGCAAGACGGCATCTCCACCTCATTGCCGAGATATCGCTCTACGAAGAGGTAAATTCTCAGCTGACTGTATTGTGGAATAACTGTTGCTTGTGTGACTTGGACAGCATTTACTCTGTTCCTTTTTTTGACGAGAGGTGGAGGTGATTTCCCACCATACGTGTTGCTGGGTGCACACGCACCCACTTCTAACTGTGTTTGCTCCTCGCCAGCAGTACCAGATCCGACACGCGTAGGCAGTGGCCACCTGGGAGTTCGGGACTTGGCGGCTCCAGTATTCCCGGGGTTCGGTGGCGGTGGAAATCGTGTGGTTCCGGTTCGACTTGGACTGACGTCTCCTATCTTCGAGCCTGCCCACATAACACTGTGTATATTGGAGTTCATATTGTAATCTGTCGTTGTTGTTGTGCAATTTCACAACAGTAAAGTGTTGTATTTGGCCTTATCCATTGTCCGTTCATTTGCGCCCCCTGTTGTGGGTCCATGCTCTTACACTTTCACAACAGGCATGTCGTGATTAAGCAGCACGAAATGCACAGTAGTCTATTGGTTCATGATATTGTGATGAAAAGCGCCTCATTTTTGTCACAGCAGCACAAATTAATTTACGAGTTCAGTGGTACGAATGTTTTATGAGGAGAATTCATTCTAATACATTCTGTGATGGCTGCACGAAATTAAAAGTGAAGCAGTGGGCTCGGGTGGTTATGGTTTGGGTTGGGGGAAGGAGTAGGCTTAGGTTATCGTTAAGGTTAGGGTCGGGGCTGGGAGTAGGGTTAGTAATAGTGAGTTTAAAAAAAACTCTGTCACAAAAATTTGACCCATTTCGTGACGGGAGCACGAAAAAAAAAAACAGTAGCTAAATATTATCAAGAGATATGTACTCCATTTCACAGTAAATAAATGGATGTCAGTATTGTAATTCAGCCTTTCCAGGAAAAAAAAAACATATTATTAGCAACCCAGTTAGCAAATTAGCCTGATCCAGTTAATGGCTGGCCAAGCTAGGTAGCTTGGCTACTTAGCATCTCGCTGTCTTAATAATAGACTTTTTCCAGTTTGTGTATCTACAGAGCAGTAGTTAATAAAGTTTGATGTATGTGCTATATACACAGAAGCATTTTAAATGTGATACTTGAGCAGGTGTTTTCATTTATTAAATTAAATGTGCCAAGGTCTCAAAATTTAGATCTGCTCAAGAAGTCAAACTCATCATTCAAATAATCTGCAAATATCCTGTGTTGACTTACTTATAGTGAACTTTCACATGTGAATTTGGACCTACACATAATTGCAGCGCTATTCTGAGTTTGGCGCTACGTCACTTCGGCGAAGTGGCCAATGTGAAGGCAAGAATTCATACTTCCGCAACTGGTCACTCGTTGAAAACACGCTCGGGCTGTATGCTGTTCTACTGAAATCAGTCGGTTTACTTTTGTCTCTAACTTGCTTCTAACAGCCAGCGGACAGCTCTCATTGTCTCGAACAGTGAGATTTATACACTAAGATCACCTGAAATGAACCATCGTACATTAAATTGACGAGTCTGACCCCTTTGTTTTCACCGACAAAACCCGCCCCTCGAGGTTAAATGCCCGGATGACTGACCTTGAGAATACTGATACTAATGACCTTTGAGGCAACTGCAATAAATAGTGCCTGAAAAGACAGTATATATTAGAAAGAGCTGTGTACTACATTTTAAATGTCTGTCAGCTTTCTAATTCAGCTTTTCAATGAAAGAACTTATCAACCCAGCTAACAAATTAGCCTGGTTCAGTTAATGTCATGGCTGGCAAAGCAAGGTAGCTTGGCTACTTAGCATCTCACTGTTTCAAAAGTAGACTTTTTCAGCTTTTTGTAGCTGCTATATACACAAGCATTTATATATGACATTTAATTTTAATTTTCAGTTCAATGTGCCACAGCCCAGGATTCATATGTGCTCAAGGAGTCAAACTAATCATTCAAATAATCTACAAATATGTTGTGTCAACTTACTTTTGGCAAAGTTTCACATGTGACTTTGTGTCAGTACCTCATGAGAGCGCAATACTGATGATAACCTTTGATGTGACGGCAGTAAACAGTGCCCAAAATGTCAACCACTTAGCTAGTCATCCACTATTTTATAATAAAATAATAACTGTTATTTGAAATGTCACCAGCTCTTTGAGAAAATGCTTTATTATTAGCAACAAAGCTAGGAGATTAGCCTAGCCCAGTTACATAATACTGATCATCCTTACTTCATTACTTTGCATGTAGGAGACTCAAAAGAATTCTGAGCATGTTTCATGCTTTTAACAGTGATCATAATCTGACATTTGACAATTTTGGAAACTCCCAAAGTGTGTGCCACATTTTGTTCAAAATCAGATTCTTTGACCTTTGCCATAATGAAGTCTTGTAGTGCAATTTTGGGGGCAAACTCCATAGACATATCATGTCTGGAGTAGGCCAACAAACAGGACAGACAAGACATAATCTTGGCCACAATGATTGACATGTGGCAAATTTGACCCTGCTGTCCAATTCCAGAACCCACCTCCACATGTGTACCACATGTTTTGCAAATCTGAGTGAAAATCTGAGTGACTTTGACCCCAGTATTAACCGATGCTAAATGTGATGCTGTTGGGTAATTTCAAAATGTACCTACACATGTGCAAACTGGACAACATCTGGGTGAAAGATCAAAATTGTGATATTTGACATTATATAATGGCTGAGTGGATACTTGTCATTTGATTGGTGCTTTGTACAGTATGTCACGTGACATGGATTATTCTTCCTGTTTGTGTTGCATTTCATTTAGAGTGCAGTTTGGTTCCATTTAGAGTGAAAATTTGGTTCCATACGTTTGGTACCATTGCACTCTGCGCACACACACACACACACACACACACACACACACACACACACACACACACCCCTATACACACATGCATGCACACACCCCCACGCACATATACGCGCATGTGCATGCACATACACACGCACACAACGCGCGTGCGCACACATACAAACGCACACAAAACAAATCCAGCGCGATGTAAAACGTCTGACATGACTTTTTTGCTGCACTGAGGAAATACAGTCTTTTTTTTTGTTTTGGTAGTACACGCATGCACAAGCGCCTTCCCGCTTCTGTGAGCGCGCACTGCGTGCATGGTCACACAAGCTGGGCGGCACTTAGCTTTAAAACAAACATGGCAGAGTTTGTTTTGCTGATGGACGACGATTTGATGCACGGCATGGTGGACTTCATCGTCAGAATTAATTTTGGCCAATTTAAAGTTTGTGTTGGATTGTTGATGTCAAAGCAGCAGTGACGACACACCAAAGTCGATTAATTTCTGATGTTTTTTTGTTTTTTTTCGCTGCACTGAGGAGGTACCAAAATGTAAGTCCCCTTTCTTTTGTTTGTAAATTAATAAAATATCAAATGACAAGGATCTATTTTAGCCGTTATATAAAACAAATAATGAATGTTTTTGCATTCTTTCAATGGAACGAATATCTAATTCGGAGAATTCAGAGAGAAAACATTTGTACCACTGAACTCATAAACGCTCCATTATTTGTATACTATTGAACTTGACCTCTGCACAAACAAATCCTTAAAGAGAGCAATTCTGAGGTTGACTATCATCCACATATCAATTTTTATGGAAATTGGACAAAGGACCTCGGAAAAGTAGGCCACCGAACAGACAGACAAGCTTTGTTTATATTATAGTATGATCATTTAATCTCGCAGTTGTACTGTCTCGTATTTCTGAGAAGTGATTAGCATGTCACTGACAACACACTAACTACAAATCAGTACATTACTAAGCATTCAGCCTGTCTACAGCCTGCTCAGCCACTCATTATCCTCTTTCCTTCCTTTTACCGTGTTAGTGTAAACTTGTTCCACTCCACATGTTGGGAAAGTGTAAGTACACGGACCCACAACAGGGGGCGCAAATGAACGGACAATAGAATAGGTCAAATAACAACACTTTACTGTTGCGAACGTGCACAACAAACACAACAGATTCCACAATAGATCAAAGGTCAAATTACAAGGTGTCGTGTGGGCAGGCTCGAAGATAGGAGACGCCTGTCCAAAGCAGAACCGGAACCACACGATTTCCTCCGCCACCAGACCCCGGGAATACTGGAGCCGCCAAGTCCCGAACTCCCAGGTGGCCACTGCCTCCGCGTGTCGGACCTGGTACTGCTGGCGAGGAACAAAAACACAATTAAACGTGGGTGCGTCTGCACCCAGCAATCTGCACGGCAGGGAAGCTACCTCCACCTCTCGCTGGAGAAAAAGTCTGTTATCACTCACAAAAATCACAACAAAAAGGCTTTCTATCAAGCAGTCAGGCTGAGGATATTACCTTTCAGGTAGAACGATATCTCGGCAAAGAGGTGGAGATGACGTCTTGCTGATATACCGATGCAGATCATATGAGTGGTGACAGCTGTCACAGGTGATGAGTGTCAGCTGTCACCCCGGCTGCTCCTGTGAGGCGGCAGCGCCCTCTGGTGCCTGGAGCCCGCACTCCAGGCAGGGTGCCCTCTGGTGGTGGTGGGCCAGCAGTACCTCCTCTTCAGCAGCCCACACAACACCACAACCCTGTTTACTACAGACTCCTTTGTGTTCCTTTTCCTTTCCCTCCCTCCTTTTTTCGTCCTCGTTGCCTTTGGGTAAACATTTGTCAGTGTAACGCAAGTGTCTCAGGTAAAGATATGCAGATTAACTCCAACTCATTTGCATAACGATCTCTTATTTGCCAGTCTAATTACCAAGGCATGTCGACGGTGTCCCAGAACTGCCCTCAGGGTTCATTAGCGGGCTTCGTTAAGAGGTTTGTTAATGGGCAACTAATCGCTTCCTCCTCTTTAACAAATAGCAGAGTCCCGCATAGACTCTAAGCACATGATGACGTTGATTTAAGGAGGATGCACACACACACACACACATTCACTCACACACAGATGCAATGTTCATAAAGATATATGCTCAGGGGATAAAAGAGTCAATATACTAAAGATGGTTCTAGGACAATCCATGCACACACATGCACAAGCATGCACACACGTACACACATGCAAGGGCAGATGTGTGTGGGGGGAGGGGGCATGCACCCCCAGGCTCCTCCCCCATTTCATGGACCAAAAAAATTAAAATCCCTGCCGAATGCTGTTCCTGAACACTCTATTCAGCAACAAGTCACTCAGCTAGATACATTTATACCAGACCATGATTATGCAAGGGTGTTCACTTTTTTGGCCACAGACATTTCAAATTTTCTCTGTTACATGTCATCATGGCACCACAGCATCACATTTAAGATTGTACAATACAAGTTAAAACAGCTTATAAAGTTTCTTTTCTCTGTGGTGTAATTTGTGGTAAAATATGTGCCAAAATGCAGGAAATGGCACCTAAAAATAAAAAAATAAAAATTCTGGATCCCAGCGACTCCCCCCCCCCCCCACGTCACACTTTACTCGTTAACAAATCCACACCCCCCTTCACAAATGACATGATTTGAATGCATGAGTAATGCTACCAGAGAGATAGTGGGTTATTTCTTCAGCATTTATTTCACCCTATAAAGAAATTGTTACAGAAATTGAAAATAAAAGAATGAAATAACATCTCTTATAGTTCCTACCCTTTAATAAAACCAATCTCATGTATATGAATATCTGAACTTATCTAAAGAATTACAGCACCAAATGCACTTTTTTCTAGTATGTATAGTGAATGTACTGCTGGCAACTAATTTCTGAAGATACACACGAGATAATTAGAATTTTTGTATATTGCCTATACCAATATTTCATATACTGTGTGTGTGTGTGTGTGTGTGTGTGTGTGTGTGTGTGTGTGTGTGTGTGTGTGTGTGTGTGTGTGTGTGTGTGTGTGTGTGTGCGTGTGCCTGTATGCATGTGTGTTTGTATGTATGCGTGCCTGTGTGTTTCACATCAGTGTTTCTGAAGCTAGGAAAGGATTCACTGCCTTGCTCAATGGCAGTGTAACACAGACAGTCATAGAAACATTGCTGAAATATAGATGTGTTTAAAATTTATAACCCATGAACCATCATTCATGTCTTTTCGTAGAATATAAATCAAAAATAAATCATAATGTGCCTCATGTCCCTCAGCTTCATGTCACATGTATTTTTGGGTTTCTACATTTTTAAGATTAAAAAGCTTACTGTATGTACTGTATGTGATACAAAACAGTACTGCAGATAATAACTGGTTCAGGGCTTTTTTAAACAAAACAAAATCCAACAATTGTTTTGTCCTGCTTATTACCCAATATAACAAGGACAAGCGCATACTGTTTTCGACATATTGCACCAAACAATAAAACAATTGGCCTTTCTCGCACTGTAAATGGTAAATGCTTTTCCATCTTTACCAGAAGCTCAAAGCGCTTTACACTAATGCCTCGTATTAGTGTAACGCTGGCTCACAGATCTGGCAACTTGTTTCCGAAGGATTGTTTGTTGTTGTGACGCTATTCTGAACTTCACACGGTTGTATACGTTTCTTTTATTTCTGTTTAGCACTCTTCTGGTTATTAGTTGTATCTACTCTGAATTATTTAACTATAGTCCTGTTGTAATTCGCTAGCAGTTAGCATTCGCTAGAAGTTAACATTCACTAGCACTTAGCATTTGCTAGCATTTAGCTTTCACTAGCTAGGTTGACTCCTCCCTTCCCACCCCTCGTTATTTTTATAGCTGGTTCTTTTTACCTGGTTAATACTTCTGTTAGTTTTTCAGTCGAACTGCTGTGAATTTTAAGTAAATATTTTACTCCTGTGTAAATCTTAGGAACGGCTAGCATTTTTGCTAGCAGTTAGCTTGCGTTAGCAACTTCGGATCCTCGTTTTCATTTTTTCATTTCGTTTTTTATATACTTCTGTTAGTTAACTGTTAGTGTAACTGTTGTGAACTTTAGCTTAGTACTTTACTCTTGTGTTAATCTTAGGAGTGGTATACATATATTTACTGTTCCTACATTTCTAATACTTCTGCTACTCTTTCAGTGTAACTAATGTGAACTTTAATTCATTTATTTGCGTCTGTGTGAGCCTTAGGAGTGGTTAGCTTATCCATTATTGGTTAGCTTGTGCTTGCATGGCTATACTCTTGAATTTCCTAGTGCACAAAGTACACTACTTTACACCCTCCATAAATCCTACGTAATGTTGGAAGATAGGGTGGCTCTCTTAGAGAGCCGTGTCCGTAAGTTAGAGCAGCTTCTTAGCGCAGTGGAGTTAGATGTTACAGGCACTCCAGATGAGGTTAGTGCTGGGCTGGCTGGCGAGCCCATTAGCATCAGCCTAGAAACACCAGCTGTGGAGGACGGTTTTTGGACTGTGGCAAGGCGGAGGAAGACCCGTAGGGCTTGGTGCCCGGTTGTGGCACCCCGATCACACTTGCCACTGCGAACTGTGAATCGGTTCTCCCCCTTGGATTTACCTGATGTGAATTCTCAGAGCCCACAAGTGATTTTCACTCCTATCTCCAAGCCGAAACACTGGACATTAGTGATAGGGGATTCTATCACCCGCAAAGTCAGGTTACAGACACCGGCTGATGTTAAATGTATTCCTGGGGCCAGAGCTCCCAACATTGCATCCCATGTTAGGGTGCTGACGTTGCAGAAGGGAAGACAGACAAAGGAACATGACATGAGATATAGTCACATAGTTATTCACATCGGCACCAATGATATCAGGATGAAGCACTCAGAGGTCACAAAAATGGACATAGAGAGGACTTGTGACCTTGCCAGAAAGATGTGTCAGCATCGATTAATAGTCTCTGGTCCCCTCCCCTCCCGGGGTACTGATGAGACGTTTACAAGGCTGACATCATTAAATAGGTGGCTGGCACAGTTTTGTCAACAGCAAGGCTTTAGCTTTATTGATAACTGGCCTTTGTTCTGGGGCCACCGTGGCCTGCTGATGCCGGACGGCCTCCACCCTACTGGGGACATTAGGAACATTAGGAAGCTACAGCAGGCCACGGAGCAGGTGATTAGAGACCCTGCAAGGCTTATGAGAAATGTGGGTGTGGAATCCATTAGCTTAGCGGGGAAATTAAGTTCAGAAAATCCACTGTGGTGATAGTGCAGTTAATCCGCCAGGAAGGGAAATTCAACAAGTTGAGACTGTGGCCTGCTCCCGTAGACGTGTCCATAAAAATCATAGAGGGATATGCTTTGCAAACTTAATACCCATTACTATATTGGATCATGTTGAAATTGAGGATGGCCCAGTAGTTGTTCCAGTAATAGCAAAGATTTTGTGTCTGCTACCTACAACGCGCGTGGAATGTGTCAAACCTAAACCTACTTCTAGGCATCTTATATATGCTACTCTGGAACCACCCCTAAACCCAAACCGTTCAACTGTCAACCCCACTGAGGTCCTTAGACTGAGTCTCATTAACATAAGATCACTGTCCTCAAAATCACTGTTGATTAATGATTTAATTATTGATCATCACTTAGATATGATTGGGTTATGTGAAACCTGGTTTAAACCTACAGCTGTCCTCCCCTTAAATGAAGGCTGTCCACCAGCATATACATTTAGTCACGTCCCTCCTGATGAGAAGCAAGGCGGGGGTGTTGCTCTTATTTATAAATCTAGGTTTAGCTTATTAGCTGTTGGGGGGTCACAAATATAATTTGTTTGAGCATCTGATTCTCCGCTCCGCTCAGGATATTACGCATTGCCAAGGTCAGAAGAATAAAAATCAGCCGTATTACTTTGTCACTGTATAATCTCTTTGAGCCACTGCAGTCTGCTTTTAGAAAATATCATTCCACAGAGATGGCTCTCACTAAAGTGGTGAATGATCTTCTGCTTACATTGGACTCGGACACCACTACAGTTATGCTGCTGTTAGATCTCAGTGCTGCATTTGGTACAGTGAATCATCATATTCTACTTGATAGGCTAGAAAATCATTTTGGGATTACTGGGAGTGCCCTTGCATGGCTGACGTCATACTTGACCAGTTGTTCTCACTGTGTTTTGTACAGTAACACTACCTCTAACCTTAGTGACATGAAATTTGGGGTTCCTCAGGGGTCTGGCTTAGGCCCCCTGCTTTTCTCCCTTTATATGGCACCCCTTGGGCACATATTGCGGCGTTTTGGGATTACCTTTCACTGCTATGCAGATGATACTCAGTTATATATGCCGATAACTGCTGGTAATCTTGTTCACATAAAATTCTTAGAAGATTGCCTTGCAGCAGTGGGAAGTTGAATGTCTAGAAACTTCCTATGTTTAAACTCTGAAAAGACTGAAATGATGGTTCTTGGTCCAGTGAGACATCGGCATCAATTTGACCAGTTAACACTCAGCCTAGGCTCGTGTGTCATACATCACACTGACAAAGTGAGGAACCTTGTGGTAATTTTTGATCCTTCGTTGTCCTTTGGCCTCCATATTAGAAATATTACTAGGACTGCTTTCTTCCACCTGCGAAATATAGCGAAGATTCGTCCCATCCTGTCTATGGCTGATGCTGAGACCCTGATCCATGCATTCATCTCTTCTAGATTGTACTACTGCAGTGTTCTATTTTCTGGTTTACCGCAGTCTAGCATTAGGGCTCTCCAATTGGTTCAAAATGCTGCAGCCAGACTTTTGACATGAAGCAGAAAGTTCGACCACATTACACCCATTTTGGCATCTCTTCACTGGCTTCCTGTCCCAGTGAGATCAGATTTTAAGGTTCTGCTACTAACCTATAAAGTTATTCATGGACTGGCACCTCCCTACCTAGCTGACTTAATTAAACCTTACGTACCGGCCCGGGCTTTACGTTCTCAGGGTGCAGGACTACTTTGTGTCCCTAGGGTGAATAAGAAGTCTGCGGGTCACAGAGCTTTCTCTTATCGTGCCCTTGTTCTGTTGAATGGTCTCCCTGCGTCAATAAAACAATCAGATTCTGTGGAGACTTTCAAGTCCAGACTTAAGACGCACTTATTTTCCCTTTCATATGGCTAGAATACTGGAACAGTTTTGCTTTACGCTTTTTACTCTTAATTCACGTTATTAGTAATTGGAGCGGGCCGCAGCCTCAACTTCACCTAAATTCTGGGTCTTTTATTGAAGCTTAGGGCTAGCGGCCAGCGATCACCTTAGTATTTCTTCTGTTTTTCTTGTTGATTAATGCTGGCAAATTATACAGTTTTTTTTTTGTTTTGTTTTTTTTTTTTGTCTTTCTGATGCCTGATTCTGTTTTTTCTCTGTTTAAGGTGCAGCTCCATCCAGAGATGGGAGTTGTGTTTGTGTTGGCGACCCTCCTGTCCTGTGCACCAACAGCAATTCTTGTATATTCGTCTGTGAATTATTTCTGTAATTTATGTTTGTAGCATGGCCCAAGCAGAGGGTCACCCCTTTGAGTCTGGTCTGCTTGAGGTTTCTTCCTCAGAGGGAGTTTTTCCTTACCATTGTTGCTCTGGGGGTTGGTAAGGTTAGACCTTACCTGTGTGAAGTGCCTTGAGGCAACTCTGTTGTGATTTGGTGCTATATAAAGGAAAATAAATTGAAAATTGAAATTGTATTTACCCATTCACACACACACTCACACACTGATGTCAGGGTGCACAGGGTGTCTGTCATTTGATGTGGATATTTTATACATGGGAAAGCAATCCTGTTGCCATGGATAAACAAATCAGACAGAGCCAGCAACTTGTCTACTGTCGAAGTTCAGTGAAGGACTTTAAAATTTAAAGCCCTCCTAGCAAGTGACCAGTGGTGGGCACAGTTCCGCTAATTCGCTAACCGCTAATTATCGAAGCTAACATTTTCATTATCAGGTTAACTTTTCAGACAACTGAACATCATTGGATCATTTGTCTTCTGATAAATTTTGGTCCGATAATTTTTAGACCGCTAACATATTATTGCAAGCTTAGTGAATAAAGCTTTAACAATTAATAAACATTTTTAAAGTCTGAAATCAAAGACTTTAGAGCCTATCTGTTAAATGTTTTGTAGCAGACATACAGTTCTATCCCCTACGAACAGAGGAGAGCTGGTTTCAAGAGAAACCGCTCTATCCTTTGCAGTCAGCGCAGAACTGGCCACAGAAAACAAACAAAACTATTTTTCTTGATACCCGACTATCCAGCCAGCAATATCACCCAGATCATCCAGAGGCATACAATTTTAACTTATGGTTAAAATTTTAACCAAACTAATTTTGGACAAGTTATTTAAATTAATGTCACGTCTTAAGTTTTATGAAGTGAAAATATCAGCTATATGTTTTAAAGTATTGCACTAATTTTAAAGGTTTTAGTGTGGAAATGGTGTGTGCAGTGCATTATGAGTGCTGTAAAAGTTCACAACAGGAGAATTTGAGATGCTCTGATCAGGCTCCACATGGACAACAGCATTAAACCCTTTGTATATTGTGCCTAAAACTCTCGTGAATATATTCTCTGGGTTTAGAGATGTTGTTATTGTGTTTGTTTTATGTAAAAATGCCAGAAGAAGCTCAGGTTGCTTCTCCATTATTTTCAATTGGAATCACTGTGAGCTGTAATCGCTTCTTGTAATCACAACTTGACTTTTGGCTTTTGCAAATGGCTTTTTTTTTTAACATGTGAAAAAATGGCATATTTTACAAAAGCACATGTATATGTAAACCAACGCACACTTCACATTAACGTGTTTGGTTTTACATAGAATGAATAAGTCAACCAATCAGTGTTAGCGGAGGCTATTTTACCCATAATCCCTTTGGCATCTGTCTGTGTTTGTTACAAAACTTCAGAATGAGTGCATTATTTAAAATTAAAAGATATGTGTTATATTTTAACTTTGTACAAATGACAGAATTGTCATTAATATAGTTATTCTATACAGAATAATTTGATTTATAAATAATAAGTGAAAACTGCTTTATTGCTTTATTTTCCAAGACCTCTGCCTCACGGCAGAACAGCTGTATGCAGTTAAGGAATAATGAGTTGTTTTTTTTTGTGTGTGACAACCTGGTAGTCAGGCTGTGGTAGAGAAAAATATGTAGTAAACAGGAGCTTCCAGCAGGGGGGCACAGAGACAGAAGTGGTGATTCATTGTTTAGGTTTGTGATTATGGTGTTAAAACTTAATTTTGAAAGTTATCGGTTAGCTGTAGCTTCCGATTAATTTTGGGTAGTTCATCGGTTTAGCTTTATAAAAGATAACTTTTCAGTTAGCTGATTAGCTGTTATTGAAGCTAACTTTTTGGTTAGCTGTGCCCACCACTGCAAGTGACATCATCTGGAAGTAAGACTTCTACATTTGCAATTTCCTTCATGCAATTTAATTGTATTTTTCTTTAGATATGTAGGTCAGCGTACCATTGATATGTTGCAATTTTATCAAACTAATAGTGTGCTGGACCTGCCTCTGGACTGCTCCAGATTGAAAGGGTTAAGATAATGCTCTTTTTATATAAAAGAATCAACAAACGTACTGAAGGACATACAGACAGAGACTGACAAGTATAACAATACCCCACTGACAAAGCTTTTGCCCAGGTATAAAGACTGACATCTGAAAAGTGACTACTTGAATAAAAAGTCAATGTCCAACAATGTATTGTGTAGTTTTTTTCTTCACTCTCCAAACAATTCCACCTCACATTACAGAACACACATCAAGCCTAAGTGATATCACATATAGCGGACGGGGATATTGTAGTGCTGGATTATCTTCAGTGGCTGCTCCTGCATTCTAACATAGTGAATGGTTGTGCGTCATACTGTATGTGACTGCACAAACACTGCGATCGCAAGGAGCCAGCCTGCTGTGTGTTCAGGTTAGCAGGGATACAGCCGTTGATAGAGTGTTTTTCATTTCATGCACCCACATTGTGAAACAGTCTACAGGCTGAAGATAGATGATGTTCTTAACTGCCTACAACCAATGATGTTGTGAAATTCTTATCTTAATGTTTACAGGTTTTTTTTTTTTATTATTACTGTGCTTTGATTGTACGGTGTTTTGTTGTTGTTGTTAGTGTCAATGGTGGGCACTGTACAGATAATCCAATAACAGATAATTATCAAAGCTAATGTTTTTGCTAGCAGATTAGCTTTTCAGATAAGTTTTAAAGCCATCATTGGACCAATTATCTTCCGATATATTTAGTTCCGATAACTTTCAGTCCAATAACATTTGTTTTTTGTTTTTTGTTTTTTTGCTGGTAAAATGAGCAAAGTTTAACGGTCAAAAACATTTGTAAACTCTAAAATCAAACATTTTAGTCCATCTGTTGTGAGTTTGCCTGTCGCTTGCTGGTGATGTCATCATTAAACGCAAAACGTGATTGGTTGGTCGATGCAGGGTGCAGTGTGGGTAGTGTAGTTCAGGTTCACTTTGGACGTTACAGTAAGTGAGTCCACTGAACACAAAAACAAAATGGACTAGTTTTAACTTTTTTTTTTTGTGGCTGTAATTTAATCACCAAGACTCTGTGGGGGAGAGCTCTCACAGTGCAGCTGTGTGTACAGAGGGACTTTTCTTCACGTTTAGACACTGCTTTGGATTTTTTTTTTTTTAAAGAACGCTTTATGTGGATTATTTATTCAGATGAATCCCACTGAAACTAACAGGTAAGAATTTATATTTACTAAGTGTATTTTACAATGCAATGCATGCAATGCATTAATGGACATATTTCAGTTGTTTAAGCCACAGAGTTCAAAGCGTGTGAAAAAAGCAGCAGCTTTTTAGTTCGTAAATGACGGTGAATACCGAGATAAACCATGACTTGTAATATTGTGTTTTACTGCTTTTGAAAGATGATGACAGTGTTTGGGGTTTTATTTTTTTAATTCAGTCATTTTTCGTGCATTCTTATGTGTTTGTGATCCTTGAATTTACCCAGCAGCGAAAAGTGAAAGTGAAACTGGTTTATCAGAAGCCAACAGCGTAATCTGATGTGGCTGCGTCCAAATCAATACTAAAACTTATCGGTTATCTGTAATAAAGATAATATTTTTAGCAGTTTTTTAGCAGTTTAGCATCATAAAAGATAACTTTTCAGTTATTGGATTAGTGATTATCGAAGCTAAGTTTTTGGTTAGCTGTGCCCACCACTGCTTATTGTTCTAATCATTTCATTTTTACATCAATTTCCAAAGTCATGGAAAGTTGCTACATATATGTTTTCTGAGTTATTATGGTAATCTTCCCTGGACTGACTCACTCACTCTGTAAGTTGTGTTTAGTACAGGGAATTTTGTTTTTGCCTTTAAAGATTTGCTTAGAATACAAAATAGGAATTTGACAGTTACATTATGATAAATCTCTTAACTTGTACAAATCTAATCAATAGTGCCTGTCATATCTGTCATGTCTCATTTGACAGATATTCAACAAAAAATGATAAATGGAAACACACACACACACACACTTCATCAGTATTCACAAAACCAATGAGGTTACAATTGCACAGGGAAAGTATTAACACAGCAGGATGCACATCTAACATGAATCTCAAATACCATCACTGAAGCTGATGATATAATAAATACATTAATGTGGGTCATGTAAACACTAATGATCATGTAGTAGGCCACTGCAGAAGCATGTGTATGAAGATAACATAGGACAAGGCAGCGAAACTTTAGCTTCGATAACCACTAAACCACAAACTGGAAAGTTAACGGTTATAATGCTCAGCTGATAAGTCACTAAAATATTTAGCTGAAGCTATTAATAACTGCTAACTTTTATTCCTTATTCTTTGGCTTGTTTTTTTTTGTTGTTGTTTTTTTTTGCATTAAAATCCCTGAAAAACAGACATAAAGAGCTGAAATTTTAATGTTGAAGTGTAAACATGGGGGTTCCCAAAAAGGTTCAGCAAGCCAATATCAGATAATGATCAATATGTACGGAAACAATTAAATGGCCAATGAAATTTAACAGTTTACAGTCAACATACAATTTATTCACAGAACAGAAATTATGAAACAAATACATAGTAAAAAAGACAAATACACATGTGGATATAATCAAATAATACAGTAACTCTGGAATTACCTCCTGCTCCTTCTATTTGTTGCCTTTGCATTCCACTTTCACTTTTTGGATTAGTGTATAAACTCCACTAAGAACAATCGTGTGTGATTTTAGGGTTTATAAATATTTCTGACTGTTAAACATTACCCCCCACCCCCCACCCCCACCCCCAAAAAATGTTAGCCAACTTAAAATTAGCAGAACTAAATTTAGTGCCATCTAAATGGTTTATATATGGTTAAAGTTACCTGGAAGATCTAATCTGTTGATGAAATGTTAGCTTTGCTAATTAGGTGTTTGCAGTTTGGCCAAAGTGCAGCAACCACTGAAAAATTCAACTCAGTAGTCTCTCTAATATCACACTTAATAGGCTGTCTACAAAACATTATGAAAGGAACACACACTTCATCCGTATACACAAAACCATTTACGCACGTCTGATAAGGTGGCGATCACACTTGAAATGTATGAACACAGCAGTATGCTTTTCTAGCATGATTATCGAATAGCATTAACAATTCAGTGAAGCTGATGATATAATACAGTAATACGGTAGTGTGGGCCATGTAAATACTAATGATCATGTCAGACACTGCACAGATCCAAAGACCATTACTGACATCAGACTGGAAAAGGTCAAATTTTCGGTTTAAGATCAGTCTGCAAAGGCTAAATCTTTGATGATCACTGAGTCAAGTCTCCTTTTGAGAGTCTCTGCAATCATTGGTCTGCCCTAATCTACAAATGCAGCTTTTAGTTATCCGCTCCAAAAGACATGCAGAACAGCATAAGTTCTTCTAGAGGACTCAGATTTTTAAGCAGTCACTCAGAATCTGTTAATTAACAGAAGAAGGTGTTTCCATTCATCATCAGCTCTCAACTAACAGGAACCATACTGTCAGGGTTTAGATTTTGTTTTATTGTGTTTGCTCTGCTTAGTTAGGTTATGTTTTGTGATTTTTCTTGTGGGGTTTTTCTGCTTGGTCTTGGTCTGTCCCTTTCTCTCTTATCTGTGTCTCCTGGTGGTGACCAGGGCACACTGTTGGGACATACCCCTAATCTGGTGGTTTCCACACACCTGCTTCTAATTGGTAGCTCATCACCAGGGTGTATATTTGCTTCACGGGTTGCACGGTTTATTCGCCAGTTCGTTGTGCTTTATGCCTTCGCTTCATAGCCAGTTTTATGTTTTTCTCAACCTCTTTTCTCACTGTGTTTTGGACTGCCTGCATGTTTATTTTACCACGCCCTAGCCTAATGCTTCTGACACTGTTGTTGATTTTTGACCTCCTTTCCGTGTACCAGACCCTGCTTGTTGTTCCAGTAAAACCTTGTTGCCAAATCCCATCTGAGTCTGAGTTCTGCATTTGTGTCCAGCCATCCGGTACCACAGGTCCTGATACATACAACAACATCACCATTTTACTCACCTCTCACTGTCTACAGGTCACTGTCAAGACGTCCCCTCCTCCAGGTAGAGAAGGGGACAGGCTCCGCACCTGCCATTTCCATTGGCAGGATTCATTACCATCTCAAGTCTACTCTCTGCCTTGATAGGGACCAGTGACAAATCTAATTCACCATAGACTATAACATTCTGTGCACTATATTGTTGCATTAAAATGGTCAATGTTAACTTGCTTTCTCGACTGTCTCATTACTTGTTTTGATGCAGTTTCCCCCAGATCACACAATTTGTGTGAGCCTTTTCATTCCAACATCCCATCCCATGTTTCAATAGGAACGAGAGTAGTGAGGAGCGAATTCACCAACTCCCAAACTCTAATCGATTTTCTAATCAGTGCCAGCATGTAAGAGCAGCTGTTCTTTCATTAAGGTGTGAACAGCAGGTGGAACGAAAACCACCGAGAATTAGTTCTCGTAAAACGGCGATGCCTACAATCAGCAGGTCGTTTGTCTCTCTGACCACAACTTCCCACTTCGTCTCTGAATGCAAATCTCCCACATCCCCTCTGTGACCTCCTGGAAAGCCTGAGGGCATGCTGCCAAAAATCCCACATAGTGTCCTTTTGACGGGCAGAGCGCAGCTGAGTGGTCCATGTTAAACATTATGTAGATGGACTCCTTAAACCACCAGGAATTTTGTAACTGCTGGAAACCTCCACAATAATACCAGCGTACAGGCAAAGTACAACATAGAATGAAATGTTTCTCTCTCTCTTACTTCCCTCTGCTGTTTCTGCTTTTCTGCCTTTTACTCACTCCATTTTCTTAATTTTCGCTGGTTCATCTCATTCTTAACCATCTTTGGTTCTGTCTCTTCCCTTTCTTTTGCCCTACAGTTTGCTTTTCCTTCTCTCCATCTGTCTCAACCTTTCCTCTGTCTGTTTTGTTCTCGTCATTCTCTGCAATCTACCCCTCTTTTCTGTTCAGCTTCAATAAACGTTTTTCTTTTTTTATGTCGCCTTTCTGTCACAATGCTTCATTCTAGTATTTTCTTTTTTCCCCCACAGAATGCCATGGCTCCCACTGTTTAGGGCAGAGGTCTCAAACCGGTTCCAGAAAGGGCCGAGAGGGTGCAGGCTTTCTGTGCAACCCATTTCACTGATTAACTGATTTCACCTGCTCAAAGTGATGTTACCACCTTACCACCTCAGACTGACAGCTGCGCAGCTGCACGTACTGCGAGCGGCCAGTGAGGTAGTCGATGGTCCAGGCAGCGAGATGTCCATCCACACCTGCGTCCTCCAGCTTCCCCCGCAGCAGCGCCGGTCTGATGGTGTTGAAAGCACTGGAGAAGTCAAAAAACATGACTCTCACAGCGCTCCCGCCGGTCTCCAGGTGGGTGAGCACTCACTGCAGTAGGTAGATGACAGCTGCTCAATCAAAGTATGGGCTTCTGGATTGATTGAAATGTACTATGAAGCAATCAGTGGTCCGATTTTAACTTTATAATTTGGTTGAGTGAAGCTATTGTACTGCTACTTTCACATCTTCAAACTCTCGTAAATGTTCAAAAGCCAGCACGAAACTTTCATAGGGGAAAAATCTGTTTAAGTGCTTGTTAAATGCCAATGTTTACGTCCATGCCGCTGCACGTTTATGTTTCTTCATGCTGATGCACCACGGTATCGTCTCTGCTGCACAACAGGCTTCAATCGTAGCAAAAACTATGGCTACTACAAATTCCCATGTACATGTCTAATGTGCAACCATAATAATGAAGAAAAGACGATTTACCACTTATTATTTTCACTTTGATAAGCCACTATCAGGGTCAGACTGGGAACACATTTCGGCCCTGGCATTCCTCTGGACCAGCCCACTATTGGCCCGACGAATCCACCCCCAAACACGCACACCCACCCGTCCATACCAAACCCCCAATGAACAAATACTATACACCTAAACACCATGAACACACACCTAAACACACACTTTCACTGTCATTTCACCTTGATCATAGTATAAAACGCGGACCCGGCGCCACGAGGGCGCGTCCTGATAACATTAAAGGCAATTACATATTTTAACGAAATTACAAGTTTAAATGACTATGTATATATACATAGTGTGATAAACTCATCACCCCCTTAATATTTTTTTTTTCTGATGCCGGGTCTGACAAAACGGAAGCAAATGCACACAAGTGGAAAAAAGTTTTTGTGTCTCCAAAGTGTGTGAGTGAGTGAGTGAGTGAGTGAGAGAGAGAGAGAGAGAGAGAGAGAGAGAGAGAGAGGTAATGTGTAACCACTGCTAGGATTCACACAGCAGCAAATTAAAGAGCTGAAGTCCGTAGCTGTTGCATTTAAAGATTAACAAAAGTAAAGCACAGTTAATTAAGATAAAAGAAACGATTCCAACCTTGTATCAGTAGAAGAGCGGAGAGAAGTCCAAGCGCAGAGGACTCAATCCATTCACAGGGGCGGGAGGGGCTGCCTGCTCTTCCTGCAATCTGATTGGCCACCCTGTATGCTTCTCCATTGTCATTGGCTGTTGGTCATGTCAATCATTGTGCTCGATGTAAGTCTCCATTGTGTGATCAAACGGAAACAAAACAAACCTAGAATAAGACTGCACCGTGTATAAAACACTACAGAACTTCTATTTTGACACAAATTCAGGAAGTGGCTCTGCAGCTGCGCCGATTAAATGCTGTAGCTTCACCAATCACGGACTTTCCTCGTGTTGACAGCAGCGCGTGGTTCGAGAACACTGTATATTTCCATAATCTCTATAAATATGGGAAAGGCCGGCCCACGCACGTCTAAACGTGCAGCGGCCCACCAGGCAAATGCCCAAAATCACAGCTTATCAGTCCGAGCCTGGCCACCATCTTGGTGTTGTTGATGTCATCGCTGTCTCCTGGCACAAAATACATGGGACACATACAAAATCTGCACAAAATTACATACAAATATGTAAAAAATTTCATGCACCTTTTTTCCATTTGTTTACTATGAATTTTTCATAAGAACATGCTGAATTTGGACCAAATTTATAGGAATCTGTACAAATTTTTATGCGTTACTTTTACATATGTTTTATTCCAGATTTTTTTTGTGAGAACAGGCTGAAAAATTAACAGAAAAGCAAAATCAAATTGTAAGAAATTGTTGCTGTTGCTGAGAGTATGGTTCTCATTAAATAAAACACGTTTTGTAGAACTATTTCACATAACTAGATAAAGAAAATTACATATAATGTGTAGTGTGTACTGCAGAAAAAAAAAACATGAACTATACTGGCTTACCCACTGTTTCTGTACACTCTAAAAACCTCACCTGTGCTCTACTCAATTTTTCTTTTTTTGTTGAAACATTTTTACTCTTACAAATATTGAGTAAATTAAAAACTGTGAAATCATTTAAATATACTTGATGATGAGCGCTGCTAAGTAAAAATGATCAGTATAAGTAGTCCTTTCCAAATATTCTGAATGAAATTTATCAAACAAATTAAGGATTTTCCAAAAATATAATTTGTTGACCAAATCTAAGTAAAAATGATCAGTATACATAGTCCTTTCCAAATATTCTGAATGAAATTTACCAAACAAATTAAGAATTTTCCAAAAATATAATTTGTTAACCAAATGCTAATTTATTAATAATAAATGTAAAGTTAAAATAAAATTAAGTGTTAAACTTTTAGGCATTTCATTTGTTATATCCAACTTAAACATCCAATTGAATGTGTCTCAGAGATTTTGTTAAGGCAGTAGAGCTGTTTCTTACTGTGATATATACAAAGCCACTGAATTACTTTTTAGAATGTACCTAAGTGTTAAAAAATCACCTTTCACCAAGTCATCTTTCTTAAAAAATAACCTTTCACTCTTTACACTGGGCATTAAAGGCCTTAAGATACACCTAATTTCATCTTAGGCCTTAATAACTCCAGCTATTTAAAAGCAAATTCTAATCTAATTAGATTTTTCCACAAATCTGATTGGTTAATCATGTGAGATTTCAGACTTTATAATATCGGGGTAACGGTGGCAAAATATTCGACTGTTGCACATTTAGATGTATTACTCCGCGCCTTGACTGGTGTTCTGACAAGATGTCATTCCTGTCGAATGTCATTCCTGTGCACGCATGTGCAATATAGTCAGGACACGGAACTGGTGTTAGCTGAGAGCGAGAGAAAGTCACGTACCGACAGCGCCCCCGAAATGGGTGAATTTAAGCTACCATATGAAAGTATTTCATATTTGATGGATTTTCACATTTGATGGATTACTCCGTACCCTGACCACTGTTGGAGCAATGCTGCCTCGGCTCGACGGTAAGCCTCGCCGACTGAATTACCTACAGAAAAATAAACCGTGCAAACGATGGAATTGAAATAGAATGGGAATAACCCCCTTGTGTCTGATGATTTGCGGACGTTCATGCTGTTATGTGGTCATAAATAGCCATTTTACCGGCTCCACGTAAAGCTCTATTTGTGACCGTATAACCAGCATGAACATCCGCAAATCATCAGACGCAAGGGGGTTATTCCCTAATTAGTAGCGAGATTCTTTGTATGTGAACATGAACCAGAGAACTGCAAAGGGTTTATTCTGCATCATATCTGGAAAACAGGGAAATCAGAATGTCACTACTGGCATGAAAAATGTTATAATTTGCACAAGTTTAAAGGCATGAGTGTGCTTGAACTGGCATATCGTCTCCAACACATTGTTTTGAAGACAATCCCTTTTGCTCCTACCATCTCCCAAGGACAAGAGTAAAACCACAGACGGGCTAATTGATTTGTGCATGTGACTACAACATTTGCACGCTTTCTTCCACCAACACCCCCCACCCCCGCATGGGGTTTCAGGTTTGAAATCAATTTGGCCGAGATGAAAGTTTTCAATTTCATTAGCCTGATCAAATGGAGCGCTGTTAACATGCGGTGGTAATAGAAAATCATTTAGGCCGAGCAGCTCGCACACTCTCAAAGGACTGGTTAAGAGCCACTTGGCGGAGGGAGGCAGGGGGGGGACAGTGGTGGGGGGAGAAAAAAGTGATGACAGGTAGGAAAATATTGATGAACTACAGCAAGGAGAAAAGAGAGATGAGACGGAGAGAAATAAGCAGATGGGATCTGAGTAATAATGCAGGTAAGAGACGAAAAGGAAGGAAATATAAAAAAAAAAAAATAAATAAATAAATAAGGAGGCAAAATAATAGAAAGGACATAACAGGTATGAGTGTGAAAGTGATGGATGACAATACAGGAGTGATTAAATGAGTAAAAAATGTGAGTGCGAAAAGAAACAGATGGCAAAGAAGAAAAGACGAGAGAGTGGCGTCTCCTCCTCTGCTGTCTGCTAAGTAGTGTCCCATTAAAGCTCCGTTATCGCTCCTCAGATAGTTGTCATAGACAAAAATAATGTTACAATGAAAGGACATAAATAAAGAATTAGAGCAAAAACAAATAGCGCATCATGCTTTGATTAATGTAGGAGAAGAACGCACAAGCAAAGAGGAAATTAAGAAAAGAAAACAAAAGACTGAAGAATTGATTGTTCGGGGAGCTGCTGAGGGGGTTCCGGGTTAAATATTTTCCCTATGAAAAAGTCACATATAAACATTTTAGTTGATTTTATTGGTGCAATCATGTGACAGTGGCTGAAAGCAGCCTTCTTTCTCAACAATATTTCTAGTAACTTTCAAGCCCTTAGAAATGACCTGCATACACGCAACTTATCCCATCGGATTCATGTCAAGTAATGACATAGTCCTTACAGATATCTTTGCTGTACCCTCACATCAAATGTTAGCTGACCTATACACGGGTACCTAAATGTCTCTGACTACTTCCCAATGAATTCTGGCATTCATCAGGGATGTCTTCTGGCACTTCAATACTTGCATGAACTGGGTGGTGAGTAGGCTTGTGGAGTCCAACAACAACCTTTGCTTGTGAGAAAAGGGTCACTCTCATTGACTTTTGCTGATGATGCTGTGATCTTGGTAGAATCAATGGATGCCCTCATTGTTGTGTCCCATAAGCTAAATGATATGTCAGAGTGCCTGGTTTTGTGAGTGACATGGATCAAGACCAAAATCCAGGCTTACACAAGGAAGAGCAAGATAGATCAAGACCCAGATCCAGACTTTCAGTGACTTCCTAGACTCAGCCACCAAAGCTGAATTTGTGTGTAGTGAAACAGTAAAACTTCTAGAAAGAGTGAGTCATGTTCAAGTATATGGAAACTCAAGCTTTATGATGTAGAAATGTCATAAAGGAAACAGAGTCACCAGGTCACTGGGGCAGATTATTTGGCAAACCCATTATTTTTGCCAGAGAATGAAGGTCCAAGTCTTTCAGGTCTTGATGCCTTCTCTCTTATTATATGGCTGTGAGATTTGGATGCCAACCAGTGACCTAAGGCAATGACTGGATGTCTTTCATACTTGGTCTTTCTGGAGAATTCTTGGACAACACTGGAATGACTGTGTCAAACGAATGGTTATTTGGGGAGACTTGTGCCTACTCCACATGTACATTTCAAACCAGGGATTTTCCACCTTCAGGTTAAAAATATATTATCTCCATCCACACGAAAATGTAAAACATACTGTAAAGTGCTGTCAAGAACATGCCAAAGCAACAGGTGGCACTGCTGCCATCAAATCTAAGCTGTAGACGCTAAACCAGATGTTGAATTGTTTGTGATGCATTGAAAAAGCTATATTTTCCAAAATACTTGTACTTAGGTACATGTGGTGTGGGCATCGGATGAGGCGTATCACTTGCACTGTGAAGGAGCATGAGCTACACCCAGGCACGATCCAGAGCAAGCATAGAAGCCTCTGGAGACGCCAACAATTGAAAGAAACCCAAAGGGACGTGCGACTAACACCTGGAGGTTACCAATGGATGGCTACTTTCAGGATGTACCGATGAACCAGTTGTCTGTCTGTGTGGTTGCTAACAGTGAATCAAATCAGTTCTGTAGTGTGTTATATGCAGTGACACATGACACCAGCACATGCACACAACCATATCCTGAACCATCAGACAAGCACACACATAATTATTACCCTTAATTATAAATTATTGCTATTCATACATAATGTGAAGGAAAATGACTGGCTCATTAGTGAGACCCTTAGACCTTTGAAATCCAGAACATTATAAACACAAGATCTCACTTGTAAAAACAATGCTGAGGCTGCTCAGAAATTCACACCCTAATCAGCTAATGAGCTGACCTTCATGTGTACATTACATCTTACAACTGGAAGAATCATAGTGCATGTACTGTATCCCTAATCAGCATAAAGAGCTCACTTAGGGGCTTTTCGGCTGAAGAAAAGCTAATAAAAAGTGATTCTTTTTTTAATGAAATGTGCTCATAAAATACAGTAGACAAAATAAAAATGTAACCAAATTGAAGATGCATGCATGACTATTTTATATACATATTAAAACCTTCTTCCATTCACAGTCACTGGGAACTTTATACCCCAGCTCTTAAACTGCTCCTTTTCCCTCAACATTTAATAATATTGAGTTTGACCGGGGGGGGGGGCTCAAGTTGACTTTTGTTGAAGTATCCTAAAGCTTTTACGCCAACTCTCCTCTGGTTGACAGAAAAGTGCATCATGGGTAAATAAGCAATGAGACCGACAGGACTGAAGACAGTGCACAAAACAATGAAATTTGTAGAGTTAAATATTTACCTCAAACATTAAGAAGCACTGAATTTCAGCATCAGCGTATTCGCCCGTTGTCCCAGGGTTGAGCATCAGCCCACCACTTTTTGAAGAATGTTGGTTAGTTCAGCAGAGTTTTAGTGCAGCAGATAAGAGAATATTTAGAGCAGAATCCTGCAAATGGTGATAAAAGCATCAAATTCGGCAGAAATACTCCTTAGGCAATGTATGTTTTTACGTCAGACATGCTTGAACCCTCGTGCGCATGCGTGAGTTTTTCCACGCCTGTCGGTTATGTCATTCGCCTGTGAGCAATCCTTGGGAAGGAGTGGTCCCGCCAAACTTGTCCTCTGACACGCCGAAATGGAGGTGTTCCGTTGTCTCGCTTCCAAAGCGAATCGGTCGTGACGCGCAAAGCCTCCGTGAAATCTGCCGGACAATGGCTGATGTCCAGCTCTTGTGATAACCAGAGAAAAAGCACATGACGGTCTCGTATCCACAGAGCCATCCGTTTAGAAATGGTCCGGTGGCTTGTGCCGCATTGTCACAGCTCCGAGCGCAGCACGCCGAGCGTCCTTAAAGGGGTCCTTAAAGCTGTAGTAAAAGTCCTTTGCAAGATCTCACTCTGTGGGGTAAGGATGATTCTGAGAAAGCTCAGAACTACACAGGAGGACCTGGTCAATGACCTGAAGAGAACTGGAACCACAGTCACAAAGATTACATTAGTAACACATGATGCTGTCATGGTTTAAAATCCTGCAGGACAGCAAGGTCCCCCTGCTCAAGCCAGCACATTTCCAGGCCCGTTTGAAGTTCACCGGTGACCATCTGGATGATCCAGAGGAGGCATGGGAGAAAGTCATGTGGTCAGATGAGACCAGAATAGAGCTTTTTGGAATCAACTCCACTTATCATGTTTAGAGGATGAGAACAACCCCAAGAAAACCATCCCAACTGTGAAGCATGGGGGTGGAAACATCATACTCTGGGGGTGCTCTTCTGCAAAGGGGACAGGACGACTGCAAAGTATTGAAGGGAGGATGGATGGGGTCATGTATTGCGAGATTTTGGTAAACAACCTCCTTCCCTCAGTAAGAGCATTGAAGATGGGTCATGGCTGGGTCTTCCAGCATGACAATGACCCCAAACACACAGCCAGGGCAACTAAGGAGGGGCTCCGTAAGAAGCATTTCAAGGTCCTGGAGTGGCCTGGCCAGTCTCCAGACCTGAACTCAATAGAAAATCTTTGGAGGGAGCTGAAATTCCAAACCTGAAAGATCTAGAGAAGATCTGTATGGAGGAGTGGACCAAAATCCCTGCTGCAGTGTGTGAAAACCTGGTGAAAAACTACAGGAAACGTTTGACCTCTGTAATTGCAAACAAAGGCTACTTGTTGTGTGGGCCGCTGAAGAGGAGGTACTGCTGGCCCACCACCACCAGAGGGCGCCCTGCCTGGAGTGCGGGCTCCAGGCACCAGAGGGCGCTGCCGCCTCACGGGAGCAGCCTCGGTGACAGCTGTCACCCATCACCTGAGACAGCTGACGGCAATCATCAGTGGGGTATATCAGCAGGACGGCATCTCCACCTCATTGCCGAGATATCGTTTTTACCGGAGAGGTAACGTATTGACGCTAACAGAGTGTATCTTTTTTGGATTGAGCTAGTTATTTGGATTACTGTTCCAACGAGAGGTGGAGGTAACTTTCCTGCTGTTCGGAGTCCTGGGTGCAAACGCGCCCCCATCTGACTGTACTTTGTTTCCTCGCCAGCAGTACCAGGTCCGACACGCGGAGGCAGTGGCCACCTGGGAGTTCGGGACTTGGCGGCTCCAGTATTCCCGGGGTCCTGTGGCGGAGGAAGCCGTGTGGTTCCGGTCTTACCTTGGAGAGGCGTCTCCTATCTTCGAGCCTGCCCACACGACACTTTTATCAGGCTTTAAAAACGCTAAATGATATGGACAGATTCCACATCAGCAGCTAAAATACTACCTTGTAAATACACATGTGCACGAGGCTCCTGCACGTGTAATGCACACGTGTTTGACATGATGTGCAGTGGGTCTCAGGAAAAAGGCGTCATCTGAACGTTCTTTTGTGGAGGTGATTTCATAGATTAGTTTGGGCTTGTGCGTGTGCGTGTGTCTGAGCAAGAGTTTTTTTTTTAATGCTGTCACCTGACTGTGGGCAGTGGGAGGAGCGTCACAGCTCTCACCGCATAAACTCCCTGGGGGAACTCTAGATGGTGTGAAAAGTCACAGATGTAACAAATCCAATTTAAGCATTCAGACAGAAACAGATTTGCAAAAATGCGATTTGAATCACCTTTCAAACTGCCTATAAATGAGGCTTGAAACTGAAAAACGGATTTCATCCGACTTTTGACTGTTCAGACTTGCAGTGTGGAAACAGATTCAAATCAAATATAAACAAAAATCTGATTTTTACCGGCAGTCTGATCAACGCCTTCAAGACATCAATCAATCAATCAATTTTTTTATATAGCGCCAAATCACAAGAAACAGTTGCCCCAAGGCGCTTTATATTGTAAGGCAAGGCCATACAATAATTATGTAAAACCCCAATAGTCAAAACGACCCCCTGTGAGCAAGCACTTGGCTACAGTGGGAAGGAAAAACTCCCTTTTAACAGGAAGAAACCTCCAGCAGAACCAGGCTCAGGGAGGGGCAGTCTTCTGCTGGGACTGGTTGGGGCTGAGGGAGAGAACCAGGAAAAAGACATGCTGTGGAGGGGAGCAGAGATCGATCACTAATGACTAAATGCAGAGTGGTGCATACAGAGCAAAAAGAGAAAGAAACAGTGCATCATGGGAACCCCCCAGCAGTCTACGTCTATAGCAGCATAACTAAGGGATGGTTCAGGGTCACCTGATCCAGCCCTAACTATAAGCTTTAGCAAAAAGGAAAGTTTTAAGCCTAATCTTAAAAGTAGAGAGGGTGTCTGTCTCCCTGATCTGAATTGGGAGCTGGTTCCACAGGAGAGGAGCCTGAAAGCTGAAGGCTCTACCTCCCATTCTACTCTTACAAACCCTAGGAACTACAAGTAAGCCTGCAGTCTGAGAGCGAAGCGCTCTATTGGGGTGATATGGTACTACGAGGTCCCTAAGATAAGATGGGACCTGATTATTCAAAACCTTATAAGTAAGAAGAAGAATTTTAAATTCTATTCTAGAATTAACAGGAAGCCAATGAAGAGAGGCCAATATGGGTGAGATATGCTCTCTCCTTCTAGTCCCCGTCAGTACTCTAGCTGCAGCATTTTGAATTAACTGAAGGCTTTTTAGGGAACTTTTAGGACAACCTGATAATAATGAATTACAATAGTCCAGCCTAGAGGAAATAAATGCATGAATTAGTTTTTCAGCATCACTCTGAGACAAGACCTTTCTGATTTTAGAGATATTGCGTAAATGCAAAAAAGCAGTCCTACATATTTGTTTAATATGCGCTTTGAATGACATATCCTGATCAAAAATGACTCCAAGATTTCTCACAGTATTACTAGAGGTCAGGTTAATGCCATCCAGAGTAAGGATCTGGTTAGACACCATGTTTCTAAGATTTGTGGGGCCAAGTACAATAACTTCAGTTTTATCTGAGTTTAAAAGCAGGAAATTAGAGGTCATCCATGTCTTTATGTCTGTAAGACAATCCTGCAGTTTAGCTAATTGGTGTGTGTCCTCTGGCTTCATGGATAGATAAAGCTGGGTATCATCTGCGTAACAATGAAAATTTAAGCAATACCGTCTAATAATACTACCTAAGGGAAGCATGTATAAAGTGAATAAAATTGGTCCTAGCACAGAACCTTGTGGAACTCCATAATTAACTTTAGTCTGTGAAGAAGATTCCCCATTTATATGAACAAATTGTAATCTATTAGACAAATATGATTCAAACCACCGCAGCGCAATGCCCTTAATACCTATGGCATTAAGGGCACTGTGACATTTGTATAGTGAGTGCATTTTGTTGTTTTTGCTGATTACCATGGGTTTGTTGTTTTTGCTGATTACCATGGTCATGTTCCAGGTTCTGGTTATGCATTGCATTAGAGCTTATAGAAACATGTATATTCCAAATAATTTTACATTATTGTTTCTGTTTAAAACACTGCAAGGTACCATATACAATAACTGGCATACTTACAAAAAACCCCTGAAAGGACGTAAAAATAAAAACATTTGGGATAGAATTACCTGGTGTTTTATGAGCCTGTCTGTCTATAAATTCAGATGAAAGAAATCTCTGAAAGTAATAACTTTAACCTGGACTATCAACACAGTTTATCTTACACCAAATAGTAATTGCAACAAATTATAAGTCTTGTGTTATCATGAATGCTGTTGTAAGGGGAGGACACTGTGTGCCCGTGTGTCTGTCAACATAAGTGTGTTACAAGCCCTGCAGCAAACAGTGTCCTTCCAGATGACATTAGCTGATACACAAAAAAATGGACACGGACAACGAATGCTCTCTCAAGGGAGCAGAAAATCTCTCTCTCCCTCTCGCTCTCTCTCTTTATCAAGTCTATACATCTCAGTTGCGTCCAGCTTCTTGTGTGTGTGGACGGGGGGTGCATGCTCATGCGCTTGCAAATGTCACATGTCTTAATGTCTTGTGTGAGGGATGTAAAAATAAGGGCTCATAACGTTCATTTTACCGATGAGTAGAATGAAGTGAAATTCTGCTGTGCAGTTTCACAAACTTTGCATTCTGATTTTGGTTGACGGAGGACAATGAATGAGTTTTTTCAGAAATACCATACATGCCAGAAAGTTTGTCTGTTTGCAGACACACAGAGAGCGATAACAGTTACCATGCACATGTATACTATGAACACATTTCAGATACATTGAACAAATTCTAATTTTTTTTTTTTTTTTTTTTTGCTTTAACTAACTCCAGAATTGTAAAGTTACATTCACCAAAAATAACAAGAAGACCGAAGGTATTTTTTCCATTATGGTTACATGCATGCATGCACACGCTCACATGTATGCACATATGCACAGATGTGCATGTTATGTATACACACACACACACAGAGCTTTTGGTGCAGAAAACTCTGACCGAGCTTAACATCAAAGCCTATTGATTTGGGACATATAAAGTCAAAGGGCAAAGCCATTCGAAACTTTTGTTTCACCACCTAAAATTTGCTTGTGAGCACCATGATTTTTAATCTACATACCCAACTGTTAGCACCACTGATATTTGTGACTCTATCAGCCCTTTTAATTCAGATTCACTCTCAAAACATTTTTTTTTTACAGTACTCTCTGGATGCCATGATGAGGCACTGCAGTGATATCAATAACTGTTATTCCCTTCATTCTTTTGCTTTTATTTGCAATTAAAATGCTCAGATTTCTTAGTCAAAGCTGTTTTGTGGGAAATAAAGATATAGTAATCAATTTGGATTTGGAACGCATTAAAGAAATTTGGTATAAATGTAACATGATATATTCTGGTTTGTTTTCCTTCTTTGTTAGGAGACGTTTTTCTTTTTTCTTTTTTGTAAATTGCACTTTGGTATTCTGTCATATGTAACAATCAATGTTTATATCTGTTTCTGTAGTAGGTTTTTATGTGAGAGTAAATCCTCAAGAGTGCTGTGATGTCACATTTCTGCACAGGCAGCCAGGAATCAGATTTTTCTGCGTAACCTCACAAGAATTAAAAGAAAAAGGGGGGGGGGGGGGGGGGGGAAATCACAGTTTGGCACAGACAGAGCAGTTTTATAATATTAGGTTTCCTCTTGATCTGTCTTTGTTCCTGCTTGACTTCAGCAGTCTGCAGCTCAACTGGAAAAACCAAATGTTCATTAACTGAAGGGTTGGTGGTGCAATTTCTGGCTACTAAATTTCATTCATCAGCAGGTGGGGGAAGCATCGCTGTGAAGAGCATTTCAGTATTACTGCATTTGACTCAGCACTGAAGCAGAATTTGCACCTGACAAGTGGGTAAAAATTACTGACCAAAACAAGTTTTATTTTACGTAATATAGAATTTTTTTCCAACCTTGTTTGCAAGTATCACTGCACTTTAAAAAAAAAAAAATCCTATGGAAGCAGAAGGAGGAAGGATAAGGGGATGTGTTTGTGCCATAAATTGCAAATAAATAACATAAGCAAGTTAAAACACATGAATCTGTTAATTATCACTTGTAATATTTTCCTTTGTTTTCTTTTACTCCACTATAAAACTGCAGGAATAGAAAAAGAAGAATTACTCATCAACGCAATATGTTTTGGAAACCACCACCAATATAGTAAAGATATTTTAACTTCTTCTTCTTGCATAATAATATATACATAAATATTAACAGATTTTTATGTATTTATATTTCAAGCAAGAGACTTTCCTGATCAGCTTTTGAACCTGTTCTCCATCTGCTCCCTGTCCTCCTCTCTGAACTCGGCATTTCAAAAAAAAAAAAAATTACAACAACAACCTGCAGAAAGCATGATGTAATTTCAGTGAAATGAGGTGTCACAAAAATACATGTGATTCCGGGAAACATGAAGCCCAGCGGGCAAAAGACACTGATCTAACTTTAATCCATGTTGAAGTCTGACGCTGAATCAACATAGAAAATATGTTGGATTGGAAAATTGGATGAATGCAGAAATGGTAATGTTGGATTAAAACAGATATTCACTGCAGATATTCAATATAATATTCAGTTTATTACAGTAAATGTTAAAATCAACAAGTAACATATCTGCTGCTTTGCTTAAATAAATAAATATACTTCCCATGAGTTTAAGAATCAGAAGAGCCTTTATTCACCAAGTATCTCCAAAGAATGCAAGGAATTTGACTCCGGTTTGAACTGTACTCTCTCTGTTCAAATATGTATAAATATACACTAAACACTAAAGAATTCACAATAAAAATGTGCAATAAAATGTGTGCAAAGGAAAAACAGACAAACATGAGGGATATAAATTAGTGTTTTTTTTTTGTTTTGTTTTTTTTTGGCAGGTAAAATTGTTCATCAGTGTGATGAAAGAAATTGTTCCTGTGTCTTGTTGTTTTGACGTGCAGAGCTCTGTAACATCGACCAGCAGGGAGGAGTTTAAACAATGTGTGTCCAGGATGTGAGGGGTCTGCAGAGATGTTACCGGCTCACTTCTTGGTCCTGGACCGGTATACGTCCTGGATGAAGGGCAGGCTGGCTTCAATTATTATTATTATTATTTTATTTTTTTCTGCGGACCTGACAGTTTGTTGAAGTCTGTGCCTCATGCCTGGAGGCAGAGGGAAACCAAACAGAGATGGAGATGCACAGGACAGACTGAAGATGATGAGCAGTTCCTGGGGCAGGTTGAACTTCCTGAGCGGTCTGAGGAAGTACATCCTCTGCTATGCCTTTTTCCTGATCGAGTCTCTGTGGGAGGTCCACTTCAGATCCTGAGAGATGGTGGATCCCAGGAACCGGAAAGTGTCCACAGCAGACACAGTGTTGCTGAGGATGGGGGAGCGGGGGTTCTCCTGAAGTCCACTATCATCTCCACAGTGCTGAGCGGGTTCAGCTCCAGGTTGTTCTGACCACACGTGGAGGACCAACTGATCCACCTCCTGTTTGCATGCAGCCTCATCACCATCCTGAATGAGACTACTAATGGTGGTAACGTCAGGAGTTTAACAGAGGGATTCCCTGATGTGTTGTCATTTGTGTAGATAGAAATTAAAAACAGATTGGGAACCAAACCACATTTTGACGTTGCATCAATGTTATGCATGGTGTTCGAGCACTAGTTTTCTGTGCAGAAGGCCGACAGTTCAAGTCCGAGCTGAGACTGCCAGCTGATGCCTCCTTCCCGCCCACCCAGGAATAAAAGTGGTACCTGACTAATAGACGGGGAAGACATAAGGCGGTGAGGAAAGAAACTGGCCACCCCACCTTATCATGCCAGTGGCCGAGCGCAGACACTGTGAGTACAGGACTGGAACAAAGTGAACAGCTGGCAAAAGTGTGACTTACTGAAAAGTGGCATCTGCAGAAAGAGATACTGATAGATAGATAGACCACGTGATGAATGGAATGGGGGGGGTGTACGATCCAAAGTGCCAAGGGAGCTACCAAACAGTGGTCAAATATCTGTGTGCACAAAAAGGAGTCCCAGGGCAAGAGAACAGAAGAGAATAAGTTTCGATTATTATGCAGTTTTTCTGCTCCAGCTGAAAAACAGTTGGGGGGGCAGGAAGCAAATTTCCCCTCTCTCTCTCTCTCTCTCTCTCTCTGTCCGGTGAGGCGTGTGCGTTGGGAGGTGACGGAGAAGATGCGCGCACAGCGGCGTGCGATGCGCAGCGGAGCGTCGGATATTTGTGCGGAAAGCGGAGAAAGGGGGGGGGGGGGGTGAGGCGTGAAATCATCAAGACGACACATCCAGCCCATCTTTTTTTAATCTTCTTCACTTGTTTCTGGGGCTGATGTTAATTACATTCACTCTTTAGTGTCCTCGAGCAAGACAACCGTGCGCTCTGAGCCAGTGAGCCAAATGTAAGAGAAACGGATTTAAAACCAAGCGTGGGGGCGACAAATGGACAAGGGTGCGCGAGTGTGTTTAAATCGTAACTCAGAACCGTAAAAGTCCACTGAAAGAATTAAGCCGGTGAACGCGGAGCCTGGAAGCTGAAACAGAGACTGCGTGCGTCCTTTAACTGTTAATTAGAGCAAGAAAAACAAAGCAAAACGCTGCGCTTTTAGATTGATGTTTCTGGTGACTAACTCATGGACAAATGTGGAATTTATTTATCATTCAAAATAAGACATTTCCGGCGCAGTGCCAAACCATGCGCTCAAGAGAGTGCGCCATCTGTGCGCTTCGCTTTGTTTTCTTCAAAACAACCAGTTTGTTGTGAGTGGCTGCAATTTTTGCAATGCTTTATAAAATAAAAGATGCACTGGAGACCTGACACAGGCGGGCCAGGCTTCGATCAGAGGCTGCGAGTCTCAGCAGTTTTTACGCAAAGGCCGGTGCCATTCCGTTTATGCGCTAAATAAATAATAAAGGGTGGGGGGGGGAGTTGTCATTTAACTGGAAATAAATTATGCTCACTTAAAAATGCCAACAGATGACATTAAAGTGTTTACCCACAACCTCTTATAAGCGGATACAGAACATGTTTTTTGCAGAAAAACTTGAAAAGAACCAAAGTAAACTGACTTTTGGAAGTGCGTTTTAAATATTAAAACTGGCAGGTCAGTTCGTAACATGGCATCCACGCGTGATCATCCATATGATGCAACCTTATGACCAGGTTAAAGTAAAGCGCATGGTGCAGATTTCCAATCAAGCAGTTTAAAAAAATAACCCTGAATATTTCCGGCATGGCAACAAGTTTTGGTCTTCTTACCTTTCCACAGGGACAAAAGCAGCACCGTCTTCCACAGGCGGCATCCCGCCGGCACGCCTCCCTGTCTCCGGACCTGCTCCATCACTCTTATCCAAAAAAAAAAAAAAAAAAAAAAAAAAGGTCCGCTTTTGTCCACAACAGGAATTTCAATTATTTATTATTTCGTTTTCGTCTCAGACTTTCTTTCTTCCAGATACCTCACTACCGCACCGGCGCCATCAACAGTGTCATTTTGGCCAAAGTGCGCTCTTGCCGTGTCTGACCTCCGCGCACGTTGAAGGGTTGAAATTCCTCTGGAGTCAGTCATAAAGGGTGGAGGGGGGGAAAGCAGCTTCAGTGTGAAGATCCTGTGGAGTCTGTCCTCTTTAATAATCCTGCTCCAACAGAAAAGAAAAAGTCTGAGGCGGCTTTCCTTCCAGAACAGAGCACGTGAAGCGGCGGCGCAGCTTCATCCACCGGCGCGCTCCTGCGCCCGATCCAAACGGGACTGTTGTCCTCCTGCACTTTTCTTCAAACTTTAAACAGAGTCGGGGGGAGAAAACTCCATACAACCACTTCACTCTGAAATCCTAATAAATAACTAAATAATAAAACACCCTGAAACTCAGTATCAGTTTAGGCTTCATCCAAAATTGGTTTGTGCAGCAGCGGGTCCGTGCGCTCTCCTCTTTTCCTCCCGCGCGTTCTCCTCCGACGAGCCTCCTCTGGATGTGTCTGGGCTCAAGTTGAGAGGCTGTGAACGCACTCATCCACGGGATGGAGGGAGAAGAGAAGAGGACAGAGGAGGAGAAACAGGAGGAGGAGGAGGAGGTCTGACGCTTCCACCAGCCGGCAGAGGAGGAGGAGGAGGAGGAGGAGGAGGGCAGGGGTCCGTGGAAGGGTGGGAGGTGGGTTTTAGAGAATTCAAAGTGACATCTGACGAAAGATGTGATTATTCTTATCACTATTATTTTATTATTATTACTATGTTTTAATAAAAATGTTTAGAGGGAGTATTCATAAAAGACACCTTAAAAATTTACTTAAATGAAAGGAAACATTTAATGCATTAAAAATAAAGTGCACAGCTTTATACTAAAACCCCCCCAAAAAAGAAAAAGAAAATGCACTTTAAATATGAATGGGCGCAGTGTCGGCGCGTGTCCTCTCACAGCGCGTCTCTCTGCATTATTCATCCACACGCGCGCGCGACACCTGTTCTCTGTGTAATCGATAGACGCAACTTTGCCACGAGCGCACGTCCGCCCCCAGCGGCGCGCGCTCGCAACTGCAAACAGCAGCGATCCTGTAATGATAAAACTCAACCGAAAGAGAGAGGGAGAGACAGAGGGATGGAAGGGGGGAGGGAGTTGAAGAAGCCAGAAAAGAGAGAGGACATTAAGGTCTTCTTTCAGCCCAGACGATATTTCATAAGGCAGCGCGCCTGCTTCCCTTTGTCAGCTGAATGTGTAAAAGCTAAAGAGATGACATTGTGACTTATTGAATTGCAAATCAGTGAGCGGGTGGAAGGATGGGAGGATTTCCGGAGGTGCGTGAGCCTCTCCTCTCCGCGCGCCTCCTCTGCAGGTCTGGAAGGAGCGACAGCCCCCCCTAGTGCCCAATATACAGAGGAGTCCCTAAAGGATGACGTTTTCTCTGTCCGTCAGGGTTTTCATTTATGACGTATGCCCCCCTTAGATCCGTCTCAGCTGAATCTTCGAGTCCTCTTTGGTTCCTCAGTCACATTTTTTTTCATTTTATTTTAATTTTCTTATTTATTTTAGATGAAATGCCACCAATACTTCTGGAACGTCTTTTTTTTTTAATCCCCCAGTTCTCTGTCCTACAGAGCAGTACATCAAAGCACATTATTCTAAATGATCTTTTCCTTTGGAAGACCATAAGAGGTTTCAATGGAAATATATATGTGTGTGTGTGTCTGTGTGTGTGTGTGTGTGTGTAATTCAAAATACGATAACACTTTTGGGGTCAGAGCCAATCAGCATTGCAGAGCAAAGACATTATCCCACCCCCCACCCCCAAGCAGGGGCACCTTATGAAGCAATTTCTACATTATAAAAGTTCTTTTTGACAGTCAAGATGGGTGCTGAAGATTAATATCCTAAAATATATTCCACATTTTCTATCAGTCAGGTATGTGAGCCACAGGTATTGTGTGCAAAAGCAACTTTTAGCTGAAAAGGTGTTCCCAGCGACACTGACCTTTGACCCTGACTCTAAAATTAGCACAGTTCTAACAGTTTGGGATCTGAACATGCATAAAAAGATTCACTAACATCTGAATGGCCTGCATTTATAAAGCGTATTCATAGTCAAAGGGCTTTATAATGATGCCTCACATTTACCCATGTCAGGGTGCTGCCATGCAAGGCAGCTCACTGGGAGCAACTTTAATTGGGGCTTAAGGACCGTGCCAAAGATTTTCTCATCTGATGGGGATTTGAACCAAGGGTGTAGCTGTTATACAAATAATGAATGTTTATGAGTTCAATGGTACGAATATTTTAAGGTGATAGCTTAGAAATGAAACATACACTCTTAGGCATAAAATGCTGAATTTAATTGATAAAGTTAAGGTAACTTTTTCCACATAACATTGTTAAGTGCAAAACAACTGTCATTAATTAAATAAAATGAAACATTATTACTTAAATCCCAATATTGTGTTGCATTTAATTGACAAAGTTATGTGGAAAAAGTTACCTTCACTTTATCAATTAAATTCAACATTTTATTTTTTAGAGTGTATGTTCCAGCTTTCACCAAATTAAATATTCATTCCACTGAAAGAATGTAAAAACATTCATCCATCCATCCATCCATCCATCCATTGTCTTCCGCTTTATCCGGAGTCGGGTCGCGGGGGCAGCAGCTCAAGCAAAGCCGCCCAGACCTCCCGATCCACACACACCTCCTCCAGCTCCTCCAGGGGAACCCCAAGGCATTCCCAAGCCAGCCGAGAGATGTAGTCCCTCCAGCATGTCCTGGGTCTTCCCCGGGGCCTCCTCCCAGTGGGACGTGCCCCACTGGGAGAATGAAAAACATTCATTATTTGTTTTATATAACAGCTAACATAGATCCTTGTCATTTGATATTTTATTAATGTATAAACAACAGAAAATTACATTTTGGTGTTCCACTGCTGCTAAAGTCAAAATTGTGACATGTAGTCCAGTGATGCTGTGCACTGACTTCAGACTTCCATAAAAAGACTGTGTAGTTCCTCATTCCAGCCAAAAATCATGCCAGTTTTTCATCTTTTCATCTGAACAGCTCTTCATACATCAAGACAGGTTACAGTGGAGTGGAGTTTGTGCATGTATGTGCGTTATAAGAATTAGCACCGTCAGTTAGCTCAATCAAATCGTTGTCTCCTTTGTGTTGTTGTCCCGCACATGCTCACACAACCGGGTCGGCGCTTGTGCGTGCATGTACTACAAAAAAAGAATGTGTACATCCTCATTGCAGCAAAAAAATAAAAAATAAAAAAAATCACGTCAGAAATTAGTCCAGCTTTTCATTCTAGCTTCCTGCTAACAGCCTCCAGACAGCACAGTGGATATGTTTTGTGTGTACATGCACTGTGTGTGTGTGTGTGTGTGTGTGTGTGTGTGTGTGTGTGTGTGTGTGTGTGTGTGTGTGTGTGTGTGTGTGTGTGTGTGTGTGTGTGTGTGTGTGTGTGTGTGTGTGTGTGTAAGCAGAGTGCAATGGTACCAAACGTATGGAACCAAACTGCACTCTAAATGCAAAGCAACAGAAATGGGATGAATAATCCATATCATGCGACATACACCAATCAAAGCACCAATCAAATGACAAGGGTCCACTCAGCACACATTCGGCAGTCGGACACTGTGGAGACTTTTAAATCACGTTTAAAGACTCATTTATTTTCCCTGTTTTATCATTAGTGTTATGTGTTTTTAATCTTGTACTTTTTTTTACTGCTGTTTTTTTTTCTTATGGTTGTTTTTATTGTGTTTTAAATTTTTAACTGTTTTTATGTTGTGAAGCGCCTTGAGACGATATTGTCGTGAATTGGCGCTATATAAATTAATAAATTTGAATCTGAATTTGAGCCATTATATAAATATATCTATATTATATATACCTATAACATACAGTGCAGCCTGAAAGTATTCACGGTGCTTCACCTTTTCGACATTTTGGTATGTTACAGCCTCATTCTAAAATGGAGAAAATTAATTTTTCCACTCAATATTCTACTCACAACACCCCATAATGACAACATGAAAACATTTTTTTTTGGTTTGTTTTTTTTGCAAGTTTATTAAACATTTTAAAAAACTAAGAAATCACATATACATAAGTATTCACACCCTTTGCTCAATACTTTGTTGATGCACCTTTGGCAGCAATTACAGCATCAAGTCTTCTTGAATATGATGCCATCTTAGTCACCTCCATGACAAAGGTTCTTCTCCCCCAGTTGCTCAGTTCAGATGGTTGGCCAGCTCTAGGAAGGGTCCTGGTGGATCTGAGCTTCTTCCATTTAAGGATGATGGAGGCCACTGTGCTCATTTAGACCTTCAAAGCAGCCAATATGTTTCTGTAGCCTTCCCCAGATTTGTGCCTCCAGACAATCCTGTCTCAGACATCTACAGACAATTCCTTTGACTTCATGCTTGGTTTGTGCTCTGACATGCAGTATCAGCTGTGAAATCTTATATGTAGACAGGTATGTGCCTTTCTAAATCATGTCTAATCAACAGCATTTACCCCAGGTGGACTCCAATTAAGCTGTAGAAACATCTCAAGGATGATCAGTGGAAACAGGATGCACCTGAGCTCAATTCTGAGCTTAGTGGCAAAGGCTGTGAATACTTACGTACAAGTGATTTCTTAGTTTTTTTTAGTCTTAATACATTTGCAAAAATCTCCAAAAAACGTATATTCATAGTCATTATGGGGTATTATGTGTATAATTTTGAGGGAAAAAAATAATTTTGGAATAAAGCTGCAATGTAACAAAATGTGGAAAAAGTGAAGCACTGTGAATGCTTTCCGGATGTGCTGTGTAATAACTACAGCAGAAGTTATAACTCTCATGTTAAATTCATGGTTACCTAGAATTTTGCAAAAAACTGGATATGTACAAAAAAAAAAAAAAACTATTGTTCTCACATGCAAATTTTAGGTGGGGAAGAAAATGATGACAGTTACCATGACGTCTCATATTCTGACCCTAATGTTCATAAAATTGTCTGCATTCATGCATGCCAAGTTTGGCAACAACTGGATATGTAATATACACACATAAGCAACAAATCTGTGGTTTAAAAAAAAGTTGTTTCCAGTGATCATGACCTTTGACCCCCAGACTTTAAACTTAGAAGGGTTACAGAAGTCGGCTATCGAACATCAGTGTTATGTTTGGTCATATTTGCGATTGCACTTTATAAATTGTTGTGAACACAAGCAAATTTTAAGTGAAAATGCTTCCAGAAGCCTGGTGCTTTGACCTTCTCACCTCCAAATGTAAGAACTTCACTCCCCAGGTTCATAAAGTGACAGCAGTACTCACCGCACAGCTGTTGTTTTCTTTCAAAATGATGGACGGCAACTACAGTGCTTTCCACAAACACATGGAAAAATCAAACGTTTGAGGTTAAAAGTGCCTCTGATCATGAATATAGAATCCCCATTGGTCTGGGTTTTCCCACACAGAGAGCTATTTGTCTGATTAAAATGTTCCACATGCTGTTCCTTCTGCTCAATGCGGAGGAGGAAGGGTTGAGGAGAAGAGGCCGAGGAAGGAAACTTTGTTTACACTGTGAAATGTAGTGCTAATGTGACATCAATTTGCAAATAAATAAATAAATCATTTATGGTTCTTTTAAAGTTAATGTTCTTGTATTAGAAGAAACCTACACTGAAAAAGATGCACATTGATGTGATTGTATTGCTACATTAAATAATATCTTTTTAAAACCTCTGTGCTACATTTTATGTGATCAGTGACGACAATACAGAAAAATATTTTGTCTGTATGTCAGGTATTGATACTTCCTTGTGTGACTGTGTTGTTCAGACACAGATGTGCCCATTATGTTTTTGCTCTTTATTCATGATCGGCTCCAAATAAAAGTACTTAATTCTAAAAGTCTCACATTTTACTTCGTCCCAAAGATTAATGATTCACAAATGTTGCTCTATTTTTAGATGTCAAAAATTTGTCATTTAATTGTTTGAATAAGAGTTATTCTTCAAACCAACAGCTCACCATCATTTATCAGCTGTCATAATCTAATGAACAAAAATATAAATGCAACACGTTTGTTTTTGCTCCCATTTTTCATGAGCTGAACTCAAAGATGTAAAACATTTTCTACATACACAAAAGACCTATTTTCTCAAATATAGTTCACAAATCTGTCTAAATTTGCATCAGTGAGCACTTCTTTGCTGAGATAATCCGTCCCACCTCACAGGTGTGGCATATCAAGATGCTGATTAGACAGCATGATAATTGCACAGGTGTGCCTTAGGCTGGCCACAATAAAAGGCCACTCTAAAATGTGCAATCTTGCTTTATTGGGGAGTCTGGGGGGGTTAGAAAACCAGTGTGGCCTGGTGTGTCCTCCATTTGTCTCTCGCAGTGCAACACATCTCCTTCGCATAGTGTTGATCGGGTTGTTGATTGTGGAGTGTGGAATGTTAGTCTACTCCTCTTCAATGGCTGTGTGAAGTTGCTGGATATTGGCACGTAATGGAACATGCCGTCATATGCTCTGATCCAGAGCATCCCAAACATGCTCAGTGGGTGACATGTCCTGTTGAATATGCTGGCCATGCAAGAATTGGGAATGTTTTCAGTTTCCAGGAATTGTGTACAGATTCTTGCAATATGGGGCTGTGCATTATGCTGCAACATGAGGTGATGGTCGTGGATCAATGGCATAACAGTGGGCCTCAGGATCTTGTCACAGTATCTCTGTGCATTCAAAATGCCATCAATAAAATGCAGCTGTTTGTTGTCCATAACCATAACTCCACTACCACCATGGGCCACTCGATCCACAACGCTGACATCAGCAAACCACTCACCCACACGACACCACACATGCTGTCTTTGCTGAACAGTGAAAATTGAGATTTATCCATGAAGAGAACACCTCTCCAAAGTGCCAGACGCCATCAAATGTGAGCATTTGTCCACTCAAGTTGGTTACGACAACGAACTGCAGTCAGGTCGAGACCCAGAGGAGGACGGCAAGCACGCACATGATCTTCCCTGAGACCGTTTCTGACAGTTTGTGCAGAAATTCTTTGGTTCTGCAAAGCAATTGTTGCAGCAGCTGTCCATGTGGCTGGTCCAGACAATCTTGGACATGAACATGCTGGATGTGGAGGTCCTGCACAGTAAATTTTGCTGAGTAAAATATACTCTGATGGGATAGCATTTGGTCCCAGTCTAAATACAGTAAAATATACTCTATTATAGAGTGAAATCAGCCTCTTGTCACATCAAGTGTTTCTACTCCAATAAGAGTGTGATAGAATTGATTTAGCAATTTTACTCTGCAAAATTTACTCTGGGCTGGTGTGGTTACATGTCGTCTGTGGTTGTGAGGCCAATTGGATGTACTGCCAAATTCTCTGAAACGCCTTTGGAGATGGCTTATGGTAGATAAATGAGCATTCAATTTGCAGGCAACCGCTCTGGTGGACATTCCTGCAGTCAGTATGCCAGTTGCACGCTCCCTCAAAACTTGTGACATCTTTGGCATTGTGCTGTGATAAAACTGCACATTTCAGAGTGGCCTTTTATTGTGGCCAGCCTAAGGCACACCTGTGGAATAATCATGCTGTCTAATTAGCATCTTGATATGCCACATCTCTGAGGTGGGATGGATTATCTCGCCAAAGGAGAAGTGCTCACAAACAGATTTAGACAGATTTGTGAACAACATTTGAGAGAAATAGGTATTTTGTGTATATAGAAAGCTTTAGATCTTTGAGTACAGCTCATGAAAAATTGGATCGAAAAAAAAGTGATGCATTTGTATTTTTGCTTAGTGTGTGTATAGCGCCTGTTGTCTGTTTTATACATATAACAGATTTCAATTATCCATCCATTCATTCATCTTCTACCTCTTAGTCCAATTAAGGGTCACGGGGGGCTGGAGCCTATCCCAGCAGTCATAGAGCGCGAGGCGGGGTACACACAGGACAGGACGCTAGTCTGTCACAGGACCACAAACAAACAAGCACAGACACACCCACACACACCTACGGACAATTTAAAGACTCCAATCCACCTAACCCGCAATTCTTTGGATGTGGGAGGAAACCGGAGCACCCGGAGGAAAGGCCACGGGAATTGAACCCACGACTTTCTCGCTATGAGGCAACAGTGCGAACCACTAAGCCACCGCGCTGCCCAGATTTCACTTATAACGGACAAAATTCGTTGATACACCTGAATCCATTATATGCAAGTTTTACTATAATAATAAACCTGCATCAATTCAATAACAGGTAGTTGCGTCAAAAATATCTCACAAATTGAAAAAAGTTTTGCAAACACAGAGAACACAAACAAATAAATACAGGTGTTGGTCATATAATTAGAATATCATGAAAAAGCTGATTTATTTCAGTAATTCCATTCAAAAAGTGAAACTTGTATATTATATTCATTCATTACACGCAAACGGATATATTTCAAATGTTTATTTCTTTTAATTTTGATGATTATAACTGACAACTAATGAAAATCCCAAATTCAGTATCTCAGAAAATTAGAATATTGTGAAAAGGTTGACTATTGACGACACCTGGTGGCACACTCTAATCAGCTAATTAACTCAAAACACCTGAAAAGACCTTTAAATGGTCTCTCGGTCTAGTTCTGTAGGCTACACAATCACGGGGAAGACTTGACTGCCGACTTGATGGCCTGGGCTAAAGACAAAAAGGACTGGACTGCTGCTGAGTGGTCCAAAGTTATGTTCTCTGATGAAAGTAAATTTTGCATTTCCTTTGGAAATCAAGGTCCCAGAGTCTGAAGGAAGAGAGGAGAGGCACAGAATCCACATTGCTTGAGGTCCAGTGTAAAGTTTCCACAGTCAGTGATGGTTTGGGGTGCCATGTCATCTGCTGGTGTTGGTCCACTGTGTTTGAGGTCCAAGGTCAACGTAGCCATCTACCAGGAAGTTTTAGAGCACTTCATGCTTCCTGCTGCTGACCAACTTTATGGAGATGCAGATTTCATTTTCCAACAGGACCTGGCACCTGCACACAGTGCCAAAGCTACCAGTACCTGGTTTAAGGACCACGGTATCCCTGTTCTTAATTGGCCAGCAAACTCGCCTGACCTTAACCCCATAGAAAATCTATGGGGTATCATGAAGAGGAAGATGTGACACACCAGACCCAAAAATGCAGAAGAGCTGAAGGCCACTATCAGAGCAACCTGGGCTCTCATACCACCTGATCAGTGCCACAGACTGATCGACTCCATGCCACACCACATTGCTGCAGTAATTCAGGCAAAAGGAGCCCCAGCAACGTATTGAGTGCTGTACCTGCTCATACTTTTCATGTTCATACTTTTCAGTTGGACAACATTTCTAAAAATCCTTTTTTTTGTATTGGTCTTAATATTGTAATTTTCTGAGATACTGAATTTCGGATTGTCAGTTGTCAGTTATAATTATCAAAATTAAAATAAATAAATATTTGAAATATATCAGTCTGTGTGTAATGAATGAATATAATATACACGTTTTGCTTTTTGAATGGAATTACTGAAATAAATCAACTTTTTCACCATATTCTAATTATATGACCAGCACCTGTATATCCTGTAACACATGCAGCAGTTTAATTTGATAATGTATCCATGACAAATGGGCACAGCAAACACAAAACACAGCCATGTAGCAGTACTCAGTAGAAATACTTGCAACAAAAAAAAAGGTTTCTACCTGGAAGGTTTTAACTGATGAACCATTCAGTGCATTGCAGTGCTCTGCTCATTTGTCTGTTCCCTGCCAGAAGAGTTGAATAAGTTTATATATTTACTTAATTATTTTATTCTTATTCAAGGTATATAGCTTCACAATTTATTATTTTTCCTGCAATGCACTTAACAGCAGAAGTAAAAGGCCGCAGGCTGACCTCTGCTTTTGTGTTTTGAGTACTTTCATTAGGTTGTGGAGCTTTGCAAAGTGGGGGGGGGTGTTATCTGTATTTGCAGCACACACATTATCAAACTAAACTGTTACATATGCTGCAGGGTATATTTGTTAGTGTTCTCTATGTTTCCAAGCTTTGTTCACAGTTTTCATGTTTGATGGAATGTTTTTGATGTGTTGTCGAATGGGTGCAGGTGTTTTTTCTTTTTTGTGCATGCGTGCGTGTTTTCTGTATCGACTAGTTTTGCCTTTACTTGGAAGTGTTGTGGCCTTTCTCAACAGCTGTACATGAAGCAGGTAAGATCAGGCAGTGGATGAATAGTTTTACTCTTAAAGGTGAGTTTTGATGTTTGGCACGAGATCTAGGGCAACTTGCAGTGCAAAGGTCATCTGACCGCTGTGAAGGCAGCAGGGAGAGCCATTCAGACGGGTGCAGTGATCGCACCTCACCTCAGGGTGAATGAAGCACAGCTGGAGCCTGACAGTGACGTGTGATGAGTGTGTGCTCACAGCTGATGTGAAGCTGTGACTACAGTGCTCAGCATGCTCAGAAAATGAGGTTGTTTTGCCTCTGCCTGTTTATTTTGCCATTCCTGTCACCAATTCTCAGGCCAATATGAGATGATTCTAAAGCAGAATTTTGCTGAAAGCCAAAATGATTAGTGATATTTTGAGAAATATCTGTCAGCGTCATTGTTCATGATTTTTAATTTAAAGATTCTGAAGCAGATGCTGTGAGAACCGTTACATGAGCCACATTGCTCCTTTGAGACAGTATTTGACCCTAATTTCTCTTTAATGCACAATTCTGTCTGTACTTCTAAACATGAAAACAGAATGAACTGCACTCACTCTCCGCCGGACCTGCTGTTTCAGCAACTGCAACAACCTTTGCAGTCACCCATTCTACATATTTATTATCCTCACTTGGCAAGAAGCCTGTTCAAGCGAGATATGAACCACTCATCTGCGTTCATGCATTCATCCGTGCATGCATCTGTGCACGTGCCTATTCATGCATCCATTCATCCTTAGAACTGAGTGATCCCTTCATTGACTGTATCATGTTTATGTATCAAAACAGTAAAACCAGCCTTAAAACATGAGCAAACAGAAATGTTTTAATGTGTCAACATGCAGGGCAAGGCAACAGGCTCACTTCCCCTAATAGTCAAATCAAATCTAGATTAAAGACATAACTGTTACGGTTAGGGGTCCGGATGGAACCAGACCGTTACACATGATGGACTTAAATGCTGGGAGCAAGGAACGGAACTGGTTGTGATTGAAAAGAGATTTATTTACAATAAACAAGTGAACAATGCTGCGCTGGTTAGACGGCCTGTTGAGTCAAGACAGGGCCCGCTTGTAGCGGTGGAACATCTGGGCGGTGCAGTGCACACACGGACAGACTTGGGAGCCTGAGAACAAGCAGGAATCCTGGGGTATATGGGAACTGGAGCCGGAGCCAGGTGGGCGCACAAAGCTGAGGACAAGAACTAGTTGAACAGAGGTGAGGGCTTGCACTCGTAACATTGAAGCCTTTAACAACAAGCTGTTCAGGCTTAAAATAGGAATATTCACAGTTCTGAAAATAATGTTCACAGTCTAGGAAATAAGGTTTGGTCTTCAGGAATCGTTCACAGTTCATGAGTATCTTCAGAGGTCAAGTGCTGCACATCTGGACGCACTTCCAATTAATTAGTGGTTCAATATCAGAGTTCATACAGTTCTAGGAAATAGTTCTTGGAACTAGTTCTTAGTCATACACAGTCACGAACAGGAGCAGTGTGAGAGCGGAATCCCACGGAACATTAAGGAACTTAACTGAGGCGTGGCAGAGTTACGCGCTCTGTAGCTGAGAGCCGGAGAGTTCCAAAGTGACGTGGTGCAGATAGTCGTGTGGCCAGGAGCATATGCGACATGGGAGCTGTGCAGGAGAGTGTCTGGAAACACCAGGGAAATCAACAAGCTCTAATACGGGAATTAGAGTTGGCCAGCGTACCTTGAAATGAGCTGCGGAAAGCTCCAACGTCAGAGTGCATGGAAGCAGCAGGAAAGATGAGGTCAAGGAAGCTTCACGGTCAGGCATTGCAAGAATCTGGCTTCATGGCATGGAAACCCAGAATCCAGCCAAGACTGAGCTTAAAACCGGTGCTTAAGTATCCCGTTCCTGATGAGCCGCTCATAATCTTCAAATGCGAGGAGAAGATGAGTTGTTCCTCAGCTCTGCAGCGTGTCATCTGGGGGAAAAACAGACAAACTACACACAAGCTTAAAAAAGGGCAAAGGACCAGGGCAGACCATGACAATAAGTCCTCCATGTTATTTACAATTAGTGGGTGCCTATGTATACCAATCAGAATTTAGTGGAACTGAACTGTCGTCTGCTCCATTGCCTCTTTATTTGGATTTCGCTTACATAGATTGTGGTTAATTGGACAAACATTTTGCATTGCAAATAATGTATATTTTTTAAATTGTGTTCTCACTATAATGTTATCTGTATGCACATGTATGTACTTATGACTGTACAGTTAAAGTGTAGGTAACACGATATTTTTGTTTGTTTGTTTTGAGTATTTAAGATTAAAATTAAGTTTGAAATTTATCCTTTCCTGGTGCTCAGTTACTGAAGAGATAAATATATGGATTTTGAACTGCGCCCCACTAAAAACCAGGAATTTCCTGGTGAGTCCCAACATTGGAGGAGGAGGATGAAGTGATATCAGTGCTGGAACCATTATCTTAATAGTCCCATTAATTTATGTATTTTTATAGACTACTGACAGCACCGTTTCCACGAGTGGTTCGGGTCGGAGATGCACAGTGTTTTCGGTGTAAGAACAGTTCATTCTCGCCGGCAGAATCCTTTTGATTGGCAGGTGGAACACTTATAGTGACGAGCACGCACCCATGGTGTCTGTAGCTTCTCCACTTGACACGGAGGCAAAACTGAGCATTTACAGATTATTTTATTGTTTTGTGGATCATGGGATAATTTCATCACGTGCAGACTGAGATGTTCTGAGCAGATGAGGGACTGGGAGTCTTGTAACTTGCAGCACAAAGCGCCCACAGTGGAACAAGAGGATCCATTCACAGCAGAGACTCGATTCATCAGCTGCAGATGCAATTAACAGATTACACCTGTAGTTGACTGTGCCAGTCCCGGTTTTTTACAGCAGAGACTCGACCCATCATGGACTTTTCTTCAGCTAGGACAATGAATTAAATTATTTTCAGATGTTTTCTGTGAATGGTTTTAATATTTAATAATAACGTGTTATGCTACTACTAAAAAAAAGCTGATGTTTTTCAGATTTGAAATGTATGTACCTGTTTCTCAGGAAAATAATCATAAATAAAAATGCCATGCTTACTCATCACTTTTTTTCTGATGTTACAGATAGTAAAAAAATTTTTAATCAGTTTATTTCGAACAAAGAGCTGACAAAAAAAATAAGCGGTAGAAGATGAATGAATGAATGAATGAATAATCACCATTCTGTGTTCTGAACTCTGCCAGTATCACTGTTGTCAGACTGAAGGGTTTCCTCCAAGGTTTCTTCTCCCTCTTTGTGGTCTAAATGAGGCTTGAAACCATAAGGCTGTGTTCTCCACAAAAAAAATCATCCGAAAACAGCTCAACCTCCACTGTGTTAACAACTGATTCAGGCTTGAATCAGCAGGTGCCATTCTGTTGATGGCGTAGCAGCAACAATATGGCCGCGGTTGAGGGCTGAAATAGAGCGCAGGCTTCAGACAGCTTTTGTTTATCCTTCACCTGCACACTTATCAACTTTTATTGTTCAAGATTTTTAAATAACATTTCATCATTTTTATTGATTATTTGTGCACTTGTGCACTCATTTTATGTTATGCACTTGTCTATGAGACATGTTTGAACATGCTGAATCAATAGAATTATTGTTATTATTAGTAGTGGTAGTGGTGGTAGTAGTCCAAAAATTGTTTATTTTACCCAAGGTAAGAAAAACGATAATAAAAAGGTTAAAAAAGTGTTTGATGCAGTCCTTTAACCACCATTCAACAACATACTAAAATTCTCCATGTACAGTTGTGCTCAAACTTAATACTGTGTATTGCCTCCTTTAACATCAATGACAGATTGGAGTCTTTTGTGGTCGTTGTGGACGAGGCTCTCTGATGGTGAAGCTGCCACTGAATACGTCTTGGACCTTATTTACATCAATTACAATGAAATACAAACTGTATGGCACTCTTTCAGGTCCTCTTTTTCAGAAAATCCTCCTCTATACCACTTCATCATGAAGCTGTATAACTGATGATACAAAATCTATCTTTAAATCAGGTCTTAACAAGCAACTTGATAGACCCTTCTTGCCTTATTTTATTTTGCATGTTAAAAGATGCCTACATGGCCCAAAATAAGAGGTTCACTGGTCTTCACCTGTCAGAATCTAAAATTCCAGAGTTGAATATGCAGCAGTTTTTACAGTTACTTATGGCCCAAAATAAGAGGTTCACTGGTCCTCACCTGTCAGAATCTAAAATTCCAGAATTGAATATGCAGCAGTTTTTACAGTTACTTGAGGAAATTTGATGAGTCAGAGAATCACTGAATGACTGACTCCATTAATCATATGCTTGTACGATGGCCAACAAACTTGCAAATTTCATATAACATTAGTAGGTGCACAAAATAGAAATACAGTAAAACTCGCCTAAACAGTCATCATATAACCAGATGCTCACACTCACTGGACAAAAGTAAAAGTCCCAATGCTTTTGTATGGTTTTCCGTGTATTCAACACTGTATATAACGGTTTCTGTGTAACAGATTTTCGCTCACATTGGAAAAAAACGTCTTGTCCGGTCACAATGTATTTTCATTAAAAATACCTCCCGCATGTACCGGACAGAGCAGTCTGGATGTGTCCAGTCAACAGAGGTATGAAATGAAGTTCAGCACTGACACTCACTGATTCGAGGAAAGTGGGTACCGTATGTCCTTGATTAAAAGCCCAGGCATATATTTTTTTCTCAAGCTATGCTCAGACCCGGTGCCTAAACGAGGTGGAGCATAATTCAAGGCTGGTGATTATTAACAAAATGCTGCTTGTTGCCTGCATTGTAATATGGTGTTAAGTTTTACACATATCCCTGGGTGTGGTGAACCAAGTCGCTTTAGATCAGAGCCCTCTGTGTGGCTGTGAACCCTCTCCAAAGCCTGATGTGCACCTGCTAAATCAATAAATCAATCAATCAATTTTTTTTTATATAGCGCCAAAACAGTTGCCCCAAGGTGCCTTATATTGAAAGGCAAGGCCATACAATAATTATGTAAAACCCCAACGGTCAAAACGACCCCCTGTGAGCAAGCACTTGGCTACAGTGGGAAGGAAAAACTCCCTTTTAACAGGAAGAAACCTCCAGCAGAACCAGGCTCAGGGAGGGGGCTGAGGGAGAGAACCAGGAAAAAGACATGCTGTGGAGGGGAGCAGAGATCGATCACTAATGATTAAATGCAGAGTGGTGCATACAGAGCAAAAAGAGAAAGAAACAGTGCATCATGGGAACCCCCCAGCAGTCTACGTCTATAGCAGCATAACTAAGGGATGGTTCAGGGTCACCTGATCCAGCCCTAACTATAAGCTTTAGCAAAAAGGAAAGTTTTAAGCCTAATCTTAAAAGTAGAGAGGGTGTCTGTCTCCCTGATCTGAATTGGAAGCTGGTTCCACAGGAGAGGAGCCTGAAAGCTGAAGGCTCTGCCTCCCATTCTACTCCTACAAACCCTAGGAACCACAAGTAAGCCTGCAGTCTGAGAGCGAAGCGCTCTATTGGGGTGATATGGTACTACGAGGTCCCTAAGATAAGATGGGATCTGATTATTCAAAACCTTATAAGTAAGAAGAAGAATTTTAAATTCTATTCTAGAATTAACAGGAAGCCAATGAAGAGAGGCCAATATGGGTGAGATATGCTCTCTCCTTCTAGTCCCCGTTAGTACTCTAGCTGCAGCATTTTGAATTAACTGAAGGCTTTTTAGGGAACTTTTAGGACAACCTGATAATAATGAATTACAATAGTCCAGCCTAGAGGAAATAAATGCATGAATTAGTTTTTCAGCATCACTCTGAGACAAGACCTTTCTAATTTTAGAGATATTGCGTAAATGCAAAAAAAGCAGTCCTACATATTTGTTTAATATGCGCTTTGAATGACATATCCTGATCAAAAATGACTCCAAGATTTCTCACAGTATTACTAGAGGTCAGGGTAATGCCATCCAGAGTAAGGATCTGGTTAGACACCATGTTTCTAAGATTTGTGGGGCCAAGTACAAGAACTTCAGTTTTATCTGAGTTTAAAAGCAGGAAATTAGAGGTCATCCATGTCTTTATGTCTGTAAGACAATCCTGCAGTTTAGCTAATTGGTGTGTGTCCTCTGACTTCATGGATAGATAAAGCTGGGTATCATCTGCGTAACAATGAAAATTTAAGCAATACCGTCTAATAATACTGCCTAAGGGAAGCATGTATAAAGTGAATAAAATTGGTCCTAGTACAGAACCTTGTGGAACTCCATAATTAACTTTAGTCTGTGAAGAAGATTCCCCATTTACATGAACAAATTGTAATCTATTAGACAAATATGATTCAAACCACCGCAGCGCAGTGCCTTTAATACCTATGGCATGCGCTAATCTCTGTAATAAAATTTTATGGTCAACAGTATCAAAAGCAGCACTGAGGTCTAACAGAACAAGCACAGAGATGAGTCCACTGTCCGAGGCCATAAGAAGATCATTTGTAACCTTCACTAATGCTGTTTCTGTACTATGATGAATTCTAAAACCTGACTGAAACTCTTCAAATAGACCATTCCTCTGCAGATGATCAGTTAGCTGTTTTACAACTACCCTTTCAAGAATTTTTGAGAGAAAAGGAAGGTTGGAGATTGGCCTATAATTAGCTAAGATAGCTGGGTCAAGTGATGGCTTTTTAAGTAATGGTTTAATTACTGCCACCTTAAAAGCCTGTGGTACATAGCCAACTAACAAAGATAGATTGATCATATTTAAGATCGAAGCATTAAATAATGGTAGGGCTTCCTTGAGCAGCCTGGTAGGAATGGGGTCTAATAAACATGTTGATGGTTTGGATGAAGTAACTAATGAAAATAACTCAGACAGAACAATCGGAGAGAAAGAGTCTAACCAAATACCGGCATCACTGAAAGCAGCCAAAGATAATGATACGTCTTTGGGATGGTTATGAGTAATTTTTTCTGTAATAGTTAAAATTTTGTTAGCAAAGAAAGTCATGAAGTCATTACTAGTTAAAGTTAATGGAATACTCAGCTCAATAGAGCTCTGACTCTTTGTCAGCCTGGCTACAGTGCTGAAAAGAAACCTGGGTTGTTCTTATTTTCTTCAATTAGTGATGAGTAGAAAGATGTCCTAGCTTTACGGAGGGCTTTTTTTTTATAGAGCAACAGACTCTTTTTCCAGGCTAAGTGAAGATCTTCTAAATTAGTGAGACGCCATTTCCTCTCCAACTTACGGGTTATCTGCTTTAAGCTACGAGTTTGTGAGTTATACCACGGAGTCAGGCACTTCTGATTTAAAGCTCTCTTTTTCAGAGGAGCTACAGCATCCAAAGTTGTCTTCAATGAGGATGTAAAACTATTGACGAGATACTCTATCTCACTTACAGAGTTTAGGTAGCTACTCTGCACTGTGTTATTATATGGCATTAGAGAACATAAAGAAGGAATCATATCCTTAAACCTAGTTACAGCGCTTTCTGAAAGACTTCTAGTGTAATGAAACTTATTCCCCACTGCTGGGTAGTCCATCAGAGTAAATGTAAATGTTATTAAGAAATGATCAGACAGAAGGGAGTTTTCAGGGAATACTGTTAAGTCTTCTATTTCCATACCATAAGTCAGAACAAGATCTAAGATATGATTAAAGTGGTGGGTGGACTCATTTACATTTTGAGCAAAGCCAATAGAGTCTAATAATAGATTAAATGCAGTGTTGAGGCTGTCATTCTCAGCATCTGTGTGGATGTTAAAATCGCCCACTATAATTATCTTATCTGAGCTAAGCACTAAGTCAGACAAAAGGTCTGAAAATTCACAGAGAAACTCACAGTAGCGACCAGGTGGACGATAGATAATAACAAATAAAACTGTTTTTTGGGACTTCCAATTTGGATGGACAAGACTAAGAGTCAAGCTTTCAAATGAATTAAAGCTCTGTCTGGGTTTTTGATTAATTAATAAGCTGGAATGGAAGATTGCTGCTAATCCTCCGCCCCGGCCCATGCTACGAGCATTCTGACAGTTAGTGTGACTTGGGGGTGTTGACTCATTTAAACTAACATATTCATCCTGCTGTAACCAGGTTTCTGTAAGGCAGAATAAATCAATATGTTGATCAATTATTATATCATTTACCAACAGGGACTTAGAAGAGAGAGACCTAATGTTTAATAGACCACATTTAACTGTTTTAGTCTGTGGTGCAGTTGAAGGTGCTATATTATTTTTCTTTTTGAATTTTTATGCTTAAATAGATTTTTGTTGGTTATTGGTGGTCTGGGAGCAGACACCGTCTCTACGGGGATGGGGTAATGAGGGGATGGCAGGGGGAGAGAAGCTGCAGAGAGGTGTGTAAGACTACAACTCTGCTTCCTGGTCCCAACCCTGGATAGTCACGGTTTGGAGGATTTAAGAAAATTGGCCAGATTTCTAGAAATGAGAGCTGCTCCATCCAAAGTGGGATGGATGCCATCTCTCCTAACAAGACCAGGTTTTCCCCAGAAGCTTTGCCAATTATCTATGAAGCCCACCTCATTTTTTTGGACACCACTCAGACAGCCAACAATTCAAGGAGAACATGCGGCTAAACATGTCACTCCCGGTCCGATTGGGGAGGGGCCCAGAGAAAACTACAGAGTCCGACATTGTTTTTGCAAAGTTACACACCGATTTAATGTTAATTTTAGTGACCTCCGATTGGCGTAACCGGGTGTCATTACTGCCGACGTGAATTACAATCTTACCAAATTTACGCTTAGCCTTAGCCAGCAGTTTCAAATTTCCTTCAATGTCGCCTGCTCTGGCCCCCGGAAGACAATTGACTATGGTTGCTGGTGTCGCTAACTTCACATTTCTCAAAACAGAGTCGCCAATAACCAGAGTTTGATCCTCGGCGGGTGTGTCGTCAAGTGGGGAAAAACGGTTAGAAATGTGAACGGGTTGGCGGTGTACATGGGGCTTCTGTTTAGAACTACGCTTCCTCCTCACAGTCACCCAATCGGCCTGCTTTCCCGGCTGCTCGGGATCTGCCAGAGGGGAACTAATGGCGGCTAAGCTACCTTGGTCCGCACCGACTACAGGGGCCTGGCTAGCTGTAGAATTTGCCACGGTGCGGAGCCGAGTCTCCAATTCGCCCAGCCTGGCCTCCAAAGCTACGAATAAGCTACACTTATTACAAGTACCGTTACTGCTAAAGGAGGCCGAGGAATAACTAAACATTTCACACCCAGAGCAGAAAAGTGCGGGAGAGACAGGAGAAGCCGCCATGCTAAATCGGCTAAGAGCTAGTAGCTACGCTAAGCTAGCGGATTCCTAAAAACACGCAAAGTGAATAATGTGTAAATAATTTAGAGGTGATTCAGCAGAAGGAGTGCTTTAGTTAAGGCACGTGAAGATTACACTGGGAAACAAATCGTAATCTAGATAACTAGATCAATCTAACTGCGCAGATTAAACAGCTAACAGATACAGAAAAATACCGCTGTGCTCCGGAACAGGAAGTGATACAATACCGCAGTGAGAGCCAACCACCCTAAATGGAGACTGCAAGGGCTGTGATTTGTCACTTTTATGTTTTCACTCATTCCTCTCCTGTCATATTTTAGTAGTTTTTGCAGTGCACCCGCCAATTACATTTCAATCATGGATCAAATAAGTTTGGCAGAAAGTCCGCAAATGATCAACTTTACAAAAAGGAGTCAGATATTGATGCTCAAATGACCGACAATTCATGGAAGACAATTGTTCTTACGATATCTTTGGTTTGGAGGCTGCGGTGCTGGTATAGCCTTTTGTGTAATGGCTGCTTAGTCTCACCTATGTAGTGTTCGTTACAGTTTTCCTGACATCTGATAGAATACACTACATTGCTCTTTGTAACTAGGGATCCTGTCCTTAGGGTGAACTAATTTCTGTCTCAAGGTGTTAACATGTTTAAAGTAAACTGGGATTTTGTGCTGTCTGAAGATACTCTGTAGTTTTTCCCCTACTCCTGCTAAATAAGCGAGAGACACTCCTCTTTTTCTTGGCTCCGTCTCCTGTCTGTCTGATGTCTTTGTTCTTTGGGACTTCTGCACTTTATCCAGGGACCATCGTTGCCTGAGGCATATATTTAGCATTTGGTGGCATGAGAAAGTTCACAATGAGGAGCTTTGGCAGTGAGGAAATCAAGAACGAGCAGGTAGGCAGATGCTAAAGAGAAAATGGGGCTGGATTGGTCATAACCTGCGGAACGTGACGTGACACAGATGCAGAGATTAAGATGATGCAATATACCTGGAGGGAAGTTGTACAAAAAGGCCAAACTGGAGTTCGCTGGCGAGGTGTTGCCAATGCCCTATGCTCCACTTGGAGCAAGCGGCTACGAGTGAGTGAGTGATGGAGATATTTTCAAGCAAATAAATGGTTCTTCTATGTGAAACATGTTTGTAAAAGACAATTAAACAAATTCATCACCACCAAACATCTCTTCCTATAACAAATTTGAGAAAAATTTCTAAAAATAAGTACATAAGTAATGATAATCTAAAAGTTTGCAAAGCATAGCTTATAACTAATATCTACTTGGTTGTATAAATATAGAATCCACCTCCATCTCTGTGTACAGAAACAGCTTTGGTGTGCTTCTGCTATTTTTATGCTGAAGAAAGGAGTGATTCTGTCACTTGCCAAAGCACATTTCAACATGTTATTAAGTCAGGCTGTAAGAAAGCACTTACAGCAGGCAGCTGCTCAGCATGTGTGCAGGAACATGTCCCATCAACCTAGTGAAAAACAGCAGAAAAAAATAATAGAATTACATGTCAAGCTTTTTCTGACTGAAGTTCCATTTCTCCAAATTAGTGCATTGAATCTTTAAGGTGACTGACATCACAATGTGAATAGACAGACAGATTCTTTGTGCTGCCGACTGGTCAGTTTCACGACGCCAAAAGTGCTTACATACAGGGATCATCTATTCAGCACTTTGTCACAGAAACCACAATGCCTATATCTGACTGAGGAAGCATGTTAAATTTGCCACATATACATTTTGGACAAAAGCTGGAGCTTATGAACTCACAGTTTATTATATTCACAGATAGACTGTTTTGTTATTGTTTTTATCTGCGTATTGTATCCTTCCATACTATGAAATAAAAACATAGCAATGAATAAGACAAATTCATCTTAACATGTATAGATTTTAATGTTTCATATGATCTCAATAATACAACACTTATTTTTGTTCCTATTTGTTATGAATGGAATTGAAGAAAAAAATCTATGATTTATGTGCACACAAAATACTTATTTCTACAAGAAACACTCTGGAGTTAAATAAAAGTTGATAATGACAACATTAAGATAATATACTTACGCACATAAGTATAATATACCTTTTGGGCACCATGTTCATTGTTTTCTTGTTCTTTCTTTCCTGTAAGTTTTTTTGGATTGATTTTGTGGTCTGTAAATTAGTTTTTTTTTTTTTTTTGTAAGCATTGGTGCCTAATAAATTCAATTCAATATATAGAACGCTATAATAGTCTTGCTGTGGGTCCTCAGAGGTAGAATTTAGAACTGAAATTATCTCAAATCCTGCCACTGGAAGATGCAGGGGTGGGGCCTATCCCCATGCAGTGGGCAGGCGTCATGCGTGATTTCTATTTTAAGGATCATGAGTGATTTCTATTTGTTGAGAGGTGACAACTAAAAGGAGAACTGATTTTACATTCGAACTGAAGATGTGTAGCTTTGTTTGTGTCGTGATTTCCTTGGACCTCCATATGTTTCTGAGGCTGTTAAATGCTGCCCTCGCCTTGTCAATTCTTGCTCCTACATCTACATCCCTACCTCCTTTCTTGTCAACAAGCAACTTGGTAGACCTGTCTGGCATTATTTTATTTTGCATGTTAAAAGATGCCTACATGGCCCAAAATAAGAGGTTCACTGGTCCTCACCTGTCAAACTCCAATTCCAGTGTTGAATATGCAGCAGTTTTTACAGTTACTTGTGGAAATTTAATCAGAGATTCACTGAATGACTAACTTTATTAATCTTGTGTCTGTGCGATGGCCAGCAAACTTGCAAATTTAGATATTAGTAAGTGCACAAAACAGAAATAATAATAATAATGATTATTATATGGTATGGGATTTTGCCAACTTCTGATTGGCCCATTTGCCACTTTCTCAGCTGTACCACATACCGAGTTGACCGCTGGTGGAGCTGAGTAGACCGCGTGTGCGAAACGAGTACATCGCGTGTGCAGCGTAGCGCTAGCTAATCGAGCAACGCCTTCTATCGGTAATGACCAATCAGATAACGCGATACACCGCCTACTTTGGCGGTCAGTTTGTTGACAAGATGGCAGACGACAGGTTTGCGTCTGTTAGCGACGCTGACTTAAAACGAATTTTACACAAAAAAGATGCGAAGAACACCCACAGAAATACACAGTCAGCAGCACACCTGTACAAGTACATCACTGAAAAAGGACATGCACCCAATTTTGAAACTTATGACAGACAGATGCTTGACAGAGTACTCGGTCAATTTTACGCAGAAGCTAGACAGGCGAATGGTGAACTTTATAAGAAAACAAGCCTGATGACTCTTTGTCATGGAATTGACAGGCATCTCCAGTCGATCGATGGGATGTCAGTTGGTACAGTATGACAGTAATAATAAAGAGTTGAAACTTGAGATTGATTTTTCAGTTTTAGTATGTTTGACATACTCCCAATTTTCTTGTTTACCATATAATAAAGCAGTTATAGACAGTCTATAAACGTAATCGTATATAATAAACGTGCATCAATTCAACAACAGTTAGTTGCATCAAAAATGTCTTGCAAATTGAAAAAAGGTCTTGAAAACACAGAGAACACAAACAAATATGTCCCGCAACACATTCAACAGATTAATTTGATAATATATTCACTACAAATGGGCACAGCAAACTCAAAACAACCATATTGCAGAACTCAGTGTAAATACAATTAGGAGTGTGCCACATGGTAGCATTCAAGATAATATTTGATCTCGAGGTATGTAAAATGAAAATTGCAATATTCTGTGTTGGTGGCACCCTGTTGAGCTGCAGACCTAAATTACAGATTCCAAAACACAGGAAGGGGTGTTGATATTCTTGGGCAAGCACATACAGATAGCTGGTGGACTTGTCGGTGAATGGTAGATGGCAGACTTGGAGAAGATTGGGGGGAAATTGAATTTGATTCCCAAGCCTATGCTGACTGCATACCTCCTGGCTTGTTACTTGGGGAGCCAACATGGGTCATTCCTCTTCAACCAGAGCCACTGGCTGCTTCTCTCTGCTGCAGTTTTGTGTGGCTCTGGCCCCTACTTCCCAAATCCCTAAGCAGTTTGGTGGTAGATGTTCCCACAGAACCTCTGCATCCAACCTCCAATGGGCGGATGTCCGTGTTCCACCTATAATGTTGTGCTTCAGCAGCTAACGCAGCATATTGCAGATGTTTTTGCTCATATGCATCATCTATGGAACCCTCCCAAGGTACAGTGAGCTCAATTATATAAACCTTTTTAGAGAAGGGGACCAGAGCACCAGATCAGGTCTCAAGGTGGTGGTGCTAATCTCTGGAGGACACCAGCTGCTTGCCAATATCTGCTACCAGTTTCCATTCACCTGCTCAGCACAGCTGGCTTCTCTCCAATGGTGTGGAGTTGCTCCTGGTAGCTGTAGCCCTTTCACTGACAAAGGCAGCTGTCAATGAGGTGTTAGATATTGGCAGTGGCAAGGCGTTGATGCTAGATTGTTTTCTCTCCAGTGTGAATGCAAGGCTCTTTAAAACTTAGTTGTGGCGCCAAATGTACCGCCCTTGGGTGAGACTTGTCTTACACCTCTTCTTCCTTGCTGATAATTCCCCACAATGTCAGCATGAATGAGAGCTGCTGTTGCCTCCTCCACTGCTGTTGCTGGTCTCCATTTGCACCCAGTAACCAAGGTTGTTGCATCTTCCCTCATCACCAGGGGTCTCATGCACAAAGGCTGCATACGCACAAAAATGTGGCGTACGTCCTTCTCCTTGCTAACATTTAGATGTATCAAAAGTGAAATGACCGTGGAAGTGTGTGGTGCGCCACATCAAATTTATAGCTGGCGTACGCACCTTTCTACATCTGTCGGTTAATTGCTGACACAGAGGTGATTCTGGGAAACTGTTAATAGTGTGAAAACAAGAAGTCAGAGTGATGTGCACATCAGAGACACACTTATGAACTGTCACAATTTTGGCCGGCTTTGAGCGTCAATTCAGTTTTTTCCTCTTTCTTTTTCCCCTTCATGCGTCCCAGCTTTGATTTATTAGTTGTTTATTTTTCATCATGGTTTATTCTGTTATGTTTTACGTTGTCACTTTTCTTTGTCACTTTTTATGTTAGCCATTGTCCAGTTTTGTTCTAGGTCTGTTCAGCCAGTTTGTGTTTTCACCGTTTATCATTTAGCTTTCATCTGTTTATTTTTGCTGTTCTCATTTTAGGTTGTTTCTGTTGTCAGGTTTTGCTTTCTGATTATTAATCTGTTCCTGTTTAGTTTTGCTTTAGTATTGATTTCCTATTTCCTGATCAGTTCTCATGTAGTTTTTTGTTCTCCTGTAGTTTCTTTTTGATCTCATGCTCATGTTTGATTTCAGTTCCTGTTATAGTAGTTTTATATTCTGTGTTAGCTCTGTTCTCAGTTTGCCCTCACACCCATCTTATTATGTTCACTCTATGCCCTGCACCTGCCATTATGTCTTTGTCCCTCACTTTGATTCAGTCTGTTTAGTATTTCCATTCACTCACACTCTTGGCACCTGTTCACGCATCTTTGTGTCTTACCTCACTCTATCTTGTGCTGTCCCTCCTCACTTTCTTGCACCATGCATTATCTTTGTTCACTAGCCATACCCCCTTTCTAGATTGTTCCTCATGTGCACCTTGTTAACTCCTGTCCTATTTAAACACATCCCAGCCACCACTTCCCCACTAGTTTGTCATGGTTTGTCCACATCCTAGCTCTTGTATCCAGTCCTGTTTTACCTAGCCGTGTTTTTTGAAATCTGCTCTGTTTTTTGACCATGACTTTCGCCTCATCCCTGATGTCAGTGTTTGCTCACGCCTCTGAACCCTGCTTGAATATGACTGTGTTTTTCCCTGACCCCGTTTATACCTCTGCTCCGCTGCTTGATCACCCGTGTACCGTACATCAGCCTGAAATAAACACAACTTCTTTTACACGTAAACCTGATCTGGGAGTCTGCATTGCAGGTCCAGCCACTTCGGATGCCTGGCACTCACCCGTCCTGTCAGAACAATTAATATACCCAATTATATGGGTGGATATAAAAGCATGCGCAAAGTGATGAGGAAAATGGCATTAATAATGGCTGTGTTAGCATTGTTAGAGGACCTTACAAATGTACAATCCGAGGTGAGCGTGTATTCAGGGAACGCCAGGATTTACTTGCAAATGAAGATAGTTGGCTCATAAGCCAATTTTGATTACCAAGGCTACTGTTGTTGCAGTTGTGCACAGAACTGTGGCCGGCCCTAGATCGCAATGCGGCGAGGAGCCAGGGGTTGTCTGTGCCCACATAGGTGCTGACCACGCTGGGTTGCCTGGCAACAGAGGCATTCCAGCAGGAGCTGAGGAAAGGTCAGGAGTGTGCCTGTCAACCTTGAGCTGTGCCATGCCTGCTGTGTGGGATGGAATCATCCGAATGTCATGCAGGTGCATCACATTCCAACATTAAACCGCAATTTGCAGCGAGAGCCAATTTCCTTAATGTAATCAGAGCTATTGACTGTACACATATTGTTATAAAGGCGCCATCACATGATGAATTTGTTTTTGTTAATAAGAAAAATTTAATTCCATCAATGTACAAATCATGTGATTTGCAAATGCCCTGGGTTGGGAACATGCTAGGGGCTGGCACAGTTCGCAATGGGTGGCTGCTTGAGGAGTAAATAGTTTATTCATGTAACTGTTCCAAACAAAACCCAGCATGGGCACATTTGGGTATGTGTGTATTCAAATGTTTTTTGTTATTATTATTAATGTCTTATTTTATTTACGGTATTTGTCAAATGTGGGTACAGTTGTGAATGTCGCACATGATCAGCTGCAGCAGAACTATTTTTTTTTTTTTTTTTTTTTTACTTCAATGTGTGTGTGCTCTGAGCCCACAGCATTTATGGCCTAACAAACACACTAACTTTATTTCCATTTCATGTTTATTCTGTCAGAGAGGGTACCAAATAAACTATCCCTGCGTGTCTCCATGGCATTTCCAGTCATATGTAGCTCACATTTGGTATAATTTCTTTTCTGTGTTCATGTGGAATTATCAGACACAGAGGAATCCCACATCCCAGGGCCTAGTTACATGAATTTGCATATTTAAATAGGGGCATGTAGAGGGAGGAGAGGGAGTTTGGTACATCTGCATGTGCGCTCAATTCTACATTCAGTGTGATGTACAAATGGAGCATGTTGGATCCACTCGTACGCACACTTTGATACATCTGGATATTTTTGTGCATACGCCATGTTTTAGTAGGAAATCCACGTGTCTTTTTATATGACTCCCCAGATCTTTGGATTCTTTTAGTGCCATCTGCAGTTGTGTTTTAGTGCACTTGAACTCCTCTGAGGCTGGTAAGGTGCACGTTGAGGACATTGTCTCCATAGAGGCCTATGGTGGTAGGCTGTGACTCCTCTTTGCAGCTTCTCTACTGTTGAGATGGGGACCCCAGTGTTGTGTGTTGGGGGGTTTGGCTGGATATTTTTGTGTTGTTTTCTTTTCTTTGCTCTCCAGGTGGTATGCAAACTGGGTTTTTGTCTGTGGAGAAGGTGCTGGCAGAAGAGTCCTTCACCCTCATCAGCATTATTAGCTGCACTTGTGGAGGATGTTCACGTGCAGACTTAAAGACTTTCAGCTGAAGCATTTAAGCCATGAGTGATTCAAGCAGAATTGCCGGGAACTCGACCTTGTGACGTTCGTTTGTGAGACGCTGAGGACCGCGCCAGGGTTTGACACATCGTGCCTGTGAAGGAGGACGGGTGAGGGACACATGCTGTCAGCACACATCAGAGGTGATTATTGTCTGAATGATCATTAATAGTAATTTGGCATTTTGTTACGCAGTATATTTGAACATTGATGAGAATTGTGCAGTTTGCTTCTCACTGCCGTGGCGTACGGACTGATGATCCTCCACCTGTTGTGAGAAGCTGCTCATTTACATAAAGCTTAAATTCAGACCTGAATGTGTTGCTGATAGTGTGTGCCTCTGAAAGATATTTGCTGTAGCTCTGTTGACTTACCTCACCTTTTCCATCCTTCACAGAGTCAGTTTGTCGTATCCACCTGGGGGGTGTTCGGCGGTGAGTCTGGGTCCAAAAGCGCCGAGGCTTCAATCTATTTGGGCGCTGGAGAGCGCGCCGTCCTTCACTCCGCCAGACAAACTAAATATTTATGTTGTACACTAATTATTGCACCGGAGGGGAAATAAAATCGTTTTGTTTGTGGAACCGCTTTCTGGTTATTTAGCGCTGGGTTCGGTCAGACGTTGGTCCGCTCCTCAACCTGCGTCTGCACATAACACCCAGACTGCAAGAGGCCACAACATCCAGGGTATCAGACCAAACTTGAAGCACCAGGTCTTTAACTTCCCAGGTAGTTGTGTATTGTCAACAGACTAAGGCCAGAATTGATGTCATTCTGCAGTTGTTTCACCTAGTCTCTGTCTTTCAGGCTTCCATCATAGCACCTTCCAAGGCTTTTGACAGGCTGTTCAGATACTGTGGGAAATGGATCATCACCAATGAACTGCAAGTCAGCAAGCATTCCTTTCACCACTGAGATGCTGCGTGACTTAGATGGTTTGATCTTCATACGGGTCCAACTGATGTTCTCCTCTAGCTTTCTGAGCAGTCTCCTGGTGCATGGCATAGTGGTGGTCAGGGAGGTGATGTCGTCCATGTAGGCTCTGAGGGTAGGGAGGTGCCGACAAGAGCCAAGTCTTCGTCCACCTACAACCCATTCTGAGGCTTGAATGATAATCTCCTTCGCCATGGTGAATGCCAAGGGAGAGACACTGCATCCGGACATGATGTCTATTTCCAGGCACTGCCATGAGGTGGCAAATTCAGGAGTATAGAAGCAGAATTGCAAGTCCTGAAAATAGGCTTTGACCAGGATTGTGATGGTGGCCAGGATGTTAAAGTATTTGAAGGCAGTCCAGAGGAGTTCACGAGGCACAGAGACAAAGGTGTTAGCAAGATCTAGGAAGATCACATGGAGGTCCCTTTTCTCCAGCTTTGCCATTTGGATCTGGTGCTAGATCATTCTGGCATGTACTCGGCACCAAGTGAAGCCCAAAATGCCTGGCTTCTGTACAGATGTGTCCGTGTACTCATTTCTGTGCAGATACTCTGCCATCCATTGTGCAATAACCCGGAAAAGAGTTTCCCCTCCACATTAAGCAAGGAGATTGGGTGGAACTGGTTGAAGTCCATTGCGTCCTTCTCCTTTGGGCTTAGGACCCCACACTTTGGGTATGGTCCTCTTATGCCGTACTGTCCTCGTGAGGCTCCAAAGAAACGTACAAACATCTGGTGCATTCTTGTACACTCTGCATTAGGCCCAGGAGCTGATGCTGTTCTCGACGATGGACTGTCTTCTCCACCTCTTTCCAATTTGGAGGGCCAGTCTCAAATTGATGGTCTGGGGGGGTGGTCAGGTGTTCGTAGGGCTATGGATCAGAATGTGCTGTCCTCAAGTGCTCCTCCAGGTCATTCTTTGTTTTAAGAACTCCACTTTTCTCCTTGGTGAAGAGAGTTTTTAGGAACTTGAAGAGATTTTTGTAGAAATGTGTTCTTGTTTGTTCTTTCTCCTTCTTTGTTTCTGTACATTCTCTGTTCTGCGTAGAGATGCTAGATGGATTTTAATGCCAGCTTGGAGAATGCTTATGCCCTCCTTCTCTACTCCAGAGGCCTTCTTCCAATGTTTCCTGTGTTGTCGCCTTTCTTGATCAAGGCACTTGATCTCCTGTTGTCTCCTGGAGACTGGTGGGATTGGAGCCTGTTTAGCAACTTTCAACTCTCATGTACCCCAAAGTGCCTCAAAGTTGTTCGAGGGTCAGGGTCAGGTCAGTAATCATCGTTTCCCACAGCTTTATATCAGCAGTGCTGGGCCACTTCACACACAGTCTGTGCCCTGGAAGTCTCCGCTCAAATGCAGGTCTGGGAGTTTGGGTGGGTTCCACAGCTGATGTTTGCTCCACCATTAATTTCTGAGCACCTTGGGGCAACTGTTTGTTGTGATTTGGTGCTATATAAATAAAATTGATTTGATTTGAGTTTGCCTCTTCCATGACAGTGGTGCTGCTGATGCACTCCAAAGCATGCTTTTCGTGCAGCTGCTCTGCTTCACTTGACTGATTTGTCCCCTTTCACAGAAAGTAGGGAATGCAAGGCCCCTGTCTTTCTTTCCTCAAGAAGAGTGAAAGTAAGAGGAAGAGGACAGGGAGGATGAGGAAGTGGAACGCCAAGGACCGTGATCTCTGATGAGATGCGGCTCCAAGCCACTTTGGTAGACCATGTGGTCAACCATGGTCTAACAATGAGGGAGGCAAAGAGTATACCCAAATTTGAGCAGATACACTGTAGCATCCATCATCTGGACTTTCTGAAATGAAAATAGGAAAGAAAATTGCAGTACTGCATATCATTACAGTACTCAATGAGTACTGTAGTACAGTATTGCCTGCGGACTGATCTGTTGGACTGTAAAAATAAAGTATGTTTCAAGCATTTGGGAAATGTATTCCTATACAGTAAAATCACCAGTGTTAAATTAACACTGACAGTGAACATATGGTCCTGCTCTGACCAGAGTAAGACCATATCTACACTGGCAGTGTTAATTTAACACTGTCAGTGTTAGTTTACACTGGTGATTTTACTGTGTACACAGTAAAATCAGTACAGTAAACAGTTTATAGTATTGTACTATTTGTATTGCAGAACTGAAAGATTACCAACACAAGGTGGTTGGTTCAGTCTCCTGAACAGGAAACTGATATCATGAACATGGTCCATGAAAATAACACCATAACATTACAGCAAATACAAAGAAAAATAATAGAAAACTACGAAATATTACAAAATATTGATAGGGTAAGTGTATCAACATTGGACTGTGTCTTGCACAGAAATAATCTGAGGATGAAGCAGGTCTACAGGGCGCCATTTGAACACAATTCAGAAAGAGTCAAAGAACTGCTGTATAACTGTGTGTGTAAGTAAGTCCCGTACAATCCCACAATTGATGCATACTCTCAACACTGTATGAATTACACATATTTCAGTATTGCAATCAAAATTATGTGCTTCACAATAGCGACGACTCCATGTCTATTTCTGATACTGTTGTGTGTTTCTGAGAGTCCTTGAGCTAGAGGTGGCTGCAGTCGAGCACCAGTTCATCTTCACTGATTCATTCATTCACATAAAGACAAAGGAGGGGAAGGAATATCATCGACCAGCGTGCCATCGTGGAAGTCCCGGGCCAGCACTGAGGGAACATCACAATATGTGCAGCAATGACCCACCACAGCATCATCCATCACCATGCTACCCTTGGCCCCTACAGAACTGCCCATCTGATCACATTCCTGGACACCGTACACAACACACACATTCCACCAGGTCAGATAGACGGCTCAGAGCAACTCAGGTATGTTGTCATTTGGGTCAACGCAAGTTTCCACCAGGCTGCTCTGGTTTATAACTGGTTCGCTGCCCACCCACGCTTTTTAGTTCTTAGTCTCTCTCCATATTCTCCATTCCTCAGTCCCACTGAAGAATTTATTTTTCCGCCTGGAGATGAAAAGTGTATGACCGAACTCCACAAATGCGTAGACCCCTTCTCCAAGCTATGGAAGACGCATGTGGAGATTGATGCTTTCATGGCTGGATTTACTATACTACGTAGGTGATATTACCCCCGCTGATTGGCCAGGGAAAACATTGTGATGTGGATGAGGTGCTGTGGTCAGACCGAAAAAGAAGAGAGGATACAGCATAATTTTGTTGTTTTTACTGTAACTGTATACTGTAAATTCTATAGTTTTGTATATAGACCAGTGTATGTGCAGCTTTGTGTCGGTTGGGATGTACACTGTGTACATTGTTTTTGTGGAAAAAAAAAAAAATATTTCTTACTGCATAATTGTGTGTTCAGAGTATAAAAACAATATTCTAAAAAATTAAATATTTTACAAACACTTACGTGTGTACTGTCTGTAGTAAGTGTAACACTGAACAAAAAGGCCAAAGTCTTTATGATGAATGAAGACAGTGTTTTCTCTTCATCATCGTGTTTTACTTTGAGCACATCAGTGTTCAACTGGTTCTTATAAATGTCTATTCATATGATGGTTTGTGAGTCATTTGAAAACAAAATACAATTTTGAGAAGAAACAACATTGTTGTGAATGTAAAGTTTCATTTTGCAGGAGAATTGAGGGGTTTTGCCCATTGTGTGTGTGTGTGTGTGTGTGTGTGTGTGTGTGTGTGTGTGTGTGTGTGTGTGTGTGTGTGTGTGTGTGTGTGTGTGTGTGTGTGTGTGTGTGTTCTTTGATTTGTGTGTACAGTTCTGAGAGTATGAGGCATGCTTTCAGAAAATGTGTTTAATCTAGATAAACTGTAATACCTAAAACAAAAAAAGAAAAAAAAAAAAGGATGCATGATGGTTATGTGGACATATTTTGACTTTGAAAGATACGATGTGGCTCAATCCACAACTAGCTACCAATCTGCGATCGAAATACATCAAATTTATTCAGCTTGAAAAATAAAAACATCATTCAGTATAAAGAACTGCAAATCCAGAGAGGAGGGCTCAGCAAAGATGACTTCTAACACAAGTAAACAAAGTAAATTGGTTCTGCCTGGCATTGCTGAGGCATTAGCAAGTTACACGCCTTATTTTTTGGGTAACTGTTAGTTTTGTTTTTGTATTCACCACCATTACTGATGTTTGTAGACTGAATATTCAGGGTAAATGTTTTATATTTGCAAACAGTGCCGTGCACTTTAAATGTGGTGGTGGATTTCATTTTGTTGTAATTGATACAGAATATGACTCTCAAACTGCGCTACAGTTGTTTTCAAGACAAAGAATTGAAAAAGTATTTTCCCTTGGTTTAGGCGAGTTTTACTGTATCTCGTGTATATATATATATATATACTCAACAAAAATATAAACGCAACACTTTTGGTTTTGCTCCCATTTTGTATGAGATGAACTCAAAGATCTAAAACTTTTTCCACATACACAATATCACCATTTCCCTCAAATACTGTGCACAAACCAGTCTAAATCTGTGATATTGAGCACTTCTCCTTTGCTGAGATAATCCATCCCACCTCACAGGTGTGCCATATCAAGATGCTGATTAGACACCATGATTAGTGCACAGGTGTGCCTTAGACTGCCCACAATAAAAGGCCACTCTGAAAGGTGCAGTTTTGTTTTATTGGGGGGGATACCAGTCAATATCTGGTGTGACCACCATTTGCCTCATGCAGTGCAACACATCTCCTTCGCATCATCCGTGAAGAGAACACCTCTCCAACGTGCCAAACGCCAGTGAATGTGAGCATTTGCCCACTCAAGTCGGTTATGACGACGAACTGGAGTCAGGTCGAGACCCTGATGAGGACGACGAGCATGCAGATGAGCTTCCCTGAGACGGTTTCTGACAGTTTGTGCAGAAATTCTTTGGTTATGCAAACCGATTGTTTCAGCAGCTGTCTGAGTGGCTGGTCTCAGACGATCTTGGAGGTGAACATGCTGGATGTGGAGGTCCTGGGCTGGTGTGGTTACACGTGGTCTGCGGTTGTGAGGCTGGTTGGATGTACTGCCAAATTCTCTGAAACGCCTTTGGAGACGGCTTATGGTAGAGAAATGAACATTCAATACATGAGCAACAGCTCTGGTTGACATTCCTGCTGTCAGCATGCCAATTGCACGCTCCCTCAAATCTTGTGACATCTGTGGCATTGTGCTGTGTGATAAAACTGCACCTTTCAGAGTGGCCTTTTATTGTGGGCAGTCTAAGGCACACCTGTGCACTAATCATGGTGTCTAATCAGCATCTTGATATGGCACACTTGTGAGGTGGGATGGATTATCTCAGCAAAGGAGAAGTGCTTACTATCACAGATTTAGACTGGTTTGTGAACAATATTTGAGGGAAATGGTGATATTGTGTATGTGGAAAAAGTTTTAGATCTTTGAGTTCATCTCATACAAAATGGGAGCAAAACCAAAAGTGTTGCGTTTATATTTTTGTTGAGTGTATATATATATACATGATATACAATACAAATGAGATACGAGTGCAAATATCTGGTTATATACTTCTGCATGGTTTTCCACTGGATTTTGTATAATGGGTTTTCGCTCACATCGAACAAAATGTCCTGTCATTCATTAAAAACCCCTCGCATGTACTGGACAGAACAGTCTGGACATGCCCAATAACAGAGGTATGAAATGAAGTTCAGCACTGACACTCGCCAACTCGAAGAAAGTAGGTACCATACAGTGGTGTTCAGAATAATAGTAGTGCTATGTGACTAAAAAGATTAATCCAGGTTTTGAGTATATTTCTTATTGTTACATGGGAAACAAGGTACCAGTCGATTCAGTAGATTCTCACAAATCCAACAAGACCAAGCATTCATGATATGCACACTCTTAAGGCTATGAAATTGGGCTATTAGTAAAAAACTAGAAAAGGGGGTGTTCACAATAATAATAGCATCTGCTGTTGATGCTATAAATTCAAAACTATTATGTTCGAACTGCTTTTGTAGCAATCCTGTGAATCACTAAACTAGTATTTAGTTGTATAACCACAGTTTTTCATGATTTCTTCACATCTGCGAGGCATTAATTTTGTTGGTTTGGAACCAAGATTTTGCTCAATTATTACTGTGCTTGGGGTCATTGTCTTGTTGAAACACCCATTTCAAGGGCATGTCCTTTTCAGTATAAGGCAACATGATCTCTTCAAGTATTCTGACATATCCAAACTGATCCATGATACCTGGTATGCGATATATAGGCCCAACACCATAGTAGGAGAAACATGCCCATATCATGATGCTTGCACCACCATGCTTCACTGTCTTCACTGTGAACTGTGGCTTGAATTCAGAATTTGGGGGTCATGTCACAAACTGTCTGTGGCCCTTGGACCCAAAAAGAACAATTTTACTCTCATCAGTCCACAAAATATTCCTCCATTTCTCTTTAGGCCAGTTGATGTGTTCTTTGGCAAATTGTAACCTCTTCTGCACGTCTTTTATTTAACAGAGGGACTTTGTGGGGGATTCTTTCAAATAAATTAGCTTCACACAGGCGTCTTCTAACTGTCACAGCACTTACAGGTAACTCCAGACTGTCTTTGATCATCCTGGAGCTGATCAATGGGTGAGCCTTTGCCATTCTGGTTATTCTTCTATCCATTTTGATGGTTGTTTTCCATTTTCTTCACTCCTGCCACCTTTCTCCATCCACTCCACCCTGCCTGCACTCTCTTCTTTACCTCTCTACCACACTCTCCATTACTTTGAACAGTTGACCCCAAATATTTGAACCCATCTACTTTCACCACTTCTACTCCTTGTAACTGCACTATTCCACTATCTGTCAACCTGGCCATCATCACTGCAAACAAGTAAGGACTCAGAGCTGATCCTTGGTGTAATCCCACCTCCACCTTGAATGAGCCTGTCATTCCGACTGTGCATCTCACCGCTGTCACACTATTCTTGTACATGTCCTGCACTAACCTAACATACTTCTCTGCCACTCCAGACTCACTCTCATACAACGCCACAGCTCTTCTCTTGGCACCCTATCATAAGCTTTTTCTAAGTCCACAAACACACAACGTAACTCTTTCTGGCCTTCTCTGTACTTCAACAGTATTCTCAGAGCAAACAGTGCATCGTAGTGCTCTTTCTTGGCATGAAACCATATTGCTGCTCACAGATCTTCACCTGTTTTCTAAGCCTAGCTTCTAGTACTCTTTCCCATAACTTCATGCTGTGGCTGATCAATTTTATGCCTCTGTAGTTACTGCAGCTCTGCACATCACCCTTGTTCTTGAAAATAGGAACCAGCACACTTCGTCTCCACTCCCCAGGCATCCTCTCACTTTCCAAGATTTTATTAAACAATCTGATTAGAAACTCTACTGCCATCTCTCCTAGACATTTCCATGCCTCCACTGGAATGTCATCTGGACCAACTGCTTTTCCACTCTTCATCCTCTTCATAGCAGCCCTCACTTCTTCCTTACTAATCTCTTGTACTTCCTGATTTACTCTCACCACATCATCCAGCCTTTTCTCTCACTCATTTTCTTCACTCATCAGCTCTTCAAAATATTCCCTCCACCTTCTCAGCACACACTCACTTGTCAGCACATTACCACGTGCATCTTTTACCGCCCTAACCTCCTGCACACCCTTTCCAGCTCTGTCCCTTTGTCTGGTCAATCAATACAAGTCCTTTTCTCCTTCCTTCCTATTCAACTTCTTGTACATCTCGCAATATGCCTTTTCCTTCGCTTTTGCCACTTCTCTTTTCGCCTTACGCGGCATGTCCTTGTACTCCTGTCTACTTTCTTCATCTCTCCGACTATCCCAAAACTTTTTAGCCAACCTCTTTCTCCTTATGCTTTCCTGGACCTCTTCATTCCACCACCAAGTCTCCTTGTCTTCCTTCCACTGTCCAGATGTCATACCCAGTACTGTCCTCGCTGTCTCCCTCACCACATCTGCAGTATTTTTCCAGTTCTCCAAAATTGCTTCCCCTCCAACCAGTGCTTCTCTGACCTGCTTGCTTCAGCTTCCACCATCTGATCCTTTGTTGAGCTCTCACTCTCTTCTTCTTTACCTAAAAGTCATCCTACAAACAACCATCCTGTGCTGTCTAACGACACTCTCTTCTGCCACCACCTTACAGTCTCCGATTTCTTTTAGCTTGCATCTCCTATAAGGAATGTAGTCCACCTGTGTGCACCTTCCTCCACTCTTATGTTACCCTGTGCTCCTCCCTTTTCTTAAAGTAGGTATTCACAACCATTTCCATCCTTTTTGCAAAATCAACTACCATCTGTCCTTCCCCATTCCTATCCTTGATACCATATCTACCCATTACTTCCTCATCACCTCTGTTCCCTTCACCAACATGCCCATTGAAGTCCGCTCCTATCACCACTCTTTCATGCTTGGGCACACTCTCCACCATCTCATCTAACACACTCCAGAAATCATCTTTCTCCATCTCACAACCTGCCTGTGGGGCATATGCACTGATGATATTCATCATCACCCCTTCAATTTCCAACTTCACACTCATCACCCTGTCAGACTCTCACTTAACCTCCAACACACTTTTAACATACTCTTCCTTTAAAAAGACCCCAGCACCATTTCTCTTCCTGTCCTCACCATGGTACAGCAACTTGTACCCACCACCAATGCTACTGCTCTTACTTCCCTTCCACTTGGTCTCTTGCACACACAATATGTCTACCTTTCTCCTCTCCATCATATCAGCCAGCTCTCTCCCTTTAACAGTCATACTACCAACATTCAAAGTCCCCACTCTCATTTCCACCCTTCTAGTTTTCTTTTCTCCCGCTGTTTGTGGAAACGTTCTCCTTCTCTTCGTCGTCTTCACGCAGTCTTCGTTTGGCAGAAAAGTTTGCAAATGTAACAAACTTCACAACACAAATGACCCAGAATTCATGGAGAGAAATTGTATGTACGGTACTGTTGGTGTGGAGGTTGTAGTGGAGCTCTATTTGAATGGGTGAATGTGAGGCATAATTGTAAAGCGCTTTGAGCCTCTGATGCAGATGGAGAAGCGCTATATAAATGCAGCCCATTTGCCATTTTACATAGGGTCATCTCACTAAGAAATATTCAGTGCTGGGTGCATGTCAGTTATAATTTTGTCCACCAGGGAGGAAAGTATCTGAAACAAAGGGTTTTCATAGATCATACTCAAATATTCAATTTATTGTCATTTATATAGCGCCAAATTACAACAGAGTTGCCTCAAGGCACTTCACACAAGTAATGTCTAACCTTACTATCCCCCAGAGCAGCAGTGGTAAGGAAAAACTCCATCTAAGGAAGAAACCTCAAGCAGACCTGACTCAAAGAGGTGACTTTCTGCTTGGGCCATGCAACAGACATAAATTACAGAACAATTCACAAAACGACTATACAGGAAATGCTGTTGGTGCACAGGACAGGAGGGTCTCCAGCACAAATACCACACCCATCTCTGGATGGAGCTGCACCTTAAACAGAAAGAAAAAAAAAAACAATCAGGCATCATACAGACAAGAAATTCAGTATAATTTGTCAGCAATAAACAACAAGAAAAACAGGAAATAATAAGGTGATCGCCGGCCACACGCCCTAAGCTTCACTGAAAGACCCAGAATTTAGGTAAAGTTGAGGCCACGGCACGCTCCGTTTCCTAATAAAATTAATTAAAAGAGTATAAAACATAACAGTAAAATACTATGCCAGTATGCTAAACAAGTACGTTTTAAGTCTGGACTTGAAAGTCTCTACAGAATCTAACTGTTTTATTGATGCAAGGAGATCATTCCACATAACAGGGACACAATAAGAGAAAGCTTTATGACCCGCAGACTTTTATTCACCCTAGGGACACTAAGTAGTCCTGCACCTTGAGAACACAAAGCCCGGGCTGGTACGCAAGGTTTACTTAGGTCAGCTAGGTAGGGAGGTGCCAAAACTCTGGCAGCAGCATTTTGAACCAATTGGAAACCCTTAATGCTGGACTGCGGTAAACCAGAAAATACATAACGGATTTCGATTATAATGGACAAAATTTGCTGCTCCACCTGAATCCATTATATGCGAGTTTTACTGTATTTCATATTGTGATGTTTACACATGTTAATGTTTGTTTTGTATTCACCACTAATGACATTTATGGATTGAAGTTTTAAGGAGGGCAGTGCACTTTTGATGTGGTGGTTTTTCTGATAACATTTGACAAAGAATCTGAGCTACTGTTTACAACAACCCAGTCTCACTTTTTTTTTTTTTTCGGGGTTTTTGTGCTCCCGTTACGAAATGATTTGATTCAAATTTTCGTAATGGTTTTTTTTGTTGTTGTTGTTTAAACTCACTATTACTAACCCTACTCCTACCCCAATCCTAACCATAACCACTCCGCCCCCCCCCCCCCCGCTTCATTCTTAATTTCATGCAGCCGTCACAGAATGAATTAGAATGAATTTGTGCTCCTATTATGAAAACATGGCGCTTTTCATGACAATATCACAAACCAATAGATTAATGTATATTTCATGCTGCTGAATCATGACATGCTGTGAGATATGGTAGGTTTACAAACTAGATAAGAGACTTTTTTACTGGATCTGTTGAAGGAAAATATTACATTCATGCTGGCCGTTTGAGCTTGTATGTTCTTTAAATAAATTTCAAAATGAAAAATAGTATTTTCTGTTATCCTCAATAACTGCTGTGGTTTATGTCCAAAAACCACAGCATTGATGATTCCAGTGGTGTGCTTAAATTACTTTTTATGAAAAACACTTTCAGCATGGTAACTGCTTTTCACCTGTGGCAGACTGGTACCCTGTTTGTATTTTTTTTTTTTTTAAACAAAATAGAATTTGTCAGGTTTTGGATTTTTGCTTTACGTTTGGTCTGTTTTGCTTTGTTTAGTTATTTTGTTTGGTTAGTTTTCTCTGCATGTTAGTTATCTTGCTGTTCTTTTTCCTGCTTGGGTTTTCTCTGTCCCTATCTCTCTCGTCTCCCTCTTAGTGGTGATTGGTGGTGGGCGTTTCACTCTGTCTGGCCACACCCTTTTTCTGGTGCTTTCCATGCACACCTTTTCCTAAGCTACAGCTCATCACCTGGGTGTATTTAAGGCTCACAGGTTTCACTAGTCCCTTGCCAGATTGATGTGCTTTGTGCCTTCTTTCCAGCTCTGTTCTTGTGTTTTTCTAGTCCTGCTTGCCTTGTCTTTTTTGATCACCTGCCTGTGTACCTGACTCCACCTCTGCCTGATGTTTTTTCTACTGCTGCTTGTTTTGGACTGCCTTCACTTGTACCGACCTCTGCTTGATACTTCACTACACCTTTCTGAACCACAAAGCTGTTTGTTTGAGTCTTGCATTTGTGTCCAACCACTCCTGACCATTGAGTCTAATAGAATTCTAGATATAATTAATTTGATTTAGACAGAAATTTGGGTTTTTAGGATGCTTAATAGTTTTGCAAAGCACTATAGCTGACATTCTTTCATACAGAGACATAGCATATTCTGAGGATTAATGACTTTCGGTCATTGTACACTCATATTCACCCATTTACGTACCACTCCATCGCGACTTCCACATATTCATTCACAAGACCTCAAGGAGAGGTGACAAGATAGGACAGTGGTGTTGTGAGCATAAGTCATTCATCCAGGGTCAGTTTGTGTGTATGTCTGAGCACGTTTAACCGCAGCCCAAAGCATTTTTTTTCTACAATTAAATGTTAAAATAATGAGATAAAGTGGCGTGATGTGCGAGGAGAGTGAGTCAGAAGGGGCTGTCCTCTCTCGGGTGAAATGGCTCTTGTAGAAATTTTCCGACGGTTTGTTCAAACAATGCGTTCAGTGAGAAGGCTGGAAAGAAGCAACGTTGCTCTTTATTTCTAATTCTCTTTTTCTCTTTAACTCATTCTCGTCACTCAAGAGATGAGAGCTGCAACAACCATTAACAAACTTTGACCTTCTCTTTTTCATGTCCTCTCTTCCTCTGTAGCGGACTACTGATATGACTGCTCTCACTCTCTCTCTAGTCAGAAAGCCAGAGCTGTTTCTTTGTGCAGTGGAGCAAACCGAATTCATTTTAATCCAATTAAGACCAGTGAAGAGAACTGTTCAGGCTCAGACTGTGTGCGTGTGTATTGATCATGTATATCTTGTGAGAGAGTGTGTCAGTGGTTATGTGGTTGTAAGCGTGAATTAATATGTTGTATTACAGTCAGCCTGTGTTCAGTTCAACATCAGAGACAAACACTTTCTTATATACACACACACACACACACACGTACGTAAAAGTGCAATCTAGGAATGCATACTGTGACCATGTCAGGAAATGCTTAAAATTTGCATTGGGCCTGAAACACACCCTGGATGTTCAGATTTGTGTTACGGCTGTGTTGCATGTTGATTTTCATTTAGGCAGCCGTGTTAACAGATTAAACGTTGCGCATTGCCAGCATGACAGACTCGTCTCAGAAGCATCCCAGACGCGCGTGTTGCATTGCATGAACAGACCCAGCACCTATTTTTCATGCATACCACGAGCAGTGTGCAGCTAGAACAGAAAAATAATACATAGACATCATACTGGCAGCATCAAATAATTAACAGATTTCTTGGAATTTGCTGTATATGACTGGGAAAGAACTTGGACACGAACTATATGGGTACAATTTTTTTTTTTTTTTTTTTTTTGCCATTTTAGTGACTGATAAAAGTCCTGACTGCTGTCGGGTTCTTATGTTTAGCAGTTCCAAAAAATAAACCCAATTGCAGGCAGCAAAGAGATGGAGGACGAGTTTAAAAAAAACAAAAAAAAAAAACAAGGCGCTTTAATGTTCCCAATAGTGACAAACAATACAACAAGTGGCATGCAGGGAACGTGAGCAAAAAAGTCCAAAGGAAACTCGAAAAAGTAATCCGACCAGGAGGGATAACTGGAACAAACAAAACACACTAACAAAGTACAACAGCTGAAAGGAGATGACAAACAGTTCTCTTGGTACTTACAAAAAACCTCAGAGGGACCAGTGTGAGCAATGTGAAGAAACCAGCAAATGAACAAAGAAAAGGTGCTACTTAAATACTAACTCAACTGATGAACAAATGGACAGGTGTGTGACAGGGTTAAAAGGTAAAAAAAAAAAAAAAACAACCAACCTAACATCTAAGGGTAATCTGAAATAACAAAACATAACCTGAGCAGAAGAAAATCAGAAAAAACAAAATACAAATCCAATTACACAATTTATTTCATTTAATTTATTTTTATTCTTTTTTCCATGGTAATGAAGAAAAAACAAAAAAGAAAATTGCACTTTACAGAGTACAAAATAACACATTCCATGTAAAAAGAACAGGAGTAGGATGAAGAAAAACATCTTATTATCTCCTACCCCATTCTTGTTTCAACACAAGTTTAGATGGCCTCACCTTTGAGTTCCATTATAAGAATACATAACAACGAGCATTTTTTTTTTCCTTTTTCTTTTTAGCTCTATTCATTTGGATTTTCATATTTTTCATGTGCATTTAAATAGAAAGACATTTGAACAACATTTTAAATGATTTTCCATAGAGTTGCATTGTTTCACACCTGCCACTGAAACACATTTGCTCCAGTGTAGTTCCAGCAAAAGGGGTTTTAAAATCATATCTTCTTCGGATTGTCTTGCTATTCACAGTGAAAAGTGTTTGCAGACTACACGGAACAGAAAAGGTTTGGCTTTATGAAGGACTAATAATGTTTTTAAAACAACCAAGTCCTTCAGTTTTAATAATTGTGACTTCAGAAACAGTTCTGTTGTATGTGCAATGCCAAAAACAAACATGGAACTCAAAAGTGTACAAAAGTGCCAAAGTGGAAAGACTGACATTAAAACAGAGAATAAAAAAGGTAACATATAATCAACTGCAACAAAGATTAAACAATAACCAACACAGCAGAAAAGTAATAAGGAGCTCAAAAGTGAATCCAAGTGAGAACATGGGGGACAACCCAGATGACCAGAGAGAACAATTAATGACAATGACAGGAAGACACAGACAGAGAACAGATCACATAAACAAATGAGAAGACAGACCAAGGACAAAGACAGAGAACAAACCACAGGGAAGACATACATGAATGACAGACACAGAAGGGCACATGCTAGACACAAACCGGCAGTGGCAGTTCTACACTGAATTACTTCCCGGGCAAGACACCCTCTGAATGCCCCCCCAAAAAACATTTTGCACAAACAGCCATTTTTTTAAATGATTATTTTATTATTAATTTTAATATTTTAGAAGTGCTCCTGAAATTGCAATTGAAATTGGCATCAAAAGATCGCAGGCTACAATATAACTCTTATACAAAACTCCATGAATTGCAAATTTGAATAAACATGCCCTTACATGCTAAATGTCTGTCATTAGATGCTATATTAATCTGTCATCAGGAAGGAACAATTAGCTCCTTGGTTACCGCCTTGGATTTTATGCTTGGCACAGTTTTAGTTATGACTGGTCAAACTATGCTTTGTCACAAAATAGAGTTGTAACAAATGGAAAATGTTTGTATTTGAAAGATATGAAAATTCCGTTGGCTAATTACAGGGCCTAACGTTAACTCAAATAATGGATATAAATAATAACTGAAGTTGTAACAGCAAAATACAATCTTATGTTGAAATTAGATCTCGTGTTTTTTTTAGTTAAGGCCGAATTATTGTTGTATAAGCATAGCAAGTATAATAGCAAGAAGGCTAACAAACATGCTATACCACCAGTTAAGATCAGCCCTTCATTCATGACACGAATACTGTAATCATACAGAGAGAGAACACAGTTGCATTTGAGACAGTTGATGATTGTGAATACTATCAGTTATCAAGTTGTTCACCAATGAATATGGCTTTCTACACCTTGAAGAAAACCACACACCCTGAGGCTGAAGGTGTATGGTTTTCTGAAGGGCGTAAAAAGCCATATTCATTGGTGAACAACTTGATAACCATTTTATCATATACAGTGGTCCCTCGTTTATCGCGGGAGTTACGTTCTAAAAATAACCCAGCATTATTTTTTACAATTATTGTAGATGTTTTAAGACTGTAAAACCCCTCACACTTTATACACTTTTCTCAAACCGGCATTAAGATTTTCTCACTTTTCTCCTGTGTAAACACTCAAAGTTCAAACCTTAGTAGAAAAAAAATAGAACATTTTCCTATAAATAATTATGATGGCTTGTAGAACTAACAAATTTAATTTTAACGATCAACCTATGAGGTTGGACACGTAAGAAATTATTAATAGTGACTAACCAGTATTTCACAGTTCCTCTGACCGTGCCTCTTCTTCATGGCACCGCTCCGCTGTCCAGATTGGCTGATTACTCGGGTGGTATGAAAAATAATGCCTGTCTGTGAAAAGAGTGTATTGCTATTTATTCTTTAGTGTTTTATACAATCATATTGGCGTATCATTTATAGGTATATGATAAATGCAGGGGTGGTGGCCAAGTGGTTAATGCACTTGTTTTCAGTTCAGAAGGCTCCTGGTTCAAATCCCACCCCTGCCACATTTATCCATGTAATATGGAGTTGCGACAGGAAGGGCATCAGGCGTAAAACCTGTGCAAATTCAATATGCAGATCCACCTTGGATTTGCTGTGGCGACCCCTAGTGCAAACAAGGGAGCAGCCGAAGGGACTTTTTATTTATAGGTATATGATAAATATAATTATCCATGATAGTAACAATAATAATTTTGGTCATGTTATGATGCCTGGAGAGAAACTGAACATACTAAAAATAATAAAGTACGGCTTGTAACTTAAAATGATTTAACTGCTTTGATTAACTGGATAGGAGGGGCTTTAAAAATAGACCTTTGTTTTTTCTTTAAAAAAGTTTAATGAGTTTTCAAAGGTAATAAACTCATACATACAAACATAACACATTAAGACACACATTCACAGACACACACGGGGGCTATTATTGGTCGATGCACACGCTAAATGATCCTTTTCTGTTTTCAACATTTTTTATCAGTTAAATTTACTTTGAAGATGAAGTCAGCTTCCATCCCACACGGCTGACTTTATTTTCGCAAATATTTCATCTGTTGGGATGTGAAGGGAATCTGTACATATTGAACCTCTTGTTATTTTCTCTATTTGAATATTATATTCTATTCTATTTCTCTATTTGTTTATCCTCTTGTATATTTGTGCAACTGAATGCACAACAATCCAGCATTTTCAAAAAATAAATAAACTCGAGATACACGCAGATAGCAGTGAATGCAAATTTGTCCCCAAGAATGCGCCAAAAGTCATGTGACCATTTTCTTCCTGCTCTTCGTCATCATCTTTGGTGTTTAACAGCAGCTGGCATCCTTATTAGTGCTTTGCTGTCACCTTCCGGCTTGTCATGTTGCTACTTTATGTATAAGGGAACTTCACGCACCTCTCCCTGACTTTCCCTTCCTCACACTGCACGCCTGCAGCTGCAGGGGGTGACAATTTGCCAAGTTCCCAACAAAGTGATATGAAAACCGCTTTGCGGCACAGATTATTTATATATATATATATAGAGTAGCGATCGCCGGGCCGGTCGCTGAATCTGTTCAATGTAATGCCACAGAGCATCATGGGAGCATGGGGTTTGGGGGTTTTAAAGCACTGTTTTTGTCTTTCATAGTTAGTTTAATAGTGTGGTTGGAGTTATTGATTTAGTGTGTTCAATTGCCCAGTTAGGTTAGTCAAGTTTAGTTGTCACTATAAGCAAAAAGTGTATTACGTTTGATGTTTTCCTCTATTTCCATGTTGTCATTGAACAAAAATAAAGTAGGACCTCCTAGTGGCAGTGTGTAGCAAAAGCTCCAAGAGTCTCATTCTTCCACACTGCTCACCACAGTGGTATCAGAAGTGGGGATACAGCCTTTGGAAGAATGGAGAGAGAAATTGAGGAGCTCAAACAAGCCATCAAGCAGAGCCTGGAGGCCGAGAGAGCTATACTGCCTACTGATGTTCCTGATGGCTCCAGCGCACCACGCTCTCATCACCCCCTCTTGATGGGGAGGGGTACTGACATCGATGGAAGCAGTGCAGCAAACCTCATGTTGCCTGCTGAGGGCTCCAGCACTCCACGTTCTCGTCGCCCCCTGTCGATGGGGAGGGGTACTGCTGTCGACGCAAGCAGTGCAGCAAACGTCATGCTGCCTGCTGATGGCTCCAGCATGCTGCGTCGCCCTCTGTCGACGAGGAGGGCTACTGCTGACAACGCCGTGATGTCCATGGATCATAGCTCACCAGAGGGTGCTATTGTAGCTGCAGACGAGCCTCTCCTGCCAATGATGATGGCAAGTCTGTCACAGCCGGTGGTGGTGCCAAAATCATCAGTCAAGCTGCCCAAATACAATGTAACAACGCCGCTGGCACCATATCCAGTCCAGGTGCTCCTTGACCTCTTCTCGGCAGAGTAGCGAGATCTCCACAACCTGAAAATAGCTCTGCAGAGGCGGTTTGGGTAGCAACGCTCCACAGATCACAGCCAAGAGCAGCTGGCCACTCGACACAGGCAGGAAGGGGAAAATCTGGGCACCTTCACCGCTGATGTGCCGCTCTATGCCCAACAAGGTTACCCCCACTTCGATGCAGCTGCCCAAGAGGAGCTGGCTGTCCATGCATTCCTACAGGGGCTTGCACCTGAGAAGTTGCAGCAGCACATCTGCCTGGGTATGCCTCAGTCCCTCACCGAGGCACTGCATTAAGCTGAACGGGCTGAGGTGGTGCTCACCACCCAACCTACACAGACTGCAAGGGCACCTGCTCCACGACCACTCATCAGAATGGTAGACTGCGATGAGGAAGAGGAGAATGGAGGGGCCCACCAAGTCATGCCACCGCCACTACAGTCCCAGAGGAGACATCAACGCTCCCCGCGGCAGGCCCTCTCAGCGGATTGCTGCTACCGGTGTGATGAGCCTGGTCACATTGCACGAAACTGCTCAGCCCCTGCCCCAAAGCCAAAGCGGTGTGAAACTACCGCGGAGTGGCCCAGTGAGGGGACTGCCACTCCAGCCTCCATCCCCCCTCCAAGGCAGATGTACGCTGGTGGGCCGTTGTGGCCATGAAAAAAGGCTGAACCTGAACTGCCAATTGGAGGGCCAAACCTGCCAGGCCCCGATAGACACAGGGTCCACCATCTCCTTAGTGAGACCAGGCACCCTCCCTGACACTTCCGACCTGCCTTCCACACCTTGGGCCCCTACCAACACCCAGCTGATGATGGTAACTGGAGAAAAAGAGTCTGGCAACCACTATATTCTAGTGGCCATGGACTACTTCACAAAGTGGCCAGAGGCATATGTGGTCCCAAATCAGAGTGCCATTACCACAGCAGCAAAACTGGTGGAGGAGATGTTCACCTGTTTTGGGGTTCCTGATGAGCTCCACAGTGACCAGGGACAGAACTTTGAGTCCCAGGTTTTTGGTGAGGTCTTCCGGAGGTTAGGAGTGAGCAAAACAAGGACAACTCCACTCCACCCACAAAGTGACGGGTTGGTGGAGCGGTTCAACCGCACCTTAGCCACCCAGCTCGCCATTCTCACCAGCCAACATCAGAAGGACTGGGATTGCCACTTGCCCCTGGTCTTATGGTCTTACCGGCCCGCTGTCCAGGAATCTAGCCAGTGTACACCTGCTGCTCTCATGTTTGGGAGAGAGCGCCGAAAACCAGTGGATTTGGTGTTTTTCTTTAATTTTTTCTTTAATATTTATTTCATTCATTTAAAAGAAAAACAGAAAAGCAAAAAACAAAACCACCACAATACCAGAATGAAAAGGAGCAGAAAGAAGAACAAGTCTTATGATTTCTGCCCCTTTTAACAATACAATCTTTCAATATACAGCATCATAGTCAACATTATTTAACAGATTGCATTTCTTTAACTTGTCACATACCACTGACCCATTTCATAATTATGACCATTAATTAATAGATTACATCACTGACAGGTTACATTTAAACTTAAGACACTCCAAACATTATTAACAGTTTACTTTTTTTTTTTTTTGACTTTCTTGCAGCCCACTGACTTACTTCATAGTTTCATACTTACTTAATACATCTAATTTAATATGTTTTTTAAATAATTTAAGCGACCTTAATTCTTTAATTTCTTTATTAAGATTGTTCCATAATTTTACACCATTTACTGCAATACTCCTTTCCTTTACTTTGGTTCTAAATCTTGGTTTTTTAAAGACTTCTATTCCTTTCAATTTATAACTACTTACTCTTTTTTCAAACATATTTTGAATGTTTGTTGGTAAAGTATTTTTATTAACTTGGTACATCGTTTGTAATATTTTCAAATCAACTAAATCATGAAATTTAAGTACCCTATACTTAATAAACAATGGATTAGATGAATCTCTAAAACCACTGTTACTAATCACTTTTAAAGCTCTTTTCTGCAAAATAAATAAAGGTTGTATATAGGTTGTATATGTTGATCCCCAGATTTCTACACAGTAAGTTAAATATGGGACAATCAATGAATTGTACAATGTTAATAAACCATAACTATTTAATGAATATTTTACTTTATGCAAAACAGCAATGGCTTTCGCTATTTTTCCTTTTATGTAATTTATGTGTGACTTCCATGTAAGATCTTCATCAATCATGACTCCTAAAAATTTCATTTCTTTTACCCTTTGTATATCCATTCCATCTATTTGTAATGACACATTATTTTCTTTCGCTCTATCATTAAACAATATGAAATTTGTCTTATTAATATTTAGTGACAATCTGTTTATATCAAACCAATGTTTAACTTTTTCCAACTCTGTATTTATCACTTGTGCTACTTCCTGTATATCTGATCCAGAGTAAAACAGCGTTGTATCATCAGCAAATAAAATGCTGCCAAGCACATTGGATACATTCACAAAATCATTGATATACAAAATAAACAGTTTGGGTCCAAGTACCGATCCTTGTGGTACTCCATAAATAATGTTACACAATTCTGATTTGGTATTATTTATCTGAACAAACTGTTTTCTATTTTCTAAGTAGCTTTTTACCCACTGATGTGCAACACCTCTTATTCCATATTGTTGTAACTTGTGGAGCAATCTTGAGTGGTCTATAACATCAAAAGCCTTTTTCAGGTCAATAAAAATACTTACAAAATAATCCTTATTATCTATTGTTGTTGATATTTTCTCTATTAGTTCCATAATTGCCATAGCTGTCGAATGTTTTGTTCTGAATCCATACTGAGCATTATTTAAAATATGATGTTTCTCAATAAATTTATCCAATCTTGTTACAAAAACTTTTTCCATCATTTTAGAAAACTGTGGAAGCAATGATACTGGCCTGTAATTAGAAAAATTATGTTTGTCTCCATTTTTATATAATGGGACTACCTTAGCAATTTTCATTTCATCTGGAAAAACCCCAGTTGACAGAGACAGATTACAAATATAAGTAAATGGTTCAATAACAATTTCTATTATACTTTTTACAGTCATCATGTCTAAATCTTCATGGTCAGTTGATCTTTTGCTTACACAGTTTTTTACAATATTTCTTATTTCATCTTTTTCCACATTGTCCAGGAAAATACTATTGACCGTATTTACCAATGTACATAATTTATCTTCTATTATTGGTTTATTTCCCACCAGACTTGACCCTACATTTGAAAAATAATCATTAAACCCATTTGCAACTTCTTTTATATCATATATCTCTTTATTTTCCTTAACAAAGTAATTTGGAATAGTTTCTTTCGTTCCATCACTATCAATCACACTTTTTATAATTCCCCATGTTACCCTCATATTATCTTTACTCTTATTTAGTTTTTCACTGTAATAATCTTTTTTTTGTTTCCTAATTATTGTTAATAGTTTATTTTTATATTTTTTGTATTTATGTTCTGATTCCTTTGTTTGCAATTTTAAAAAGCACCTGTATAAATAGTTTTTCTTTGCACAAGCATTTTTTATTCCCTTTGTCAGCCATGGTTTATTTACTCTTTTCTTACTAATTTCAATTAATTTACAATTTTTATTGTATGATTTCATCAATATTTTCATAAATGAGTTATATGCTACATTAACATCACTGACATAAACTTCTTCCCAGTTTTGATTTTTAAGGTCATATTTTAATGCCTCTAAGGCTTTTACTGACTTATCTCTTTTAAAGTTTATATCAGTTTTTTTGTTGTACCTATTTTTATATTTAAATATTGAAAAAATTGGTAAATGGTCGCTAATATCTGTCATGAAGATCCCATTCTTGATAATTTCATCTGTTCTGTTTGTAAATATATTATCAATTACCGTTGCACTTTGCGATGTAATTCTGGTTGGTTTTGTTATCAAGGCGAATAACCCCAAACTATACATTGTATTCACAAAATCACTTGATCTTTGGCAGCTGGAGCTTTCTATGTTAATATTAAAGTCCCCACACATAAAAAGCGTTTTGTTTTTAATTTGATGGAATAATTCAATTATTTTATCTGTAAATTTCACAACACAAGAATCTGGTGCTCTGTATACACAACTAACTAAAATATTCTTAGATGTTTCATGTACAAGTTCCACTGTTACAATTTCTATGACATCATTCATAATTGTCATTTCTTCAACAATTGTACACATCAGATCTGTTTTTGTATACAGAGCAATACCACCGCCTTTTTTATATCTTCTGTTTACAAAATACAGCTCATATCCCTCCATTTGAACTTCATCCATGAGATCATCTTTAAGCCAAGATTCAGTGATTGCAACAATACTAAATCTATTTTTAAACTGATTTAAATAATCTTTTATTTGTGACATTTTACAATACAAGCTTCGACTGTTTATATGTATGAGTGACAGGGTATCTTCTGCAATTTTTTCACTATTCAGCTGTTCTACTGTATAATACTCACAACCAATCGTTTTTAAGTCAAATATACTTTCATCAATATTAGTGTCTATGTCATATATTTTATCCTCTGTTTCCATGTTTGATCTGATTTTTTGTTGGTCCAATTACCAACAGATGTTATATTTGATTGTCTATTCAGGTCTGTATTTCGTAAGGTCCTCCATGTTTTTGATTTGTATACCGTTTGTTCCTTCTTTCACTCTAATCCACACCCTACAATTCCAGACCCATGTAGCAACAATATGTTTCTGTTTTCTTAGTAGTCTTGCTTCCCTAGCAATATCTGCATTTTTTTTTGTTAGATGCTCATTTATATAGACACTCGTTCCTTTCAAATTCTTTGCCTGTCTTAATAACTCATATTTATATTTTCTGCTTGTAAATCGTATAACAATGTTAGATAGTTTATTTTTTCTATCTTTAGTTGGAATAGTATAACAGTCTGATATTGTATCTTGATGGATGACAACACCTTTTTGATATAAAAAGTTTGTAACTTGTTGTTCCAATGATTGTCTTTCTTCAGGTGGTGCATCCTCCCCACTGGCTACACCAGAATCCACCACCCTTGCATATGTCCGATGCCTTGTTTCTAGTCCAGATATTATAACGTCATCTTTTCTAGTAAATTGTTCAAGTTCATCTACACGTTACTCAAGTTTCTTAATGATCTTGTCCTTCTCTTTAACCAGATTTTGGAGTTCTTTAATTTCCACCATCAGTTTGTCTAGATTAGACATGTCTTTTGATATATGGTTTAATGAGGTCTTTATCTCCTCTATATCTTCCTCGAGTTTATCTGTTTTCCTGGGTGGTGCCATGCCGACTGTCGTGGCTCAGTATGGCCACTATTGATTACAAAAACAATTCTCACCAGTAGCCTCCACCACCACAGGTCCGGTAGCCGCACCCCAACCCTCCCCGTTGCTAACCTCGTTCACAGCCGCCCCAGCCACGGTCGTAGCCGCCGCCAGCCCTGGATGTAGCCGCTGCTAGCCGCGGATGTAGCCGACGCCTCGGGCCTGGATGTATCGCCGCCACCGATGCCTCGGGCCTGAATGAACCGCCTCCACCGATGCCTCCGCTGCTAGCCTCGGACGTAGCCGCTGTTAACCTCGGATGTAGCTGACGCCTCGGGCCTGGATGTATCGCCGCCACCGATGCCTCGGCCTGGATGAACCGCCTCCACCGATGCCTCCGCCGCCAGCCACGGATGTAGCCGCTGCTAGCCTCGGATGTAGCCGCTGCTAGCCTCGAACGTAGCCGCTGCTAGCCTCGGACGTAGCCGCTGTTAGCCTCAGATCTAGCTGACGCCTCGGGCCTGGGTGCCCGGCCAGAACCTGAGTTCACAGGGGGGAAGGAGATGGACTACTTTCGCAGACTGAGGGAGCGTCTGCACACGGTGCATGACTACACCCGCCAGGTCCAAGCAAACTCCGGAATCCGGCAGAAGAGAGCCTACGACACCCATTGCAGAGGACGGGCCTTCGCACCAGGAGACAAGGTGTGGGTGTACTGTCCTGTCCACAAAAAGGGGATTTCCCCCAAGCTTTACAGCAACTGGCAGGGGCCGGGTGAGGTGGTGGACTGCTTATCTGAAGTGGTATACCGGGTACGGATGCCTGGCAAGGGATGCCTAGTGGTGCTGCACCAGGACAGGCTCTCCCCGTACCGCTCCCTTGTGCCGCCCACCATGAATAAGGAGGATGATGGCAGCACTCCATGCCCTGACCAATGTGAGCCCTCACCAGTTGCGATTATGCATGGACCTGGCCGGCCCGCTCACCGTCGGAGGCGGCCTGGACACTTGCGGGACTTTGTATTGGGTGATGGGGTCACCGAGGATGACTGACCCCTCAGGTGGGGGCAATGTAGCGATTGCTGGGCCGGTCACTGAATCTGTTCACTGTAATGCCGCAGAGTATCATGGGAGCACGGGGTTTGGGGGTTTTAAAGCATTGTTTTTGTCTTTCATAGTTACTTTAATAGTGTGGTTGGAGTTATTGATTTAGTGTGTTCAATTGCCCAGTTAGGTTAATCAAGTTTAGTTGTCACTATAAGCAAAAAGTGTATTATGTTTGATGTTTTCCTCTATTTCCATGTTGTGAGTTGAACAAAAATAAAGCAGCACCTCCTGGTGGCAGAGTGCAGCAAAAGCTCCAAGAGTCTCAGTCTTCCACACTGCTCTCCACAATATATAAAGTGCTCAAAAATGCCGCCCCGGGCGGCTGTTCGGTTTGCCCGTGCCACCAACTGCTACTGCAAAATGGGGTGTGGGAAGCAGACCATAAACACATAAGTGTAAATACAGAAACAAGACAGAGGACTAAAATACAAACCCATAAATGTAAGGACACAAATATGGTTGACAAACACACACACACAACACAGGTTGCAAGAAGTCACTTTCTACTTTACACTTTTCTTAACACTCGACCAAACCAACAGGAAGCTTTATGAAGAACAGGATGTCCATCATAAACTTAATAATGGTGATATATTTTCATTTTTACATTTCTATATTGTACAATATTCAACCTGAGTGCATTCAGAGGTGCTGTCATGAGCCAGTAAAAAAAAAAGTGCACAAAGACACTTGCACACACACCAAAAAAAGCCCAAACTGAATGCACACTGTAAAACAGTCACAGACGATGCAGAGATTAGAATAAAAGCCATTATCGAAGACAAATGATGGAGAAAAACTGAGCAGAGATTCATCACAAACTCAGCCCGATGTAAAGACACACAAGCATGGCTGCCAGGTGCAGCATGCATATCCGCTGTGGCGTAGTTGTGGTGCTTGCAGTGTGTTCCAGGTTTTAGGATTAATGCTGGGTTCTCAGAACACAAAGTTCCACTCTATGATCATGACAAACTGCCGTGTGGAGATCCAGGCAGTGGTGGGCACAGCTAACCAAAACGTTAGCTTCAATAACCATTAATCAGATAACTGAAAAGTTATTTTATGACGATAAACTGCTAAAAAAAATATATCTTTATTAGAGATAACTGATAACTTTTAGTATTGATTCGGACGTGGCCACATCAGGTTACACATCAGATTCGGCTTCTGATTAAACCAGTTTCACTTTAAGCACTGCAGGGGCTGCTGGGTAAATTCAAGGATCACAAACACACAATGCGCGAAAATGAATCAATTAAAAAAATAAAACCCCAAACACTGTCATCATCTTTCAAAAGCACTAAAACACAGTATTAGAAGCAGAGAAGTCACAGCTTATCTGGGTATTAGATACACTGTCATTTTCAAACTAAAAAGCTAACGCTTTCTTCACACACTTTCAACCCTTAAACAACCCAAATATGTCCATTAATGCATTGATTGAGTAAAATACATGTAGTAAATATAAATTGTTACCTGTTAGTTTCAGTGGGATTCATCTGAAAAAATAATTGTCCTGAGATTACCCAAAATGGTGTAAACAGTGAAGAAATGTTTACTCTGTACACAGCTGCGCCGTGAGAGCTCCTCTCTCCCACCGAGTCTTGGCGATACTGTCAGCCACAAAGAAATAAAATATTAAAATTAGTCTGTTTTGTTTTTGTGTCAAGCGGACAATAACACTTCTTTTGGATCCAATTGCTGATGGCACCAGTTTAAGGTGCACTTACCACCACCTACCGGGCTGATGAGTGATCGCTGAGATTTTACAAAACCTTAACTCCTGGCAGCCATAGTCATTTGTTTAGATGTGATGAACTAATCCAGTGTCCTTTAGATATTTAAATAAATCTTTCTGTATGATGTGTGATGGTTTTGCAGCAGATTTCCAAGGAAAATCTTCTTTATTAAACACATACTACTTGGAATTGTGTGCATGTTGAATTCGTCCAAATTCATCCACAAATGGTGAATACAACGTGCACTGGCTGTTTCCAGTGCACGTTGGCCTCAGCCAGGGCTGCCCTTTGTCACCGGTTCTGTTCATTATTTTTATGGACAGAATTTCTAGGCGCAGCCAGGGTGTAGAGGGGGTCTGGTTTGGGAACCACAGAATCTCGTCTCTGCTGTTTGCGGACAATGTGGTTCTGTTGGCTTCGTCAAATCAGGACCTTCAGCGTGCACTGGGGCGGTTTGCAGCCGAGTGTGAAGCGTCCAGGATGAAAATCAGCACCTCCAAATCCGAGGCCATGGTTCTAGACTGGAAAAAGGTGCTTTGCCCTCTTCAGGTGGTGGAGTGTCCTTGCCTCAAGTGGAGGAGTTTAAGTATCTCGGGGTCTTGTTCACAAGTGAGGGATGGATGGAGCGTGAGATCGATAGACAGATCGGTGCAGCATCTGCAGTGATGCGGTCGCTGTATCGGACCGTCGTGGTGAAGAGAGAGCTGAGTAGGGGGGCGAAGCTCTCGATTTACCAATCAATCTACGTTCCGATCCTCACCTATGGTCATGAGATTTGGCTCATGACCGAAAGAACGAGATCGCGAGTACAAGTGGCCGAGATGGGTTTCCTCCGCAGGGTGGCTGGGCGCTCCCTTAGACATAGGGGGAGGAGCTCGGTCACTCGGGAGGAGCTCGGAGTCGAGCCGCTGCTCCTCCATGTCGAAAGGAGTCAGTTGAGGTGGCTCGGGCATCTTTTCCGGATGCCCCCTAGACGCCTCGCTGGAGAGGTGTTCAGGGCATGTCCCATTGGGAGGAGGCCCCGGGGAAGACCCAGGACACGCTGGAGGGACTACGTCTCTCGGCTGGCTTGGGAACGCCTTGGGGTTCCCCCGGAGGAGCTGGGGGAGGTGTGTCTGGATTGGGAGGTCTGGGCGGCTTTACTTGAGCTGCTGCCCCCGCAAACCGACTCCGGATAAAGCGGAAGAAAATGGATGGATGGGTGGTCAATACAAAATACCTCATGAATACTGAAAAATACATATAGTAGTTTTGAATCCAACACACTTTAACAAGCTCACCACAATAACCAGCATGAAATTTTCAAAATAACATAATGAGTAGACAATTATTTATCATTACAGTTGTCACAGAATCCTTTGTGCTGCTGTGATGTCACTGCCCTGCTGTCATTATTAATATATAATATCTCCTAATTCTTAATTAAATTCTTTTAATTCTTTCTTAATGAAATTTGGGAAGCAAAAATAACATGGGCCAATCTTTAATATAAAATTGCAAGAGGGCAATAATTTACTTTATGCCAGTTACAGCAGGCCAGACAGGACTTCCCACCATGTCCAAATGATAGCGATAAAAAAGACAAAAGTTAATCCATGGAGATGACGTGTCATCCTGAAATAACCATTTTGAAAAATGTATAACGTGAACTAAAATGTACTGATTGATAAAATAGTTTGGCATTTTAAATTAGCATTGTTGAACCTGAGAATATTTAAATTTGAAAGCAACTCCTTTTTTTATTTTAAAAGGTTTTCTTTTACTTGCTATGAAGTCACATTTGCACACTTGCTTCTAAATATGAAGTTTTCAGATTAAGGGCCACCAGTGCCACAATCTAATGAGATACTTGATGCAGTTTTGTGTCACAACCTGTGCATCTGAAACCTTACCAAAACCCTCTTTAACTCCTGCTTGTCTCATTATCTGCATATTTTGCACCACTGGCATCAATTTAAAAGTGCTAATGACTTGAATGTCTCCTGAGTTTGAATGTCTCCGCCCTTCCAGCAGGAGCCCCCAGCAGTTGTTTGAGCAAAAGGTTAAATTTAAGCGTCCCAGTCATGATGACAGGACGGTGCGCTCGTCGCTACCGCACAGTTTGTGTCACCTAAACAGCAGCGGCGGCAGATCAATTACAGAGAAACCTCGAGCTCTTATCCTCCATCGCTACAGATGCAATTTACTCGCCTGCTGTAAATCAATTGAGACAAGTGGGGCTAATTTAGACCATTTGATGTCAATTCGGCCTTGACCCCTCCCAGCACATACACACCACTTAATGACTCACTGCACACGAGTTTATTAGGCAGAAGCGAACCACCCTTTAGAGTTTCTCTCTCTTTCATATAAGACTATAGTCATGGACAAGCAGGCACACACACACACACACACACACACACACAAACACACACAGTGCATGATGCAGGCTATAACTCGTGGTCCCACAGCCGGAGATTTCCATATTGGTTCTGTCAGAGCCGATTTTGTTTACAGGGCCCTTTGGATGAAATAACAGCAGTGGGTGCTATCAATTACTGCGAGAGAGAGTGTACAGGGCAGGGGAAGGAGGGAGGAAAGGAGTAGGTAATGGAGGGAGGTAAACAGGAGGAGAAGATTGAGAAAAGATGGACATACGGCTGCAAACGATGAGGGTGGTCAAAGGATGGGATGGGAAGGTAGAAGGAGGGAAGAGTACAATGGAGGAGGGAGGTGAAGTTGGAAGGATTTATTTTGGGTAGGCGCTTAAAACTGAATCCAAGTTATCTCAGTCCTGATTCACGTCTGCTCAGCAGCAGTAAAAGTCTACAAAACAATCAAACGTAGACACTGGATGAATTCTGTGTTTTTCAGTATGATGCATTAAAAAAAATAGACAGTTTGGAGTCTGAGCCGATAAACCCAGAAGTCTATATAATAATATCATCAAATTTGACTCAAAAACAACAACAATAAAAATCATGTTTTAACCGTCAAGCGACTGAGTGGGGTCATTTATGACCCCGGACATACATTTTTGTGCACCATTTTTCAAATTTTAATCGGAACAAAGTTTCCTACCATGAATTTGTCAGTGTATTCATCCTGCATTTGTTCATAGAATTTTGCAAAGATCAGCCGATCCGTGTGGCAAGTATAATCCACTCACTTATGACCCCCCCTCCCCAGGAAGAGCCATGAGATTTTCGGGCATTATAGTTTCAGGTGGTATTGTAATTTGCCAACTCTAATCATTACATTTTACTGTTTTGCAGGAAGCATGGACAACAGACCAACAATAGTAACATTTACAGCTGCACAAGCACTGAGACTGATTCTTGATGCCCAGAGTGAGGATGAAAATGGGTTATAATTGTCACAAAGGATGACTGATGGGTTCATTGAGATTTGTGTTGAAGTACTGGCATATTTGCACATCACCGGTTCTTCTATATTTGATGCTTCAATGACCCTACCATATCAGTCACTAAAATAGCTTGGTCGCTTGAGGGTTAAACAATTATAGATTCATATAATTGTAACATGCCTTCTAGGATAAATTATTTAGAAAATTAGACTAGTTGATCGTGTCATGGGATGAGCTGGTCTCAATGATATGTTGGACCAACATGCCTTCATTGCAGTCCGCACTGAGGTGACTGTCACTGGTGTCAGTTGAGGCCATCGCTTCTGCTCTGCTACAATGCTCCTCCAGCCTCAATCTTGACCATCTCAGCTCCACCATGAAGAATCCTAATTTGTTCCTGCTTTTCAGACCAAGATGGAGGACCATGTCAAGGGTGTTGGTTGCCTCGGACACACTGACACAAGCCCCCCACTGTGTCAGCCAGTTTGATGATGAACAGGTCTTTGAGTGTAGTGAGCCAAAACATGTGCATCAGCCTCTGGTCTCCCACATGAGTCTTTCATTCCTACTCCTCATTGTGTGGATGGGAGGGAAGGTGGGAAGCATGTAGATGAATGACCAGATCACTGGCATATGATTATATGGGTTGACATGGTTGGGGGTATTTTTCCACACTATCTGATTTGCACCTCTGACTATCAGCAGTATGGGTGTCTTAAAAAGTCACCAAATTCCTGCTTTGTTACACCATGTGAAAGCAGTCTGTATGAATTATCCAATGTCCAGAGACCAATAATTACCATCCATTTCTGAAAGAAACACTCCTTAAGAACAATATACCTGAATGCTAGTTTTCAGCCCTGTGGGGTTACAGGAAAAAAAGCCACAAGACTGTTCAGACAATAAAATAATCAATGAATAGATATTGCTTTGTAGTGAACAAAACATTTTTTTTTCCTCACAAGAGGTTTGTAGCAGACTGGTAGTGTGGCCGCCAAACAGTTAGTGCGCTTGTTTCCAGAGCAGAAGGTTCCCAGTTCAAGCCCGCCCCTGTAATGTGGAGTGGCGTGAGGAAGGGCATCTGGCATAAAACCGGTGCCAAATAAACATGCAGATCTGTATTGGAGCTGCTATGGTGACCCTGAGTGGAAAAAGGGAGAAGCTGAAAGAACATACTTAGCTTTGTAACAGTTTTGTTTTGCAGTTGTCATGGAGGTTCACTGTCACCAGTAAAGGACCAAGTGACAGTGGGTGAAAATGGGTTGGGTCATGGAAACCAGCAGGTTCGGTGCCTTTTTTGCGTGAGGAAAGGTTTCCTGAGGATTCTGTGATCTTTGTGAAATCAATGGATCATCTGACTCCAGCACTTAATTGAGTAGTCGTAGTGTCTGTGTTTGCGATTGTCCAGGATCAGGACTAATACTAGGGGAGTTACGACCACTACCTTTGCACCCCCCCCAGGACTAAACCAAACCAACTGTTTTAGGTTCCTTAGATGACCCCAAAACACAATCAGGATGTTCCCAAAAATAAAAACTGGCCTCAAGCCAGTTATTCAAGACGGCTGCCAAAATAGGGTTTGTTCACTAAAACACCTTTACACAACATATAAACAACTTAAATATCAGAGATTCAATGGAAAGACCATTGCAGGTCACAGCAAACTCATTTGTGCCTAAACTAAATTCATTCATGTGTTTAAAATTCAAAATGGCGTCCAAAATGGCCACCAATAGACCCTTATTAAAATACATAGTAGGAACAAACAATAGACTTTATAATAACAGAAATCAATGATATTTTAATGAAAAACCCTATTTTGGTGGCTATCTTGGATAAATGGCTTGAAGTCAGTTTTTATTTTTGGGAACATCCTGATTGTGTTTTGCGGTCATCTAAGGAAAAAAGTTGGTTTGGTTTAGTCCTGGGGGGAAGGGGGTGCAAAGGTAGTGGTCATAACTCCCCTAGTATTAGTCCTGATCCTGGACAATCACAAACACAGACACTATGACTACTCAGTTAAGTGCTGGAGTCAGATGATCCATTGATTTCACAAAGATCAGGGTGCAGAGGTAGTGGTCGTAGCTCCCCTAGTAAGATCTAGTATTTCAGTGACTTCTTGGACTCCGCCATCAGACATGTATCTATATGAAAGTGTTGAACTTTTACAGATGTTCACTTATCTGACATTCATATCTCTGGTTCCTTGGCTTTTCAGATCAAAAGACAAGCTGGGAAAAGTTTATCAAGTTATGAGGTATCTAGCAATGTCAATATATTTGCAGAGGTAAGGTCCAAGTCTATACTTACTCTTTGTTTGTGAATCTTGGAGATTAAGGCAATGACTGGATGTCTTTGGTACTCAGTCTTTTTGGAGGATCATATGTACCACTGGAATGACTCTGGAAGACTAAAATGAGGAGTATCACTTGTATTTAATGGAACATCCACAGCTGTATTTTGCCCAGGTGATGCATTTCTCTAGGTATGACCAAGCATATACTGTAAGTGTGTCCCTGTTGAGGACTTCAATATATGGAGAAGGCCAAAGGGACACCCACATGTCACCTGGCTGCAGCAAATACATGGGTACTTTTGAGAGGTGGGGCTGGACCAGTTGTCTGATTGAATAGTTGCTATTTAGCACCCAAGATGGTTCGATATTGTGGAGGATGTGGGGAAACGTAGCACCCACACACGCTCCCAGACCTCATCTGATTGAAATCGGTATATTAACAAAAATATATATAATTTAACCTTTATTTACCCAGTTTAGTCCCATTGACATTGAGATCTCTTTTACAAGGGAGACCTGGACAATTACAAAGTTTCAAATTCACCTAACCTGCATGTCTTTAGATATAATAGCAATGCTGCCGTTTTTGGAATAGCTATTTACTATTCACACAATTAATGTTTTCATTTCATAGAGTGAGGAGATCACATTATGTTATCCAAAGAGAAAACGTGCTGAGAGTGAGAGTCAAACTGACGCTGACAGAAGCATTCAAATCAAACACCTACACGGTTCACGGCAAGTATCAAACATTTGTTGACAGCAGGGCCCATGTGCAGTTCCTCAGATGTAAAACAGAGAAATGTTGCCAAAATTATACTATGAATCCAGAGGGACTGTTTACTGAAGCAGTGAAAAAAAAAAAAAAACGCATAAAGCAGCACACTGCCGTCAATCTTTGCTGTCAAACACTGAGAAAAATGTAGACAGTAAGCATCATGCTTGTGAGCTGCACTGACGTGAGGCGTGGTGGTCAGAGAGCTCTGTGAAAAGGTCAAAGCTCAGACAAATACGATCCTTTTTTGGATACTGGAGAGAAGGGTTGAATTTAATCTTGTAGTCTGTGGAATGTGCTTTGAAAAACTGAAGCATATTAATTTCTCTGGTTGGACTGAGTGTCACATTTCCACATAAACTGAAGTAAAGATCACTTTATGTCAGTGATATTTTCTCAAATATTACTGATAACTGGGCTCTGTCTGCCTCCGAGGACAAAATTCTGCAAAAATAAATAAATAACGCAGGCATTCTTACTTTCACTTTGACTTCTCTTTCACTGCAGACAGTATGAACAAACTTTTTTGAGGATTGTGTTGAAGGCCTTAACAGATACAGATTCTTTGTCATTGTAACAACAAAAGCTAAGGTGCAAGCCTTTTCAGTGCAAATATAAACCTGAGTAAACCACAAGCAGACTTAAAAAGTCTGGGGAAGAAAAGAAAATAAACATAAAAAAAAAAAAATTAACAAAATGAAAAAGGTATGTTCAAAGCACAAGTTTAAAAAAAAAAATTGTAGTTCATTTTAGCAAATATATATATATATATATATAAAAGTGAGAAAATTAAGTACAATTAACAAATATTGCACTAATTTCAAGTGTGGCATGTGACCTATTTTATTTCTGTGACATGCAAAGCTCTAACAGCGGTTCGATAGAAACTGTTTTTCAGTCTATTTGCACTTGCTTGAATGGCCCTGTACTGTCTGCCTGATGACAGTAGCTCAAACAGAGAGTGGCCACAGTGGGATGAGTCCTTTAGGGCCCCTTCACACATAATGCGAATTTGGTCGAAGTGCGCACGAAGCAGGAATCGTATGCAAAATGTGTAAATTTGTTGCTGCCTCCAACACTTATTGCTACAACTATTTGCACAGACCAGAGGCTGAAAGAGTGTGTGCTGTGAGAGCCCATCGAACCCTCTCGCAGCATGTATCAGCCAAATTTCAGCTGACACACATGAACATCTAACACAGTCAGCAGACAATCACTTTCGAGCTGGCTGTGAAATTTGTCTAAGTGTCCCACGAGTGTGGCTTTGCAAAACAGCAACACATGTGAGGTGCCAAAGTGTCGGCTCCCCCCGCACACACGTGCCACATTTGTGTTGCGCTCCCCCCATCCGTAAACATGTGTGTGTGCCTGCCGGGGGGAGCACACTTGCATGAGCTGCTGATCTATGGATATACAGATGGTGTGTTGGTGTGTGCGCTGAACTGACAGGGGGTGTGTCTGCTGCTGTTGGATCTCTGGTTCTGGATGTCACAGCTGGGAAACACGTACCATGTTTGGATGGACATGAACTTTCAACTGTCCACTGTGACATGCATGTCTGCTTGCTGTTCCACACTGACGTGTGCAGGGCCGGCTGGACACACCGAACCAGTAGATGTGGACATAACAGCGCATGCTTCATTAATGTCATTTCAAGACTATATCTGTGACCATGGGTCAGATGGTTCATACTTGATAAGAGGGTTTTTTTTTTAAATGGTGGGTGTTTTTTTTTTATAAATACATCCATCTCATTATTGATTTCAGGCATTTTCCCCACACTGTTTATAGGCCAGTGACGGTAGTGCAGTGGAAAGGTTTTGGGCTGGCATTCAGTAAAATGCAGGTTCAAATCCTGTGGGTGGCATGTATTTTTTTGTTTGTTTTCCACAGCAGCGGCGTGATGTGGTTCCACACATATCAGCTGGTTTTTATTTATTCCACAGCAGTGGCACGATGTGGTTCCACAGGTACCAGCTGGTTTTTCATTTATTCCACAGCAGCGGTGCAATATGGTTACACATGCTCCAGTTGCTCGCACTGTGTTTGTGCACAAAACCTTCGCAGCAGGATTGTACACACCTGCCTTCAGCGTGATGTTTTTGTGGTTCGCTAATTCGAACTGCTTTGCGCTGTTTCGTCGTAATTCGACCAAATTCGCACTGTGTGTAAAGGGGCCCTTAGGATGGTGTTGGCTCCCCTGAGACAGTAAGAGCCATGAAGGTCCTCCAGTGTAGGTAGAGGGCACCCCATGAACTTCTGTCATTTTGTTTGCCACCTGCATGGAGGAGAACAACATACACAAGCAGTATGTGAGGATGCTCTCCATGGTGGAGTGGTATAAAGACACAAACAACCTCTGGTTTATGTTATTTTTCCTGAGGATTCTCAGAAAGTGGAGTCATTGCTGTGCCTTCTTTACCAGCTTTGTGATGTTCCGTCCCAGGTCAGTTTCTCCTGTATGGGGACTCCCAGGAAACGGAAGTCCCTGACCCTTTCCACATACGTTCCCCCAATAATAATGGGTTGAATGTCCATTTTGTTTCTCCAGAAGTCTATGATTAGCTCCTTGGTTTTGGATGTGTTCAGGAGCAGGTTATTTTCTCTACACCACACCGTCAGCTGTTCAACCTCATGCTGGTAGGCAGACTCATCTCCTCCAGTGATACAGCCTACCAATGTGGTGTCATCCGCCTACTAAATGAAGGCCTTGCTGTTGTGGATGGGGCTGCAGTCAGCATGCAGCCTTGGGGTGAACTGTTGCTGAGTGTTAAAGCTGTACGTGTGGGCTAATCCTGACACTATGAGGAATCTGACAGAAAGTCCTTAATCCAAAGATGTGGTATAAGATGACGTGTAGTTACCCTGTTGCTCCAGGTGAGTCAGCATGGTGTGGAGGGCACCAGTCGGCCTTGTAAGCAAATTGGTATGAGTCTGAAGAGGGGGTCAGAAATGTCATGATGTGACTTCTAACCAGTTTTTCAAAACACTTCATCACCACCGGTGTGAGTGCAACAGGGCCAGTTGTCCTTGAAACTGGTTATGGGGGATTTCATGGGTAGGATATATATAAAATGATGTAAATCATCAATATACATCATTCATGTATTTAAGGTCTGCAACACATTCCAAAATAGTTGGAACAGGACAATTCATTATTATTCATTATCAGGGTTAAATCATCACTTTTACAGCCAGTTTTCTTGAAACAAGGCTGGAGATGGATACATGAACATTTCCAAGTCAATAAATATTTCCATCCATCCATCCATTAATTTTCTATACCCAGTTTTTCCAATTAAGGATCATGTGGGGACTGCAGCCTATCTCACCAGTCACTGGACAAAAGACAGGGTACAACCTGGACAGTCAATCGCAGGACCAACACATACAGGCAAACAAACACATTCACACTCTCAGGCCAAACTTGGCATGCACTCATTACCTTAACTTTTATTGTAGCCTGACTTCAAAGTAACTGAGCAGCCAAATCCACACTCAAGCATAAGCATTTATTTCAAGATACACTAAAAGAACAGAAACCAATGAAAGATGCACATTACCCTCCGTCCGCACAAATTACTTCCAATGATTCATGTTTTGTAGATCAGGATTTGTCTCGACATCATCAATTGTTAAAATGTTTAAAACTTTCCCAGTTGCTTGTAGTGTTCTACAGCGGCTACTTTTACCACAGATTACATCCATTTTTAGACCCTGACTGGGTATCATATACTTTTTTGTGCCCCAAACATACACAATTGGGTGTCAAATATTGGCAATGGTAGACCGACTTTACTCTTTGATAAGACTCATACCAGAATCAGAGCTGTCCTGAGATGTAAATGATCCTGTGATTTTTGTTTTTTTTTTTTTGTTTTGTTTTTTTCAGTAAACCTGCATTAAAGTCTCTGTGTAAGACCATACAGGGTGGATGGAGGGGAAAGGGCAGAATTCTGCTGTAGGATGGTGGAGGTGTTGGCCAATATTACTGTACGCTGGTAGAGGTATGTGTTCTTTCATTGACCTTTATCTTGATCTGACCTAAAATCGAACATTTCCTGATCGGCACAAAACGTATTGCGTGGCATTACAAGTAAAATCCAGTCTCCCCTCATAGTCTTGTCGATTACGTTTTGAGTAATCCTGTATACAATCCAAAAAAGGGAACAGAGCTAATTACCTCCTTAGTGGACATAAATATGAAAGTTGACCTGGTACTTTTTAGTGGAAAGAAAGAAAGTGAAAGAAATTTTCTGCTTAAAAAAACTAAATTAGTGAATCCCTATACAGGTGCTATACATGTATACATGAAAAACTTTATTTATTTCAGTAATTCCATTCAAAAAGTGAAACTTGTATATTAAATTCATTCATTACACACAGACTGATATATTTCAAGTGTTTAATTCTTTAATTTTTATGATTATAACTGACAACTAATGAAAATCCCAAATTCAGTATCTCAGAAAATTAGAATATTGTGAAAAGCTTGAATATTGACGACACCTGGTGGCACACTCTAATCAGCTAATTAACTCAAAACACCTGAAAAGACCTTTAAATGGTCTCTCAGTCTAGTTCTGTAGGCTACACAATCATGGGGAAGACTGCTGACTTGACGTCTTGCCTGGGCTAAAGACAAAAAGGACTGGACTGCTGCTGAGTGGTCCAAAGTTATGTTCTCTGATGAAAGTAAATTTTGCATTTCCTTTGGAAATCAAGGTCCCAGAGTCTGAAGGAAGAGAGGAGAGGGTCCAGTGTAAAGTTTCCACAGTCAGTGATGGTTTGGGGTGCCATGTCATCTGCTGGTGTTGGTCCACTGTGTTTAAGGTCCAAGGTCAACGTAGCCATCTACCAGGAAGTTTTAGAGCACTTCATGCTTCCTGCTGCTGACCAACTTCATGGAGATGCAGATTTCATTTTCCAACAGGACTTGGCACCTGCACACAGTGCCAAAGCTACCAGTACCTGGTTTAAGGACCACGGTATCCCTGTTCTTAATTGGCCAGCAAACTCGCCTGACCTTAACCCCAGAGAAAATCTATGGGGTATCATGAAGAGGAAGATGTGACACACCAGACCCAAAAATGCAGAAGAGCTGAAGGCCACTATCAGAGCAACCTGGGCTCTCATACCACCTGAGCAGTGCCACAGACTGATCGACTCCATGCCACACCGCATTGCTGCAGTAATTCAGGCAAAAGGAGGCTCAACTACATATTGAGTACTGTACATGTTCATACTTTTCAGCTGGACAACATTTCTAATTTTTTTTTTTTTTTTTTTTTTGTATTGGTCTTAATATTCTAATTTTCTGAGATACTGAATGTGGGATTTTCATTAGTTGTCAGTTATAATCATCAAAAAAATTAAAATGTGTGTGTGTGTGCGTGCGCGCGCGCGCGCGCATTTATTTAACCTTTATTTAACTAGGAAAATCCCATTGAAATCAAGAACCTCTTTTTTAAGGGAGACCTGGCCAAGATTGGCAGCAGCAAATACAAAACAGTTACACAATTCCATAGGCACAAATAAAAAGATAAAAATATTAAAATTACAAGCATATTATAAAAAAGTGCATGTAGTGGAGTTGGCCTCAAGTACTCTCAATCTGAATTTAAAAGTGTTCAGTGAAATTAATGTTAATTTCCACTCTTACAATATACTCAAAGCAAAGGGTTTGGAGTGGACAAAAGTTCTTTTACCCAGTTCACTACAGGCATATGGAACAGAAAGCAACAAGTAAACTTGTGTTAATCTTGTGTCAGGAAGGGGATCCGGTGTAAAAACCGTGCCAAATCAACCAGCAGATCCACTTCAGATCTGCTGTGGCGACCCCAAGTCAAAACAAGGGAGCAGCTGAAAGGGTTTACTTACTTCAAGTGAAAAAAAAATTACAAAGTGCTCAACTCTAAATAACAGAACAATAAAACAAGAAAATTCTACATCTTCAAGGACATTTAAAATTTAAATATCAAGTGCAAATAAAATGTACAGCCCAACAGATATTCATTCATTCATTCATTCATTCATTTTCAGAACCTGTTTATTCCAATTCATGGTTACGGCAGGGGACTAGAGCCTATCCCAGTGGTCACTGAGCGAGAGGCGGAGTACACCCTGGACAGGATGCCAGTTTACCACAGGGCCACGTAATAGACAAACTCATTCACATGCTCACCTATGGTCAATTTAGAGACACCAATTCACCTAACCTACATGTCTTTGTAAGTGGGACGAAGCCGGAGCACCCGGATGGAACTCACATAAACACGGGGAGAACATGCAAACTCCACACAGAAAGGACGAGGCGGAAAGCGAGCCTAGGACCTTTCTACTGTGAGGCAATAGTGCTAATGACTAAATCACAGTGCAGCCCTATTATTATTATTATTTGCATGTTGCCCGTGGGATCCACGGGCTCTAGACTGGGTAGTGTTTATAAAATAGGTAGCTGAATTTTTCAAGGGTGGGAATTAAGCAAAACTTGTATAATGAGTTTGATAATGAGTTAATAATGAGTTCGAGAGTGTTTTGAGAACCTTAGACCTGAACAATTTTTAGAAGAGGAACTCAACCCTTTTATTTCCAGTTAATTATGTATTTTTATATTAATTTACTGTCAATGTATTTAGAAATTGTTTGCGTTCTTGTTATCATATACACACTATTATTACTTTATTTTATTTTTACTTCTATTTTATTTTATTTTTACTTCTATTTTATTTTATTTTTACTTCTATTTTGTCATTTGATTTTTAAATGGACCACAATGGAAATAAGTGTTTTTGTGTCATCCACGTTTTTTTAACGTATTTACAATTATATTATGTACGTACGTTGAACTTACTAAATAAACTCACTAACACTTTTAATGTAAAGATGACTTACTGCCCACCACTGGAATGGCGTGAGAGTCCACAAAGTAGTTAGCAACATCCATTGTTCAGTGTCAAGTGGCCCTCACTCATGTGGTTTGACTAGCAGTTTCCCCCACTTGAACATGCAGCTGGATTCCCTCAATGACCAAGACCTAACTCTTCTTTTCTTTCCTTTTAATTTGAAAAGCCATCAGGACCAAGCACAGGTGAAAAAAACCTTTAAATATAAACACAAATAGAAGAACAAAGAAAATGTAACTCAAAATCAAATACTTAAAAGTGTTTTAGTAGTTTAAAAAATATCTTAAATATAAGTAGTATATATAAAATATAAGTAATATACTCACATCTAAAGTACCCCAAATAAACCAAATAATCTTAAAGCAGTGTTCAATTGTGATTTTTAAACTTATAACATTAACAACATTAACTGTAAATACACATCACATTACTTGAGCCTCTAAACTTTTAAACTTTTATAAAATACACTAATTTTAACTATACTTTTAATCCACATGATATTTTAATACATCACATTTTAGCCTAAATTCAATCAAATGATTTTACAAATACACCTGCAAAGAGGCACCAAAAAGTAACGCTCACCAACTCCTCTCCCTTACTTAAACTTTAGTCCTGCAGTCTCCTTTTTTTCAAGCCAAAGTCTCTAATCATATCTCTTACACACTGCTTACTCCCACTGTCTTGTGAGTGACTGCATCCAAACTCCTTTGATCATCAGATCATTCCCATCTGGTGCAATCAACCAGATGCCTTCAGGCTGGAAGACACACCCAGACCTGAAGCACCAACGCAGAGGTGTGGCCTGCAGCTCAGCTCAGCATTCAGTGTTGTTAGCTAATATCTGTGGCTTTTCCAAAAATATCATGCTGCGTTTACAGATAGGCAGGCCGCGTTATGAATGTCATATTTGTGTCATTCTTGGCACTTTCCTGATATTCTTAATGTGACTTCTGCTGTGGATTAATCTAGATTTTGAGGAGCAAACTGGAGTGATCTGAATTGCTCAGCAGTTGACGGCAGGATGAATATGGGTGTGTGTGGACACAATTCGTCTCATTCACAACGTGACAGAACATAACAATGGGCTGTTATGCGCAATAGCGCAGAACATTATTCTTGACCATGTGTAATGGTTCCTGATAATTTGCCAGTTACACCTGCCATTAATCGTAACGTGTGGTAACAGGTTGCAGCAGTTCCTGAGGACACCTGACGCCTCTGCCTCAAATCATCACATTCGTGAACAGCAGCCAAGAATGTATACTTCATGGCATTCATGACTTGTCGTTGTTATGTGTAAATGCAGCATTAGGCCTATCATGTTCTGTTTTCACAGCATTCATCCTTGATACAAAATACATAAGCATATACGAAATGGCAAATATCAGCTGTCCACAGTTTGTCTGTGATCGAAGTTGCACAGCTGCTGTAAACAACAAAAGACGGTAGCTGAAGACTAAAACCACGACATATTTCACTCATGGTACCAACATGAGACTTGACTCACTCATGGTAAGAGCAACATAACACTTAACTAAACTGACTAAACCAATTGAACTACAATAATACAATAAATGAATAAGTCTGGGTCTTTTAGTGAAGCTTAGTGCTGGCTAGTGGCTGGCGATCACCTTATTGTTTCTTCTGTTTTTCTTGTTGCTAAATGCTGATGTTATACTGTATGTGTTGTCTTTCTCCCACCTGATTCTGTTTTTTTTTTCTCTCTGTTTAAAGTGCAGCTCCATCCAGAGATGGGAGTGAGTGTTTTCTTCTGCAGGCCTCCCGTCTTGTGCACCAGCATTGTGTAACCCCGGACCCACGTTAAGTAGTTTAGGATAAGCCAGAAACATGGACCAGTTGCTAGGTTCGGCAGGATTCCAACAAGGAACTAAGGTGAGTGTGGAATGAAATGGCTGTAGGCAGGAAATGAGCAAGAACAATGCTTATTTTAAAGAAAAGTGAAAGCAACATAATAGCATACAATAAATTCAATTAATAACACTAACAGCAATAACAGTAATAAAAATCCAAATATTCCCAGTCCAACTGAGCTCAAGAATCAATTAGTCAGTCTAGTCAGCAGTCAAGTCATAAAATCTCTTTGTTCAGTTCCTTTTCCTTTCGTGGCAGGTTTTAGTGGTTACCACGGTGGTGTTTTTCACTGAAGAGGATGAGGCTCTTCATAGGTTCAGTTCAGTTCCGGGCACAGGCTCACCATCTCCATCCAGAGAGAATCCAGTAAACCAATCCAGGTTTAAATCTTCCGAAGGAAGAAAACCTAGCCTGCACAACAATAATGATATTATTGTACACAGCTAAATAAAATCTGTTCCTAATTCTTCTCACAGTTGTAGCTTCATTTGTATCTTTGTTCCTCCTATTACAGTTTAGTAATAGACAGTAATATTTTACATGCATGTTTTTAATTCAAAATATCCTTTGTTAAACATGGAACCATTTTAAAGCCATGTAAAACAATAAATTAATCTTTGTATCTCTTTGCAGTATTTAACCATGGAATTATGTTTAATGAAATACAATCAATCACATGACAAAGGAGTATTCTGGTTTACTACCTCCAATATTCTCCTTTAAAATCATCCATGTAGCAGTAAAACCCTATTTGTGCAAATGCATTTAGCATTGTATAGGAATTACTGTAAGCTCATGGTAATTCATCAAACTGGACAACACTGAAACAATTTACAGTCGACCAGCACTAGCGTAAAAAAACAAAAAGGCTTTCTTATATTGTTGTGTACTAAAGTCTCATTTGGCAAAAATCAGATCTTAACAAAAATAACATTTTCATTGCTTGAACAGAAAAGAAAATCCACTTGTGATTAGCATAATGCTAATTTCAGCGTGGCGCTAGCATGTTTCCTTCAGCAAGCACATGGTCTCAACTCACCAAGAAGTAGTAACAGCTCGCACACGGCAAGGTACAGAACCACACAGCCCTTGTAGCTCGTGCTCCATCAACTAACACAGTAAATGCTTCAAGTTAGCCTTTGAGCAGTGAAAAAATTTGTTCACGACACTACTCTGAATTAAATTCACAGAGATGACCCGAATCTCACAGCACAGACCATCTACAACCTTTCTCGTTCCTTCTCAGAGCGCAAATTACTGCTAAATTAAAGCGCGATTTTGTCCGCTGCTTAAGGCGGGACTATCACTCTTAACCAATGAGGAGGCCATTATCACCCCATGCGACCGTGAGAACAGGAACGAAAGTTAAGAGAAAGACGATTAATAAAATAAATTAAATATTTTTTCTTTTTTTCAAAATAAAATTGTACAAATGCATTGACAACAGAAAGGGGAAAAAGGGTCTCTACTGGGTTACAATGGACTCCCAAAATTTCCTGTATAATTTTCTGTATTGTCTATTGTGTCGGTAGCATGGCCCAAGCAGAGGGTCACCCCTTTGAGTCTGGTCTGCTTGAGGTTTCTTCCTCAAATCATCAGAGAGAGTTTTTCCTTACCACTGTCGCCTGTGTGTTTGCTCTAGGGGTTGGTAAGGTTAAACCTTACTTGTGTGAAGCGCCTTGAGGCAACTTTGTTGTGATTTGGTGCTATATAAATTGAAATAAATTGAAATTGAAAATTGCGAAAACACTAACAACACTGTTAAACTAACATGAACCACAATAACAACATTTAAAACTTCAAAACCCTGAACTCCCATGGTGCATTGCAGCACAATGTCCATTGTTTACTGGTTAGCTAAAATTACTAATTTTTCCAAAAATATTAGTGCTATCAACTTTCTTTTTTCACAGCGTTCATCCTTGACCCAAAATACATAAGCATACCAAATGGCAAATGTCAACTCTCCCCAGTTTTTGCAAGATCTAAGCCATACACACACACACACACACACACACACACACACACACACACACACACAGAGGCCACTTGGCTATTATAATATAGATTGTTATATTGTAGTGTTATTATTGTTATTATTGTTATTATTATTATTATTACAGAGGCCACTTGGCTATTATAATGCACCGACCTACCTTGTCAATTTAATTAAACCCTATGTACCCGCCCGGGCTTTGCGTTCAGAGAATGCAGGACTGCTTTGTGTTCCAAGGGTGAAGAAAAAGTCTGTGAGCCTCTTTGGAGACTTTCAAAACCAGACCTAAGACACATTTATTCACTTTGTCCTTTGGTTAGAATATTGTACTAGCATTCCTTTTATTTATTTTATTTATTTATTTATTTTTATTCTTTTATTGTGCTTCTTTTAATCTTTTAATTGTGCTTTATATTGTTTTAACTCATTCTAAATTGTTTTTGAATTGTTTTCTGTGAGGCGCCTTGAGGTGACTCTGTCGTATATAAATTGAATAAACTGAATTGAAATTGTCCTGAGGTGTACATCATACCTTGGGCACAGCATAAACCTTTACTTCCTTGATCTGACCTTCAGTGTTTTTGGGGCATCGACAGAGAACGACAGAAAATAGGAGGCACCCAGATGGAGACAGAATACAAGCAAACAGGTAGAGACCCAATGACACAGTGAGACGGCCGTACTGTATACAGATAGAGGCAGACAGGCAGATGGAGGGACGAGCGAGCAAATAAGAGCGAGGGAGTTAGTGACGGATGGATGGATGGTGTGATGGCAGTGAAAGTAAGCAGGACAGGAGCTGTTCTGAGCCGCTTGTTTGGACAGATGGCTGTCTGTGTGCTAATTACAGACAGAGTGCCTGACACTGTGAACACAATCAGAGAGAAAACCAGTTTTATTTGTTCAGCTTCACCCACATGCAGACACTCACAAAAAGACACAGACACTCATACTCACAAAAAGAGATAAAAAGTGTTTGCTCTCACCACAAAGAAGCAAAGGTAAACAGACGTGGAAAAATACACACACACACACACACACACACACACAACAAGGCACAGAGATCTGCACCACTTCACATGTGCGCACAAAGCAAATGAACAGTCATACGTGCCACTGGCGCTGGAGGACAGCGGTGTCACGCAGACCTTCTCATGTCATTTCTCCTGCACAAACTCATTTTGACTCTGTAAAAAGAAAAATCTTGTGCCTGTGCACTTCTATGTAGTTATTTTACCTCTTTTTCTCCAAACTTAACTCATCATTATTGGTGCAGCTTGGCATGTTCTCTTTTTTCATTAATATATATATTCAACACACATGGCCTTGTGTTAATGAGCACAAGGCCTTCCATCTTGTGCGCAACAGCCGTGTCATTCTGCAGCAGCATTAAAGGGGAGCTCCAGTAGAGGTGGGCGATACCAGGAATTTTGGTATTGATCCGATACCATGTAAATACAGGCCCAGTATCGCAGATATCGATACCGATACTTTTTCATATTTAAGCTTCATAGAGCCAAAGGCTCCAAAAGACCTACGATAGAATTTCGCCAAACATTGTACGTGACAACAAAATACTTTATTAAAATATTAAAACTATTTATTAAAATATCACTCAACACAACTTAAAACAAAATCTCCTGAGCTAGAGGGCCGACAAACCACAATACAAGGGTGCGCTGCTCCGTGTTGTGTGACACAGCGCAGCACTGCTCTTACAGACAGAGAGTAGACTGATGAATCTGCGTGCGCAGCAGTCAGTGCGTGCGGGAGAGAAAAAAGCTTGAGTATCGATCTTTTTACACGAGGATCATTCAATATCAATACCAGCATTGGTATCGTTATTATTGATATTAGGATCGATGCACCCACCTCTAAACTCCAGCATTTTTTCAACCTTCATGTTATCACTCAAAAATGTTTTAACCTGTGCAATAGTTATTTAGAGCACAAACAGCTGTCACCCCTACAGCTATATCAGTGGTTCTCAACGTGTGGGTACTACATGTGAGCCATGGGAAGTCATAAAAAATTGATTTGTAAAACCATCTTTAATTTCCAATGTAATAAAGTTATAAATGTTTAAATCAGAATTAATAAAAGAAATTCTTAAACAAGTTAAATTCAGTGTTATTCCAAGCAGGGAGAGAGCTGATCATGGCCCACGGCCAGCGAATGTGTTCCTCGGCTGTTTGTGCCACTCCAGCTGACAGCCGTGTCAGCACAAAACGATGCTGGGGAACACATATTTTCACTTGTGCTCCAACCACCTATGTGAAGGACATGGTGGTGTATGCAAATGATGATGACATGGGGAAAAATAAAAACAAAAGATTGTGCTCAGCGCATGGCGATGAGCATGCAGTCAAAGCTGTACATGACCACTGCGTCATCCCTACACCCAGGTGGTGAACACGTATCGTGCTATGCAGACCATCACCTCAACACGCCACCACCATGCGCATGTATCGGCGGGATCTCCTCACATGGTAATAAATAAAAACACATATCACCTTTGCAATGCAGTCCACAGCGCCTCAGTGCACACTGGACACCATCAACTTCGTGTTATGTGCAGCCCAGTCTCACTTTTTTTTTCATGCTCCTGTGACAAAATCAGTCAATTTTTCGTGACGGGGTTTTTTTTTTAACTCACTATTATTAACCCTACTCCTACCCCCAGCCCTAACCTTAACCATAACCTAACCTTACTACTTCCCCCCACTCTAACCATAACCACCACCACCCCACCCCCGCGCTTCACTTTTAATTTTGTGCAGCCATCAAGGAATTAATTACAATCATACGGACAAAATGAGGAACCTTGGGGTAATTTTTGATCCCATGTTGTCTTTTGACCTCCACATCAGGGATGTTACTAGGACTGCTTTTTTCCATCTACGAAATATAGCGAGGATCCGCCCCATCCTGTCTATGGCTGATGCTGAGACCCTGATTCATGCTTTTGTTTCTTCTAGACTAGATTATTGTAATGTTCTATTTTCAGGGTCACCGCAGTCCAGCATCAGGGGTCTTCAGCTGGTTCAGACTTCTGACATGCAGCAGAAGGTCTGAACAAATCACACCCATTTTGGCAACTTTGCACTGGCTCCCTGTCTCTGTGAGAGCAGGTTTTGTTATTGACTTATAAGGTTGTTCATGGACTGGTGCCATCTTATCTGGCTGATCTGGTGGAACATTACGTGCCGGCCTGGGCTTTGCGAACTTCTCTGTGTTCCCAGGGTGAAGAAGAAGTTAACAGGTCAAAGAGCCTTTTCGCATCGTGCACCCACCCTGTGGAACAGTCTTCCTGCGACCGTGTGGCAGTCGGAGTCGTGGACATTTTTAAGTCAAGACTGAAAACCCATTTTTAGTCTCTTTCTTATGAATAGTTTTATTTTTTTATCTGTTTTATTCTTTTACTTGTTTTTAATCATGTATTTGAAATTTTTTTTATTCATTTTTAATTATTTATTTAAATTTTATGTTGAATTGTTTCATGTATGGTGCCTTGAGACAGCTTTTGCTGTGATTTGGTGCATTATAAGCTAATTAAATTAAATTTAATTAAATTAGAATGAATTTGTGCTGCCGTGACGAAAATGAGGTGCTTTTCGTCACAATATCACGAACCAATAGATTAATGTATATTTCGTACTGCTGAAGCACAACTTGCAGTGAGACATGAATAATGTCTCCCATATTGCAAAACTGGAGGCTTGTCTTGCTGCAGTGAAAAGCTGGATGTCTTCTTATTTTCTATTTTTAAACTCTGAAAGAAAAAAAACAAGATGGTTGTCCTTGGTCCTGCTAAACAGTCAACATTAGGTCTGAAGTATGTGTGAGCTCATCACAATTTCATTGTGCAGACTTGCTATATATCTCACTTGGGGAAATGTGTTCTTATTCTTTTGTTTTGTTTTTTTGTTGTTGTTGTTTTGTTTTTTTGCATATTGTTGAAAATATCACCTACATTATTGTATTTTTCTGACATGCATTTTTGCAGTTGTTCATGTTTCCTCAGTGCTGTTGTATTCTGCACTTCAGAGCCACCGTTCAAGCCCAGCTGATTCTTTGCAGGTTGTAAAATGGAAGGAATAAGCATATCTGTCAAAGGCGCCAGTGACTATGATTGACATTTCTTACTGTCAGACAGCAGACGCAACTGCCTCACTTGGCTGATGGAATGAAGGAGTGAATTTTTCATGGCTTCCTGAGCGCTCCACTCTATCCTTGGTTCATTAACACAGGTGTTTGCAATTTATATTTACTGTAAGCGTTTATGCATTTAGCACGCATGCCGCCTCACAGGCGGGGATCAAACCACCAACCCACTGGTTAATGGTAACCCACTCACACATGTGCTGAGAGGAGCTGCAGCCATATACACTGAGGAATATAAGTATTTGAACACCCTGCGATTTTGCAAGTTCTCCCACTTAGAAATCATGGAGGGGTCTGAAATTTTCATCTTAGGTGCATGTCCACTGTGAGAGACATAATCTAAAAAAAAAAAATCCAGAAATCACAATGTATGATTTTTTTTAATAATTTATTTATATGTTACTGCTGCAAATAAGTATTTGATCCCCTACCAACCAGCAAGAATTCTGGCTCACACAGACCTGTTAATTTTTCTTTAAGAAGCCCTCTTATTCTGCACTCTTTACCTGTATTAATTGCACCTGTTTGAACTTGTTACCTGTATAAAAGACACCTGTTCACACACTCAGTCAAGCACACTCCAACCTGTCCACCATAGTCAAGACCAAAGAGCTGTCTAAGGACACCAGGGACAAACCTGTAGACCTGCACAAGGCTGGGATGGACTACAGGACAACAGGCAAGCAGCTTGGTAGAAGACAACAACTGTTATGATTATTTATTAGAAAGTAGAGAAAACACAAGATGAGTGTCAATCTCCCTCGGTCTGGGATTCCATGCAAGATCTCACTTTGTGAGGTAAGGATGATTCTGAGAAAGCTCAGAACTACACAGGAGGACCTGGTCAATGACCTGAAGAGAGCTGGGACCACAGTCACAAAGATTACATTAGTAACACATGATGCTGTCATGGTTTAAAATGCTGCAGGGCAGCAAGGTCCCCCTGCTCAAGCCAGCACATGTCCAGGCCCGTTTGAAGTGCACCACTGACCATGTGGATGATCCAGAGGAGGCATGGGAGAAGGTCATGTGGTCAGATGAGACCAGAATAGAGCTTTTTGGAATCAACTCCACTTACCATGTTTAGAGGATGAGAACAACCCCAAGAAAACCATCCCAACCGTGAAGCATGGGGGTGGAAACATCATACTCTGGGGGTGCTCTTCTGCAAAGGGGACAGGACGACTGCACCGTATTGAAGGGAGGATGGATGTGGTCATGTATTGCAAGATTTTGGTAAACAACCTCCTTCCCTCAGTAAGAGCACTGAAGATGGGTCATGGCTGGGTCTTCCAGCATGACAATGACCCCAAACACACAGCCAGGACAACTAAGGAGGTGCTCTGTAAGAAGCATTTCAAGGTCCTGGAGTGGCCTGGCCAGTCTCCAGACCTGAACTCAATATAAAATCTTTGGAGGGAGCTGAAACTTCAAATCTGAAAGATTTGGAGAAGATCTGTATGGAGGAGTAGACCAAAATCCCTGCTGCAGTGTGTGAAAACCTGGTGAAAAACTACAGGAATCGTTTGACCTCTGTAATTGCAAACAAAGGCCACTGTACCAAATATTAACATTGATTTTCACAGGTGTTCAAATACTTATTTGCAGCAGTAACATGCAATTAAATTATTTAAAAAATCATACATTGTGATTTCCAGATTTTTTTTTTTTTTTTTACATTATGTCTCTCACAGTGGACATGCACCTAAGATGAAAATTTCAGACCCCTCCATGATTTCTAAGTGGGAGAACTTGCAAAATCGCAGAGTGTTCAAATACTTATTTTCCTCACTGTATTGTCGCATAAGCTCCTGGATAGTTGTGCAAGTATTTTAGTTCTCACTGTTGGTTAAAGCTGCAGTGTGTAGGAGCTATAGTGCCATCTAGTGGTGAGGTTGCACATTGCATTATGCCTTTGCCAGTCACATTCAGTCAATCAGTCAATCAAATCACTTTATTTATCCCCGAGGGGCAATTTTAAAAAGGCATGACAGTAGCTTGGAAGACTTTAAAAATAAGTAAATAAATAAATAACATACACACAATACACAACCATCAACAATACACAGACCAAGCAACCACATGCAACGAAGTCTGCATCCTGAAGGGAGCCACTCAAACTCTGAAGAAAGCACATGGGTGGAGTCATGTAATATTTTGCGAGCAGTTTTTACAGTCATTTGATCACATAATGAGGTGACAGATCGAACAGGCTGCCCAATGATTTTAGAGCAAACCTTGGCCACATACAGCAGATGATTTCTGTTTTGCAGGGTGATGGAGTGGAATCAGCAAGTGAAAGAGAAGGTGATTACATTTTCAATGAATGTATAATAAAATGTAATGAGAATGTCCTTGTTTACACTGAATGATTTCAGCTTTCTAAGAAGGTACTGTCTCTGGTGACATTTCTTGAGCAATTCATCCGTGTTAGGGGAGAACCTCATTGAGTTGTCAAAGAGTGCCCCGAGGTATTTAGTGCAGCAGATAAGAGAATATTTAGAGCAGAATCCTTAAACTGGTGATAAAAGCATCAAATTCAGCAGAAATAGTCCTCAGACAATCCTCTTTTGAAAAATCCAATTGGCCACTTGAATTTTCAGTTGGTATTCAGGTAGAGGTCAATTGAAGAATTACACAGGAGTCAAAATTAAAAGATGCTCCAATGTTGAACTCTATGCCACATTATTGCCTGATCATAAAGATTCCAAAAAGGTATGGTTTGGACGGTCTGTAACTGAATTCTATGGAGTTATGGGGTAAAAACAGCAAGAATGGTGACAAAGGTCAGTGTTGGTTTGTACAGGGGTCAAAAGTTAAAGTTGCTCCAATTTTGGTAAAAAGCAATGCAAATTACTAGTTGAGTTAACATGGTTTTAAAAAGGAATAGTTTGGACCATGTATCATCCTTACTTATGACATTACGGGGTAACATATGTCACATGTCATAGAATCCAATAGATGTAGACCTTGTTTGACCTTTACTTTGGAGACCAAGCATTCAACACTGTCAAAACTATTCTATTTATTAATCCTATTAGCTCAACCAATAATTTGCATCATTTTTTACCAAAATTGGAGCAACTTTAACTTTTGATCCCTGTACAAAATGAAACTGAGCTTTGTCACCATTCTTGCTGTTTTTATCCCATAACTCCATAGAATTCAGTCACAGATAGTCCACACTAGCTTTTTGGAATCTTTATGATCAGGCAAATAATGTGGAATATTTTTCAATAAGATTGGAGCATCTTTTAATTTTGAACTCTGTGTAATTCTTCAGTTGACCCCTACCTGACCACCGATTGAAAAGTCAAAGTGGCCAATCAGTTTTCAAAAGAGGAGTGTCTAAGGAGTATTCTGCCAAATTTGATGCTTTATCACCATTTGCATGATTGTTTCAGTTTTCTGCTGCACTAATTTATATTCCTCCACTATCTCCACCGGCTCTTGATGAATGATGGACAATTCTGGATGATGAACAGTTCTGTTTCCCTTCACATTTTCACTTCTTTGGCAACAGGGATTCCTGCTTTCTTGCCTTCTTTTGTGATAAACAATATGTATGATCCCCCATTTCACAAAACTGGGGATTCTTAATTTTTTAGCCTGAACTAGCAACTCGTAGACCATGTGTAGGTAAGTGACCACTGATTCCTCTTATTTTTTTTTCTTCAGTCATCCAGCCACAGTTTTAAGCAACTGCATCAACATGGCAGTGCAACCATCGAGATGAAGAAACACAAGAGTGGACATTGAGTTCCTTTACACAATATTTTCAGCCGTCATCTTGGGAGAGGGATTTTCACGATGTTGTGACGGTAAAATCAAGATCTACAACTCAAGTCAATAACTAGCAAGTCCATCCATCCATCCATCCATTTTCTTCGCTTATCCGAGTCGGGTCACAGGGGCAGCAGCTCAAGCAAAGCCGCCCAGACCTCCCGATCCACACACACCTCCCCCAGCTCCTCCGGGGGAACCCCAAGGCGTTCCCAAGCCAGCCGAGAGATGTAATCCTTCCAGCGTGTCCTGGGTCTTCCCGGGGCCTCCTCCCAATGGGGCGTGCCTGGAACACCTCTCCAGCGAGGCGTCCAGGGGGCATCCGGGAAAGATGCCCGAGCCACCTCAACTGACTCCTTTCGATGTGGAGGAGCAGCGGCTCGACTCCGAGCTCCTCCCGAGTGACCGAGCTCCTCACCCTATCTCTAAGGGAGCGCCCAGCCACCCTGCGGAGGAAACTCATCTCGGCCGCTTGTACTCGCAATCTCGTTCTTTCGGTCATGAGCCAAGTAGCAAATACATTTACTGCATAAAACTCACCATCTGGTGGCTGTGACAACAAAAAAGCCATGGATGGATGGATGTTCCATAAAGTTGTTTTCTAGTGAATTAAGAACAAACATATTTCCAGCATAATTTATCAGTAGAGAAAATATTTTCCAAAAGTGAGAAGGCATTTAATTATAGACTGAAGGTTGAATTCTCATTTAAATAACAATAACTGGCATTATATATATATATATATATATATATATATATATATATATATATATATATATATATATATATATATATATATATACAGTGAGGAAAATAGGTATTTGAACACCCTGCGATTTTGCAAGTTCTCCCACTTAGAAATCATGGAAGGGTCTGAAAATTAGGTCATCTTAGGTGCATGTCCAATGTGAGAGACATAATCTAAAAAAAAAAAAAATCCGGAAATCAAAATGTATGATTTTTTAATAATTTATTTGTATGTTACTGCTGCAAATAAGTATTTGAACACCTGTGAAAATCAAGGTTAATATTTGGTACAGTGGCCTTTGTTTGCAATTACAGAGGTCATACGTTTCCTGTAGTTTTTCACCAGGTTTGCACACACTGCAGCAGGGATTTTGGTCCACTCCTCCTCACAGATCTTCTCCAAATCTTTCAGTTTGGAGTTTCAGCTCCCTCCAAAGATTTTCTATTGAGTTCAGGTCTGGAGGCTGGCCAGGCCACTCCAGGACCATGAAATGCTTCTTACGGCGCCCCTTCTTAGTTGCCCTGGCTGGCTCTGTGGTTGGGGTCATTGTCATGCTGGAAGACCCAGCCATGACCCATCTTCAATGCTCTGAGGGAAGGAGGTTGTTTGTCAAAATCTCGCAATACACGACCCATCCATCCTCCCTTCAATACGGTGCAGTCGTCCTGTCCCCTTTGCAGAAGGGCACCCCAGAGTATGATGTTTCCACCCCCATGCTTCACGGTTGGGATGGTTTTCTTGGGGTTGTTCTCATCCTCTAAACATGGTAACTGGAGTGAATCCAAAAAGCTCTATTTTGGTCTCATCTGACCACGTGACCTTCTCCCATGCCTCCTCTGGATCATGCAGATGGTCACTGGTGAACTTCAAACGGGCCTGGACATGTGCTGGCTTGAGCAGGGGGACCTTGGTGCCCTGCAGAATTTTAAATCATGACAGCATCATGTGTTACTAATGTAATCTTTGTGACTGTGGTCCTCAGCTCTCTTCAGGTCATTGACCAGGTCCTCCTGTGTAGTTCTGAGTTTCTCAGCATCATCCTTACCCCACAAAGTGAGATCTTGCATGGAATCCAGACCGAGAGAGACTGACAGTCATCCAGGGGGCCAGAGCAGGCGACATCGAAGGACATTTGAAATTGCTGGCTAAGGCTAAGCGTAAATTTGGTAAGATTGTAATTCACGTCGGCAGTAATGACACTCGGTTACGCCAATCGGAGGTCACTAAATTAACATTGAATCGGTGTGTAACTTTGCAAAAACAATGTCGGACTCTGTTGTTTTCTCTGGGCCCCTCCCCAATCAGACCGGGAGTGACATGTTTAGCCGGCATGTTTCTCCTTGAATTGCTGGCTGTCTGAGTGGTGTCCAAAAATGAGGTGGGGCTTCATTGATAATTGGCAAAGCTTCTGGGGAAAACCTGGTCTTGTTAGGAGAGACGGCATCCATCCCACTTTAGAGGGAGCAGCTCTCATTTCTAGAAATCTGGCCAATTTTTGGGATCCTCCAAACTGTGACTGTCTAGCGTTGGGACCAGGAGGCAGAGCTGTGGTCTTATACACCTCTCTGCAGCGCTTCTCTCCCCCTGCCATCCCCTTATTACCCCATCCCCGTAGAGACGGTGCCTGCTCCCAGACCACCAATAATAACAAAATCTATTTAGCATAAAAATTCAAAAAGAAAAATAATATAGCACCTTCAATTGCACCACAGACTAAAACAGTTAAATGTGGTCTATTAAACATTAGGTCTCTTTCTTCTAAGTCCCTGTTGGTAAATGATATAATAATTGATCAACGTATTGATTTATCTGCCTAACAGAAACTTGGTTACAGCAGGATGAATATGTTAGTTTAAATGAGTCAACACCCCGAGTCACACTAACTGTCAGAATGCTCGTAGCACGGGCCGGGGCGGAGGATTAGCAGCAATCTTCCAATTCCAGCTTATTAATTAATCAAAACCTAGACAGAGCTTTAATTCATTTGAAAGCTTGTCTCTTAGTCTTGGCCATCCAAATTGGAAGTCCCAAAAACCAGTTTTATTTGTTTATTATCTATCGTCCACCTGGTCGTTACTGTGAGGTTTCTCTGTGAATTTTTCAGACCTTTGTCTGACTTAGTGCTTAGCTCAGATAAGATAATTATAGTGGGCGATTTTAACATCCACACAGATGCTGAGAATGACAGCCTCAACACTGGCATTTAATCTATTATTAGACTCTATCGGCTTTGCTCAAAAGTAAATGAGTCCACCCACCACTTTAATCATATTTTAGATCTTGTTCTGACTTATGGATGGAAATAGAAGACTCTAACAGTATTCCCTTGAAAACTCCCTTTTGTCTGATCATTTTTTAATAACATTTACATTTACCCTGATGGACTTACCCTGCAGTGGGGAATAAGTTTATTACACTAGAAGTCTTTCAGAAAGCGCTGTAACTAGGTTTAAGGATATGATTCCTTCTTTATGTTCTCTAATGTCATATACCAACACAGAGCAGAAGTAGCTACCTAAACTCTGTAAGGGAGTTCGAGTATCTTGTCAATAGTTTTACATCCTCATTGAAGACCACTTTGGATGCTGTAGCTCCTCTGAAAAAGAGAGCTTTAAATCAGAAGTGTCTGACTCCGTGGTATACTCACAAACTCGTAGCTTAAAGCAGATAACCCGTAAGTTGGAGAGGAAATGGCGTCTCACTAATTTAGAAGATCTTCACTTAGCCTGGGAAAAAGAGTTTGTTGCTCTATAAGAAAGCCCTTCGTGAAGCTAGGACATCTTTTCTACTCATCACTAATTGAAGAAAATAAGAACAACCCCAGGTTTCTTTTCAGCACTGTAGCCAGGCTGACAAAGAGTCGAGCTCTATTGAGCTGAGTATTCCATTACTTTAACTAGTAATGACTTCATGACTTTCTTTGCTAACAAAATTTTGACTATTAGAGAAAAAATTACTCATAACCATCCCAAAGATGTATCCGTTATCTTTTGGCTGCTTTCAGTGATGCCGGTATTTGGTTAGACTCTTTCTCTCCGATGTTCTGTCTGAGTTATTTTCATTAGTTACTTCATCCAAACCATCAACATGCTTATTAGACCCCATTCCTGCCAGGCTGCTCAAGGAAGTCCTGCCATTATTTAATGCTTCAATCTTAAATATGATCAATCTATCTTTGTTAGTTGGTTATGTACCACAGGCTTTAAGGTGGCAGTAATTAAACCATTACTTAAAAAAGCCATCACTTGACCCAGCTATCTTAGCTAATTATAGGCCAATCTCCAACCTTCCTTTTCTCTCAAAGATTCTTGAGAGGGTAGTTGTAAAACAGCTAACTGATCACCTGCAGAGGATATGGTCTATTTGAAGAGTTTCAGTCAGGTTTTAGAATTCATCATAGTACAGAAACAGCATTAGTGAAGGTTACAAATGATCTTCTTATGGCTTCGGACAGTGACTTATCTCTGTGCTTGTTCTGTTGGACCTCAGTGCTGCTTTTGATACTGTTGACCATAAAATTTTATTACAGAGATTAGAGCATGTCATAGGTATTAAAGGCATTGCGCTGCGGTGGTTTGAATCATATTTGTCTAATAGATTACAGTTTGTTCATGTAAATGGGGAATCTTCTTCACAGACTAAAGTTAATTATGGAGTTCCACAAGGTTCTGTGCTAGGACCAATTTTATTCACTTTATACATGCTTCCCTTGGGCAGTATTATTAGACGGTATTGCTTAAATTTTCATTGTTACGCAGATGATACCCAGCTTTATCTATCCATGAAGCCAGAGGATACACACCAATTAGCTAACTGCAGGATTGTCTTACAGACATAAAGACATGGATGACCTCTAATTTCCTGCTTTTAAACTCAGATATAACTGAAGTTATTGTACTTGGCCCCACAATCTTAGAAGCATGGTGTCTAACCAGATCGTTACTCTGGATGGCATTTCCCTGATCTCTGGTAATACTGTGAGAAATCTTGGAGTTATTTTTGATCAGGATATGTCATTCAAAGCGCATATAAACAATATGTAGGGACTGCCTTTTGCATTTACGCAATATCTCTAAAATCAGAAAGGTCTTGTCTCAGAGTGATGCTGAAAAACTAATTCATGCATTTATTTCCTCTAGGCTGGGCTATTGTAATTCATTATTATCAGGTTGTCCTAAAAGTTCCCTAAAAAGCCTTCAGTTGGTTCAGAATGCTGCAGCTAGAGTACTGACGGGGACTAGGCAGGAGAGAGCATATCTCACCCGTGTTGGCCTCCCTTCATTGGCTTCCTGTTAATGCTAGAATAGAATTTAAAATTCTTCTTCTTAATTATAAGGTTTGAATAATCAGGTCCCATCTTATCTTAGGGACCTCGTAGTACCATATTACCCCCTTAGAGCGCTTCGCTCTAAGACTGTAAGGTTTGTAAGAGTAGAATGGGAGGCAGAGCCTTCAGCTTTCAGGCTCCTCTCCTGTGGAACCAGCTCCCAATTCAGATCAGGGAGACAGATACCCTCTCTACTTTAAGATTAGGCTTAAAACTTTCCTTTTCGCTAAGGCTTATAGTTAGGGCTGGATCGGGTGACCCTGGACCATCCCTTGGTTATGTTGCTTAGACGTAGACTGTGGGGGGGTTCCCATGATGCACTGTTTCTTTCTCTTTTTGCTCCGTATGCATCACTCTGCATTTAATCATTAGTGATCGATCTCTTTTCCTGGTTCTTTCCTCAGCCCCAACCAGTCTCAGCAGAAGACTGCCCCTCCCTGAGCCTGGTTCTGCTGGAGGTTTCTTCCTGTTAAAAGGGAGTTTTTCCTTCCCATGTGGCCAAGTGCTTGCTCATAGGGGGTCGTTTTGACCGTTGGGGTTTTCATAATTATCGTATGGCCTTGCCTTGCAATGTGGAGCGCCTTGGGGCAACTGTTTGTTGTGATTTGGCGCTATATAAGAAACAAGTTGATTGATTGATTGATCTTGTGTTTCTTCCACTTTCTAATAATACATCATAACAGTTGTGTCTTCTACCAAGCTGCTTGCCTGTTGTCCTGTAGTCCATCCCAGCCTTGTGCAGGTCTCCAGTTTTTGTCCCTGGTTGTCCTTAGACAGCTCTTGGTCTTGGCTATGGTGGACAGGTTGGAGTGTGATTAATTGAGTGTGTGAACAGGTTGTCTTTTTATACAGGTAACAAGTTCAATCATGTGCAATTAATACAGGTAAAGAGTGCAGAATAAGGGCTTCTTAAAGAAAATTAACAGGTCTGTGTGAGCCAGAATTCTTGCTGGATGGTAGATGTTCAAATATTTGCAGAAGTAACATACAAATAAATTATTTAAAAAAAATCATACATTGTGATTTCCGGATTTTTTTTTTTTAGATTATGTCTCTCACAGTAGACATGCACCTAGATGAAAAATTTCAGACCCCTCCATGATTTCTAAGTGGAGAACTTGCAAAACCGCAGATAGTCTTCACAAAAGGTTAGAAATAAGATAAGATCACAAAGTTCATAGTTTAAAATTCAAATGTCTGAGCATTTAAAAAGTAAGGAGCGGCAAATCAAGAAGTTCACAACCTTTTAGTGCAGAAAAGGCGTACTTTCAGTGGGGATAGGTATACAGATCACCCAGACAATTAGTGACAACAGGGAAAATTGAGTAAAGAATCTCCCGACAGGGTTCTTACACAGACAGAAAAGGATGTGCTCGCTAAGGACTAAATTCGCTCAGTGACCCCTAAACAATTACCGACAGTAGATTACATCACTGCAGCAGAGTCAAGCCATTTTAAACATAACAGTTTGTCAGAGTCAGAAGCTGGGGACCTCCGGCTAAGAGTACAACAGTGCTGAACAGTTAAGCCTCCTCCATCCAACATCACAGGAGAAGAACAGCAAGCTTTGTCAGCACTGCAGAAGGACCAAAGCATCCTTACCCTGCCAGCAGATAAAGGGCAGATGCACGGTGGTCCTGAAACATCAGACGAGAGGCCAAGATCAACAACTTGTCTCAGTGACTCCAATACATACGAGTGTCTGAAGAGAGACCCACAAGCGGCTTTTAGAAGAAAATCATTAACTATCTCCAAAACCTGGAGAAAGAGGGACTCATCGACAGGCAGACATACTACAGACTGTACCCCGGGGACCCCACTCCATGCATCTATGGACTGCCCAAAATCCACAAACAGGACGTGCCACTCAGGCCTATTGTATGTAGCATTGATTCCATCACTTACAATTTGGCCAAGCACCTCAAGTGGATTTTGGCTCCTCTAGTGGGTAACTCAGACCACCATGTGGAGAACACACAACATTTTGTGAACAAGATCAAGGACCTTCAGCTGGAGGCAGATGAAACTATGGTGTCATTTGATGTGACATCATTGTTCACCTGCATCCCCACCGCTGAGGCCATCACAGCTGTGAGGCAGAAGCTGCTGGAGGATGCATCTCCACTTGAAAGGACGAAACTTACACCAGACCACATCTGCCAACTCTTGGAGATCTGTCTCAACACCACGTATTCCTGATTAGGGGGAATTACTACAGGCAGATCCATGGTTACGCGATGGGGTCTCCGGTATGCCCCATTGTGGCCAATCTGTACATGGAGCTAGTGGAGAAGAGAGCCTTGGAGTCGTTTACGGGCATCCCTCCTAGTCACTGGTTCAGATATGTTGATGACACATGGGTTAAAAACAAGCAACAGGAAGTGGAGGCCTTTATAAGAGCACATCAACTTGGTGGACTCCAATATCAAGTTCACATGTGAGGATGCCAGTAACAACCATTTAGCCTTCTTGGACTGTGATGTTACAATTGGGGAGAACAGGCAGCTCCAGACAGGGGTTTACAGAAAACTCCCTCACACTGACCAATATCTGCTCTTTGGCTCAAACCACCCCCTGAACACAAGCTCGGGGTGATTCAAGCTCTTCAACACAGAGCCCTACAGGTGCTCACAACTACAGATGGAAGGGATAAAGAACAACAACATGTCCGGAAAACCCTCACAGTATGTGGTTACCCACGATGGTCCCTGGATAAAGGGCAAAAGTCTCAAAGAACAAAGAGACCAGATGGACAGGAGATTGAGCCAAGAAGAAGAGGAGTGTCTCTCCCTTAATTAGCAGGAGTAGGTTAAAACTACAGAGGATCTTCAGACAGTACAAATCGCAGTTTACTTTAAAACTGTTAACACCTTGAGACAGAAATTAGTTCACCCTAAGTACAGGATCCCTAGTTACAAACAGAGCAATGTAGTGTATTCTATCAGATGTCAGGAAAACTTGTAAACGAACACTACATAAATGAGACTAAGCAGCCGTACACAAAAGGCTATACCAGCACTGCAGAGATGGTGCCGGTGGACCTCAGTCTGCAGTTCATCTCCACCTTAAAGACACTAACCACACGTTTGAGGACAAGGAAGTTAAAATCTTAGCCAGAGAAAGGAAATGGTTTGAGAGAGGAGGTGAAAGAGGCATTTTATGTGAAACAGTTGAAAACCAGCCTTAAGCAGGGAGGGGGTCTGAGACATGCTTTGTCCCCTGTTTACAGTGGGGTACTCAGGTCAAAGCAGTTTCAGTCTTTGTTCATGGTAATGAGTCATTCACGTCATCAGGAGAGTAGAGAAGCTTGAATCTTCGACTGGACTGGGTTGCTTGACGTGAGGACGTTTCGCTTCAAATCACAGAAGCTTCCTCAGCTAAAATTCTTGCTCTGGTAGTCTGACTTCTGTCTTGACTCTTGTAGAGAAGAATAAACCAGAAGCCAACAAAAGCTGGAGTTTTTAACCTAACCAGACCCCTCCTACCAAGAGGCCGACTGCTATAGGCTAGTGACTAAACAATAGCTCTAATTAGCACCTATTGTGCTCTAGTTAGCACTCTCCTAATGATGGGATGGAAGCCTCCCCTGATGGCTCCCTTGACGACTCTCCTGATGACGTGAATGACTCATTACCACGAACAAAAGACTGAAACTGTTGTGGCTGGCATGTCTGGCTGGCTTTTGTTTGTCTTCTGTTTCTGTCTTTTGGTTTTCCTTCCAGGTGGTGCGCGTTTAGGACTGAGTGGCTGTGTGGTTGAGTTACCAGGACCTCACCCTGATCACCTGAGGCTGATCAGGTGCGGCTCGTCAGGACTCACAGCTGTGGTGCATCTACACGGATTGGAACATGGTGGCATTTAAGTCTGGAGTACACAGTGTGTATTTGCCAGAGACTCGACCTTGTGACCAGACGGGTGAGATCGTCGTCTCGAGAGCCATCTCATCATCAGTGGATGCAGAGAACGTCCAGGTTTGATGCATGGTCTGTGAAAGAGGAGAGGGTGAGGTCTCACGCTCGTCAGCACACTTCCTGAGGTACGTTAGGTTTTGTGACTAACATTTGTACAGTCAATACATGTGGTGTCCCTCACACCTTATTGTATTGAGCTGTTATGTTAGTCGTTATTCAGCTTCCACTGCAATTGAGTTTGTGAACAGGGTGTTCCATGCCTGCAGGGTGGGAAACTGATAAGTAATTAAGCCAGGAAGTGTTTTGCTGTTTGTGTACACCTTTGAGTGGTCTCTCTGTGTGTGGATTGTGGACTCACATGATGATTTCTTCTTTCACAGACTCGGTTTGTCGCGGCCACCTGGGGGGGTGTCGGCGGGGTCCTTGGGTCCGAACAGTTCTGGCTCCGGACCGTTTGTGCTGCTAGGAGCGCACCGTAATCCACCACGCCAGACCGCGCACTCATTTGTTGTCTTTTTTTCACATCACTGTTATGTCATTAAATTTAGTTATCTTTGTACCGTGCTCTGCTTATTTATACTGGGTCCTTCAAACGCTGGTCGGTTCTCGGGCTGCGTCCGACCTGAGTACTGCATTGTAAACAGGGGACAAACCGTGTCTGAGACCCGCCCCCCAGTTAAGGCTGGGTTTCAACTGTTTTACAAGGGAATGCTTCCTTGACACCTCTCTCAAACCATTTCTTCTCTCTGCTAAGATTTTAACTTCCTTGTCCTCAAACATGTGGTTAGTGTCTTTCAGGTGGAGATGAACTGCAGACTGAGGTCCACTGGTGACCTCTCTGCGGTACTGGTATAGCCTCTTGTTTAAAGGTTGCTTAGTCTCACCTATGTAGTGTTCATTACAGTTTTCCTGACATCTGATATAATACACTACATTGCTTTGTTTGTAACTAGGGATCCTGTCCTTAGGGTGAACTAATTTCTGTCTCAGGTGTTAACCGGTTTAAAGTAAACTGGGATTTTGTGCTGTCTGAAGATCCTCTGTAGTTTTCTCCTACTCCTGCTAAATAAGGGAGAGACACTCTTCTTCTTGTCTCCGTCTCCTGTCTATCTGGTCTCTTTGTTTTCTGGGATTTCTGCACTTTGTCCAGGACCATAGTGGGTACCCACATACTGTGAGGGCTTTCCGTACAAGGTGTTGTTCTTTAGCCCTTCCCTCTGCAGTTGTGGGTCACCTGTAGGGCTCTGGGATGCAGGTGAACAACGAAGTCACATCAAATGACACCATAGTTTCATCTGCCCCCAGGAGAGTCGTCAGGGGAGCCGTCAGGAGAGGCGTCCGTCCCATCATTAGGAGGGACAGCTGCCCTGTCATTAGGAGGGTGCTAACTAGAGCCACAATAGGTGCTAATAGAGCTATTGTTTAGTCACTAGCCTATAGCAGTCTGCCTCTCAGTAGGAGGGGGTCTGGTTAGGTTTAAAACGCCAGCCTTTGTGGCTGTCTGTTATTCTTCTCTACAAGAGTCAAGACAGAAGTCAGACTACCAGAGCAAGAATTTTAGCTGAGGAAGCTTCTGCGATTTGAAGCGAAACATCCTCGCGTCAAGCAACCCAGTCCAGTCGAAGATTCAAGTTTCTCTACTATGAAAACCACAGGGTGTTCAAACTTATTTTTCCTCACTTTATATATATATATAATATATATATATATATATATATATATATATATATATATATATATATATATATATATATATATATATATATATATATATATGTTCTCCACTCAGATTGCAATAGCCAATCACAGATTAGCATTCTGTCCATCATTTACCTGGATTTTGGCATGCTTGCTGCCAGAAAGTTATGTTGGATCCAAAAGGATCCAAAAAGGCTACGACCAAAAGTTAGTTTGTATCGGTTCCCACTGACCAATAGCGTTAGAGCTTACTGCCAACAGCTAGCCAATCAGAGCGCGGCATACGAAGGTCAGGAACTAGCTGACAGATGCTGGTTGAAAAAATGGCAACAAACATGTCAACAACAGCAGAAAATCATCTGCCAGCGAGGTTTGCTGAGTTCACAGAGGAGGAACTGGTGGAAATATTGAACTCCAAGGATGCTAAAACACTAAGAAGGTAGACAAACACACTACTGACATTTTAGAAGCATTCATATGCTGTTCACAACAAATAAATTGATATATATATATATATATATATATATATATATATATATATATACACACCATGGTCAGTGAGAATTCCATGTCTAACTGGCGTGCATTATTTTCATGTATACGCACACGTACTTCGGCGCGCTAAATCACTGTTATAATCAGTCCGCTCTGGTCGTCACATAGCAACGCACAAATCAGTTGGCACAGATCAGCTGTGTTTTGACAGGTGAATGACAGAAACGCGATAAAACATGGATTTCCAAGTGAATTTTAATATTTTTGGCCAAAATAAAATGTTTGAGGAATGGAAAGAGGAGGAGAGCAAACAAGAAGAACAGCAAAGTCAACGGCAGAAAGATTTAACACTGGACGAATGGACAAGATTGAAGATGGGAAAGAAGAAGAGAACGGTTCTATCCTTGCGGGCTGCCGAGCGCTCCGCATCAAAACAGTGAGCGTAGTTTCTGACCTGTTGCCAGAGTTTGCCATAGCTCCACACAACAGAGAGGGGGGCGGTTGTGAGTGGCCCGCTGCGGCGCGAGCCCGCAGACACAGTAAGCGCATCAGAGAAAAAACATAAGATAGTCACAATTACACATTTTTATCAAGTTCTGTTAACTTAAATAAATATTTGTGTGTTAACTCACTGTGTGGGACCATGGTATAAGCGGATTAAACAACTCGAAGTCGTGCATTATATGGTTTCGCGTCGTGGTGTAATCCTTACACACACACACACACACATATATATACGCCTCTACTGGTGGTTGGCTCTCACTGCGGTATTGTATCACTTCCTGTTGTGGAGCACAGCGGTGTTTACTGTATCTGTTAGCTGTTTAATCTGCACAGTTAGATTGATCTTTTCTAACTAGATAACGATTTGTTTCACAGTGTAATCTTCACGTGCCTTAACTAAAGCACTCCCTCTGCTGAATCACCTCTAAATTATTTACACATTATTCACTTTGTGTGTTTTTAGGCATCCGCTAGCTTAGCGCAGCTATTAGCTCTTAGCCGATTTAGCATGGCGGCTTCTCCTGTCTCTCCTGCACTTTTCTGCTCTGGGTGTGAAATGTTTAGTTATTCCTCAGCCTCCTTTAGCAGTAATGGTACTTGTAATAAGTGTAGCTTATTCGTAGCTTTGGAGGCCAGGCTGGGCGAATTGGAGACTCGGCTCCGCACAGTGGAAAATTCTACAGCTAGCCAGGCCCCTGTAGTCGATGCGGACCAAGGTACCTTGCCGCCGTTAGTTCCCTTCCAGTAGATCCCGAGCAGCCGGGAAAGCAGGCCGACTGGGTGACTGTGAGGAGGAAGCGTAGCCCTAAACAGAAGCCCCGTGTACACCGCCAACCCGTTCACATTTCTAACCATTTTTTCCCACTCGGCGACACACCCGCCGAGGATCAAACTCTGGTTATTGGCGACTCTGTTTTGAGAAATGTGAAGTTAGTGACACCAGCAACCATAGTCAATTGTCTTCCGGGGGCCAGAGCAGGCGACACTGAAGGAAATTTGAAACTGCTGGCTAAGGCTAAGCGTAAATTTGGTAAGATTGTAATTCACGTCGGCAGTAATGACACCCGGTTATGCCAATCGGAGGTCACTAAAATTAACATTGAATCGGTGTGTAACTTTGCAAAAACAATGTCGGACTCTGTAGTTTTCTCTGGGCCCCTCCCCAATCGGACCGGGAGTGACATGTTTAGCCGCATGTTCTCCTTGAATTGCTGGCCGTCTGAGTGGTGTCCAAAAAATGAGGTGGGCTTCATAGATAATTGGCAAAGCTTCTGGGAAAACCTGGTCGTTAGGAGAGACGGCATCCATCCCACTTTGGATGGAGCAGCTCTCATTTCTAGAATCTGGCCAATTTTCTTAAATCCTCCAAACCGTGACTATCCAGGGTTGGGACCAGGAAGCAGAGTTGTAGTCTTACACAACTCTCTGCAGCTTCTCTCCCCCTGCCATCCCCTCATTACCCCATCCCCATAGAGACGGTGCCTGCTCCCAGACCACCAATAACCAGCAAAAATCTATTTAAGCATAAAAATACAAACAGAAAAAATAATATAGCACCTTCAACTGCACCACAGACTAAAACAGTTAAATGTGGTCTATTAAACATTAGGTATCTCTCTTCTAAGTCCCTGTTAGTAAATGATATAATAATTGATCAACATATTGATTTATTCTGCCTTACAGAAACCTGGTTACAGCAGGATGAATATGTTAGTTTAAATGAGTCAACACCCCCGAGTCACACTAACTGCCAGAATGCTCGTAGCACGGGCCGAGGTGGAGGATTAGCAGCAATCTTCCATTCCAGCTTATTAATTAATCAAAAACCCAGACAGAGCTTTAATCATTTGAAAGCTTGACTCTTAGTCTTGTCCATCCAAATTGGAAGTCCCAAAAACCAGTTTATTTGTTATTATCTATCGTCCACCTGGTCGTTACTGTGAGTTTCTCTGTGAATTTTCAGACCTTTTGTCTGACTTAGTGCTTAGCTCAGATAAGATAATTATAGTGGGCGATTTTTAACATCCACACAGATGCTGAGAATGACAGCCTCAGCACTGCATTTAATCTATTATTAGACTCAATTGGCTTTGCTCAAAATGTAATGAGTCCACCCACCACTTTAATCATATCTTAGATCTTGTTCTGACTTATGGTATGGAAATTGAAGACTTAACAGTATTCCCTGAAAACTCCCTTCTGTCTGATCATTTCTTAATAACATTTACATTTACTCTGATGGACTACCCAGCAGTGGGGAATAAGTTTCATTACCTAGAAGTCTTTCAGAAAGCGCTGTAACTAGGTTTAAGGATATGATTCCTTCTTTTGTTCTCTAATGCCATATACCAACACAGTGCAGAGTAGCTACCTAAACTCTGTAAGTGAGATAGAGTATCTCGTCAATAGTTTTACATCCTCATTGAAGACAACTTTGGATGCTGTAGCTCCTCTGAAAAAGAGAGAGTATTTGGTTAGACTCTTAATCTCAGATTGTTCTGTCTGAGTTATTTTCATTAGTTACTTCCTCCAAACCATCAACATGTCTATTAGACCCCATTCCTACCAGGTTGCTCAAGGAAGCCCTACCATTAATTAATGCTCGATCTTAAATATGATCAGTCTATCTTTATTAGTTGGCTATGTACCACAGGCTTTTAAGGTGGCAGTAATTAAACCATTACTTAAAAAGCCATCACTTGACCCAGCTATCTTAGTTAATTATAGGCAAATCTCCAACCTTCCTTTTCTCTCAAAAATTCTTGAAAGGGTAGTTGTAAAACAGCTAACTGATCATCTGCAGAGGAATGGTCTATTTGAAGAGTTTCAGTCAGGTTTTAGAATTCATCATAGTACAGAAACAGCATTAGTGAAGGTTACAAATGATCTTCTTATGGCCTCAGACAGTGGACTCATCTCTGTGCTTGTTCTGTTAGACCTCAGTGCTGCTTTTGATACTGTTGACCATAAAATTTTATTACAGAGATTAGAGCATGCCATAGGTATTAAAGGCACTGCGCTGCGGTGGTTTGAATCATATTTATCTAATAGATTACAATTTGTTCATGTAAATGGGGAATCTTCTTCACAGACTAAGGTTTAATTATGGAGTTCCACAAGGTTCTGTGCTAGGACCAATTTTATTCACTTTATACATGTTTCCCTTAGGCCTCTCTGGAGAGGTGTTCCGGGCACGCCCATTGCGAGGAGGCCCCGGGAAGGCCCAGGACATCCTGGAGAGACTGCGTCTCCCGGCCGGCTTGGAAACGCCTCGGGGTTCCCCCGAAGGAGCTGGGGAGGTGTGCGTGGATCAGGAGGTCTGGCGACTGCTTGAGCTGCTGCCCCCGCAACCTGTCTCCGGATAAAGCGGAAGAAAATGGATGGATGGATATACGGTGTATATATATATATATATAATATATATATATCAATCAATCAATCAATCAATTTTTTATATAGCGCCAAATCACAACAAACAGTTGCCCAAGGCGCTTTATATTGTAAGGCAAGGCCATACAATAATTATGTAAAACCCCAACGGTCAAAACGACCCCCTGTGAGCAAGCACTTGGCTACAGTGGGAGGAAAAAACTCCCTTTTAAACAGGAAGAAACCTCCAGCAGAACCAGGCTCAGGGAGGGGCAGTCTTCTGCTGGGACTGGTTGGGGCTGAGGGAGAGAACCAGGAAAAAGACATGCTGTGGAGGGGAGCAGAGATCGATCACTAATGATTAAATGCAGAGTGGTGCATACAGAGCAAAAAGAGAAAGAAACAGTGCGAGAAAGAAACAGTGCACATATATATATATATATATATATATATATATATATATATACACATATATATATATATATATATAGATATATATATATATATATATATATACACATATATATATATATATATATATAATATACACGAGGGCTGTCAATAAAGTATATGTCCTTTTATTTTTTTCAAAACTATGGATTTCATTCATATGTTTTACATCAGACATAGCTTGAACCCTCGTAGACGCATGCGTGCTTTCGTTTTTCCACGCCTGTCGGTGACGTCATTCGGCCTGTGAGCACTCCTTGTGGGAGGAGTCGTCCAGCCCCTCGTCGGAATTCCTTTGTCTGAGAAGTTGCTGAGAGACTGGCGCTTTGTTGATCAAAATTTTTTCTAAACCTGTGAGACACATCGAAGTGGACACGGTTCGAAAAATTAAGCTGGTTTTTGCTGAAAATTTTAACAGCTGATGAGAGATTTGAGGTGATACTGTCTCTTTAAGGACTTCCCACGGTGCGAGACGTCGCACAGCGGTCCCAGGCGCCGTCGTCAGCCTGTTTCAAAGCTGAAACCTCCACATTTCAGGCTCTATTGATCCAGGACGTCGTGAGAGAACAAGAAAGTTTCAGAAGAAGTCGGTTTCAGCATTTTATCCGGATATTCCACTGTTAAAGGAGATTTTTTTAATGAAAGACGTGCGGCGCGGTGCAGCGGCACAGGAAAACACCTCCGTGTTGATAACCATTTGTAAATCCAGGCGGCTTTTGATGGCTTTCAGTGGAGTGAGTATATGAGAAATTGTTTAACAGCTGGACATGTTCCAACTTGTCCTTAAGGCTTCCAACAGAGGTGTTTTTCCTGTGGCGGAGCGTCACAGAGGCTGCGAGCCGACGCTGCAATCCGTCCACACGTCTTTCATTAAAAAAAATCTCCTTTAACAGTGGATATCCGGATAAAAATGCTGAAAACCGACTTCTTCTGAAACTTCTCTGTTCTCTCACGACGTCCTGGCTCATAGAGCCTGAAATGTGGAGGTTTTCTGCTTGAAACAGGCTGACGACCGCGCCTGAGAGCGCTGCGCGACGTCTCGCACCGGGTGGGAAGTCCTTAAAGCGACAGTATCACCCTCAAAATCTCTCATCAGCCGTTAAAATTTTCACAGAAAACCAGCTTATTTTCGAACCGTGTCCACTTCGATGTGTCTCACAGGTTTAGAAAAAATTTTGATCACACAAAGCGCCAGTCTCTCAGCAACTTCTCAGACAAAGGAATTCCGACGAGGGGCTGGACGACTCCTCCACAAGGAGTGCTCACAGGCGAATGACGTCACCGACAGGCGTGGAAAAACTCACGGCATGCGCACGAGGTTCAAGCATGTCTGACTTAAAAACATATGAATGAAATCCATATAGTTTTTGAAAAAAATTAAAAGGACCTATACTTTATTGACAGACCTTGTATATATATATATATATATATATATATATATATTATATATATATATATAATTATATATATATATATAAACCATCTCCAGTTGTTGAGGTCACCACAGCAAATGTAGTACAGATGAAGCAATATAATCTGGGTTGATTTTTCCTGTATGCAGTCAGGTGACTTCAGCTGGTTCCATATTTTGGGAGATATTATAAACTCTTTATTGGTTTTTATTTGGGAAACACTTTGTATGCATGATTGGCTAGTGGTTACTACAGTAAATAATGTATTTATTATTTATTTATTTATCTTAGATTTTCTTACATTTAAATACACTGCAAGATAGGGGTGTAAAGATACACAAAAATCACGGTTCGTTACGTACCTCGGTTTTGAGGTCCGGTTAGGTTCTTTTCGGTTTAGTATGAGAACAAAATGTAAAAGCTAAGCTTGCTTGTCTAAACCAATAAATTTATTGTAACATTATACAAACAGGAAAATAACTAATTGCAAAGTGCTGCCTGGTAATAAGTTAAATAAGATGTTCTCAATTAAACAACAAATTTATGAAATATTATAAAAAATAAAATCCTAGTCAACAGCTTTTAACAAAACCTTTCCAGAAGTAAAGAGCAGCACAACGGTTCCAGCATGAAGCCCTGTTCAATTTTATTCACCTTCATATTTTGCCAGAAAAATTAACTTGTCCAAAACTGTCACACTCTACAAGGATTTTTTAAAGAGAATTAATGTTAAAGAATCCCTTTACTTTTGTACAACTGTTTTATTTTCTATCTCTTTCTATTAACTGTCGGTTAATGTTTGTTAATATAGCTTTTTAAATAAAGTTTTGAAAACAAAAGCATTGTGGGAGAGGCAAAAAAGGGAATAAAACCAAATAAAAAATATTTAGAACCACAAATAAACTTGATTATTGGTTTGTTTATTTATTTTGCCATTAAATTGGCCATCACTTATTAAAATTAAATAACTTTTCAAGGCCAGGGCTTCTCAAAGTCTCGGACTATTTAATCGCGGTGCACCAAACGAGGTCAGTAGGCTGAGCAAGTCCGAGTGAGGAGGATTGTAGATATCCCTCCGCTCAGCGCTTTCAGGCTGCTGCAGGCTGCAGAGGAGGGGGAGACCCACTGCCGCTCGGTGACAACAGAGACTTTCACTTTCAGTTGCCAAACACCAGAAAATTATCCAGTAATGCCAGGAAAATTTGTCGCTAGTAGCTTTTGAGAAAGTAAGGGGGGTTTGGAAAATCTCCATATTTAGGAAGAAAGTCGCTAAGGTTGGCAACGCTGAATGTAAACACAGCCACGCAAACTCACCCTGCACAGCCCGTACTGAAACCGAACGTCCCGTACCGAAACAGTTAAATACAAATACATGTATCATTACACCCTTACTGTAAGATTGAAATATATTTTGGAGCCCCCTTCCCCATAAAACATCTACATATTAAATAGCAGCTTTTTTTTTATGTAAGCAGCATGTATGTTACTTTGTTTACATTGTGGAACATCCTTCAATTCCTTGCCCAAGACCCTGGCTGTTACTGGCTGCTTCACTGAATGATGATGTCCACTCTAACATTATTCATCTCTTTGGATGCAACATGGCGGCCTCCATGAGAGGGCCGCTCCCATGTAGATGTGAAGGGGCTCATTCTAAACTACAAAAACATACTGATTCATTGTTCCAGGTCATTTATACATGACTGAACAGATGGTTAGCAATGCTGTTGATGCTTTTTTAAAAAATGAAATCTTGCACACTGTTGCTTTAAATAAAGGTCAGATTTAAACTTAACGTCACCCGTTCACAAACCTCCATAGTTTGGAACAACTGGAAGAGTCATATTTTCATTTAAGGAACGAGTACTCCTTTGGAAAATCTCCAACACTACTGTCTCACTTTTAATTCAGCTTTTAACAAGTCCAGTTTTTTTTCTCCTTCGTGTTCTGTCCGACTTCTCCACTTTGTCTGAACTGAAAGGCTTTAAACATTAAAAAAAAAAGCTCTGTAGACTGACAGGGAATGCCAGAGAAGATAGGATTCCTTCTGTTTCAGTTTTGACTGAAGGTTTTTTTTTTTGGATGAAAATCACCTCTTGCTCTTTTCTTCTCTGTCAAAAATCTGTCCACTTTGTGCTTTTTTCTGACTTTTGATAGCTTGGCAGAATCAGAGCAGCGATGTTACACTTTCCACTAATTTTCACACATCCATATTTGGGAACTCCTGTTTGTGTTCATGTCACTGTATAGCGATAGGCGGAGCTATTGGTTTTTTCTGAAATAATAATGTTTTTGTGTTTGTGGATGTGGCCAGGATTTGGTTTAGTGTTAGTTTTAGAAACATTTATACAAGTTTGAAGAGAATTTCTGACAACATAAAAATCCCAGTTGTGTGCATTACTGTTATAGGTGCTATGTTACAGTTTCACAGTGACACGAAGGTGATTCGAGAAATCATCACTATTTGATGCTCAGTTACCTTATGTAATATTCTTCAAAATTCTTGCCGGACCACAATGGAAACAAGCGTTTCTCACTTTCTTTTATCCATGTATTTTAATGGGCAAATGCATATGTATTTGTGCATTATTTTACTAAATAAATTCAATGAATTCAGTCAATCAGCTCAATTTGAGGAGAATAAGGAAACATGTTTTTGAAATGCTTATACAATAACTCAAGGTCAAGGTCAAGGTTAACTTTATTGTCCCAAGGGAAATTTGTCTTGGGCTTGCAATGCTGTCGTTAGAATAGTAAAACACATCATACCACACAACACCTTAATATACAATTACGGGAACACAGGAAACAGTTAAAATTACATACAACTCGTCCACATGTTGCTTTGTAATGAACACTGCTGCCTCACAGCAACACTCACAGAAATATTTAACCCTAACTTTTAAGATTTATGTAATTTTATTACATGACAAATTCCCATTTACTTTTTTTTTTAGATAATTTTAATGCAAACCTACCAAATAAACCTTACATGATGCATATTCATTACTGTACTAAATCCTATTTATTTGAAATGCATAATCCTCAGCTTTATGTATTTAGTATTAATAAAATATAATTACTTTAATAATGACAGTATTTATTTAAATACATAAACTATATTGTTTGAATTGCATAATAATTATGTTACCTATACAAGATAAATTGTTCATGTGGGTTCCCTCATGGTGTCCAACTTCATCCCACTTCCAAGACATGCAGGTTAGGTGGCTTGGTAACTTGAAATGGTGTACGTGAATGTTTTTCTTTATGTAGTCCTGCGAGCGACTGGCTCCTCCATGATGTACCCCGCCTCGTGCCATGTCTGCTGGCATAGGCTCCAGCCCCTTTGATTGGAGTAAGCAGGTATGAAAAGAATAATTATACAATAAATCAGGAAAGGTTTGAGTTCATCTTCTGAGAAACCAACACTGGCTATCAGACCCTCTCTTTAATGGTGGCCTTCAGATAGTCTCTCTACCTTTAATCATAGATTCCCCAATCATGACTCCCCTAACTCAAATTTTTGTGTTTTTGAGTGTGTGTGTGTGTGGGGGGGGGGGGGAGGATCCAATGATAAAAATAGATATTGATCAATATTTGACATTTTTTAATACTTTTTAAAGTGGCACTGAGATGTTCCATAGGAAACACCTTAAATTTTCTCTGTACCACTGTACAAGGGAGTTTTCCCTGAATCCACTGGAACAGAATACATCGCCTTGCTAGAAGCAAAAGTTTATGTATTAAAGTCTGCTGTCCAGTGGACAGAGCCGTCCTATAGGTACATCCAGACGAAACAAAATTGGGTCAATGGAACTGATTTGTAAAAAATGGAGCTACTGTAAGTTCCTTAGCTGCATTCTTCCAGTACCTGGAGATTAATGGCATTGCCAAATACAGTGGTAGTAGGTCCCAACTTATTTGTTACCGTCACACAAAGGAGGAGATCGGGGCTTAATTTTTTGCAAAAAAAAAAAAAAAAAAATTAAAAAGTGAGGAGTGCACTGCACTCTGTATAAAATTCTATACTTACAGTCTCAGAGTCTATTGCATGCAAGTATTTTCTTCGCAAACACAAAACTATTTGACCACACCTCTGCATTTAGCTCCACCTCCACGTCCTCTTCCCATCGCTTCCTGGCGTTGTCAGCATTAACAACCTTACAAGAAATACATTTTCCATAAAAAAGAAAAACAAATTTCTTCACATTAAAAGCAGTTACGTTACAGTGAAGGAGGAAGCTCTCACAGGACTTAAAAATGGTTGATCACTGGGGAATGTAAAGTCAGTTTTCACAAACTGTCTCACTTGGAGAAACCCCAAAAAAATGATTGTGGCATTTTGTATGTTTTCTGAATATGTTCAAATGACATGACATTACCATGTTCAAATAAATCAGAAACAAATCTTCATCCCTTTGAGTATCATTTATCAAAAATACTCCTTACTATGCCTGGAGGGAGAGACTTATTTGAATTAAAGGCTGAAGCCCAGATGAAAAATCCCTACGGCCAGTATGTTTAGAGATATCCCACCACCGAATTCTGAGTGTGCTATTCATAAGGGTTGCTGTCAGTTGAGATCAGGCTGAAAACAGAGAGATGAGCACAACACCACACATCCACTGGTCTGTGACTGGCCTACACAAATCTCCTTTTTCTTCAAAGAAAGTAGGGAGATTAACTCTGTTGACAAGCACATCACTGAGCATGCATATGCTGTTGCGCGGCCTCTCCACTCCACACGGAGGCCAAAGACAGTAATTTGACATTTTTAATTTTTTTTTTTTTTTTTTTCTTTGGTGGATCATCGGATTTATTTTCATCACGTACAGAATGTTGAAGAATCGACTGACACCTGTGATAAACGCTAACATGAATGAATGAGAAGCGGTTAATTTTCTTGTTGTGGCACGAAGTCCCATCGCTCTCTGGTTCAGGCTGAGAAACGTACCAGGAGCAGACAAAACACAGAGGGACTTCTTTTAGAATGCTATGACAAGGAACTAAAGTATTTTCAGATGTTGTTTTCCAAAATCAAGACATTTTATGTGGATATGTTTTCATCAGGCTGTGATGATGAATCCGACTGAAATGATGTAACAGGTAACGTTACGACTTTATATTTACTCTATGTATGAATGGTTTTAATATTTGAAACAGTCTGAACTGTTCACATGACTGCAGCTTTCAGTTGTTCAGCCATCAATGGACAACATCAATGGACATATTTTGACTTATGAGTAACTTACAAGAAACATGTCAACAATTGCATACTTACTACAATGTATGGCTCGCGTATATGGGATGCGTGAGCCATACATTGACATGCGTCGAAAATATTGTACATGCCCAAAATTTTTCAGTTATGATGTATACCAGCATGCTTCAATGTTCTCTTAACTTATACAAACCTTACCCATAACTTATTAAATGCACGCCAGTGTATTATGCGTATTTTCATACATCGCCATATGCAGGCTAAATTGTCAAGGTGTGACAGGCCTGTAAAACTTAACATCCACACACTCATTTCTGAACAGTGGTGGAGGTGAAGTTGATGTGTGGCATAGCAGAAAATTTTAGTCTATTCCTCATGCGTAATTTCAAATACATCACTATCCCATGAAGTAAAATGTCATTGCTTTCTGGATCTTTTTAGGGTGCTTTAGCTGGTCCAAGCACGCACTAGGTAGTAAGAAACATCCAAAAAATGTTGCTGTTCTACTGGATCACTAAACAAGGCATTCAGAAGACTGCAGCACCTCTCTGCCTCCACTGAGTTTTTCCAAATTCGCTTGACATCAGTGACATCAGAGATCTAACACATTAGTTAGTCCCAGGACAGCCTATGCAGAAAACTGGATTTCAATATTTCATCTCCTTCCTGAGATATGGTCATTAATATATTTCCTGACAATGACCTCTGACGTGACCTGTGTTGTGAGAGAAAGATCCAGTGAGTTCATCCATAACTTGTGATTGACTTTGCTCTTGGTGTTTTGAAGATATCGCCACTGACAGGTGATGATGACCTCAGATTTGACCTTGACGTTACCTGTGGAAAGATAATGATGGAGTGAGACTGTCCACGAAGTTTGCTTTTTGTAGACATCGGCACAGGCAGACAGACAGAAAACCAATCCATTATTAGCCTCTTTCCCATTTTGCTAATAATGAACAGAATATTTAGTGTTTAGTCCATTTTAAAATAAATGGTGCTCTTTTTCCTATTTGAGAATAAAGTGCATAACTGAGCCTCTGTTACATGGTTCTTCTTTTATACCATGTTCACCCTCTGCAGCTTCTTGTTGATCATCGTGTCACCTTTCATATCGTTCTCTGTCCGCGCCCATGCGCTACTTGTTGCACTTACAAACCGCCCAATGCGTACCCACAGCCCTCTGTGGCGCAGTCACCTCCAAGCAGCCTCATTAGCAAAAAACATAATGAGCGGGGCCTTAACGAGCTTAATGAGGGTTTGTTGTTACCGTGGTGACTGGTTGCGCATCGTCAGGCAGCCAAAGAAAGGTGTCAGGCACCAGATGTTCTGTTAGATTTTGATTTTTGTGTTTGTTTATTTCAGCAATTTACATTAAGCCTTTTTACATGGATTATAGGAACAAAAATGTTCAGACGGACATTCATTTTTGACCATCTGTACTTTTTTTATTCATTCATCTATTTAAGCTGTTTTTTTGTTTTGTTTTTTTTACTATTTTGGAATGGATGTGACTATTTATTGGTGATGGCATTAATGTCAGAACTGTCACTGTTTAATTTGCTTAAAATTTATTTTCACTAACCCATTCACAAGTGACATGAAAATCATTAAAAATATTGTTTAACTTGCACCAGCTCTCTTTAGGGGATTCTTGGATACCAGTGGAATACCGTTGCGTCAAATGAGTGCTTACGTATGGAAACTCAGATGACAAGTATCGCTTATATTGTGAGGGGGTATCAGCTATGACATGTTAGGCATGTGACATATTTCTTTGTGCATGATCCAGCATGCAAGTGCCTCAGTGTTTAGGACAGCAGTGGGTATAGAAGGCAGAGGACATGCCCAGGCTTCACCTGGCTGTGGCAGATAGATGGATTCTTCAAGGAGTGGGGATGGACCAGTTTTCTGCCTGGGTGCTTGCCAACCAGGCCCCAGTGTGGTTCCATGGTGTAGTGAATGCACCAATGTCCAACACCAGTGCATGCTCCCAGAATTGTAACTTGGAATGAAAATGGTCACCTCCTGATTTTGTGATCATCACTGCTGGGTAGAAGAAAATATCTTACCATAATGTGGAGTTGCTGTTGAATGCACTGCTAAATTCTTGGAAATGACTTTGGAGGTAGCTTCAAGTCGTGAAATGAAGACAAGCAGCAATTCTGGTGGACATTTTTGCAGTCAGCATGTCAATTGGACGCTCCTTCAAAATTTGTGGCATTTATGACATTGTGATGTGTGATAAAACTTCACATTTTACAATGTTTTTTTATTGTGCCCAGCCTAAGGCACACCTGTGCAATAATCATGCTGTTTAATCAACATCTTGATATGCCAAACTTACCAGGTGGATAGATTATCTCAGCAACATCATTTTCAGAATTCATGATGGCTCAACTCAACTTTATTTATAGAGCACTTTCGAACAGCCAAAACTGAAACAAAGTGCTGATATGAATGTCATAAAAACAACAAAGCAACCCAACAACAATAAAAACAGCAATAAATGCAAAACAACTAAAACAGAGCAAGTCTCATTTATTAAAAGCCAGTGAATAACAGTGGGTTTTAAGATTGGTTTTAAAAACAGACAGTGAAGAGGCCTGCCTAATGTGCAAAGGTAGATCATTCCAAATTTTTTGAGCTGCAACAGAAAATGATTAATCCTCTCTGATGGTTCGCTTGGATTTTGGTACCTCAAGAAGCACCTGATTAGCTGACCGGATGCACCGTGCAGGGGCGCAGGGGTGAAGTGGCTCAGAGAGGTAGACGGGGGAAGGACATTTAAAGATTTAAAAACAAATTAAACAATCTTAAAACAAACCCTAACGTGCACAGGCAGCCAGTGGAGGGATGCTAGGATAAATGTAATCAAATCAAATCAATTTTATTTATATAGTGCCAAATCACAACAAACAGTTGCCCCAAGGCACTTTATATTGTAAGGCAAAGCCATACAATAATTACGTAAAATCCCCAACGGTCAAAACGACCCCCTGTGAGCAAGCACTTGGCGACAGTGGGAAGGAAACTCCCTTTTAACAGGAAGAAACCTCCAGCAGAACCAGGCTCAGGGAGGGGCAGTCTTCTGCTGGGACTGGTTGGGGCTGAGGGAGAGAACCAGGAAAAAGACATGCTGTGGAGGGGAGCAGAGATCAATCACTAATGATTAAATGCAGAGTGGTGCATACAGAGCAAAAAGAGAAAGAAACCTCAGTGCATCATGGGAACCCCCCAGCAGTCTAAGTCTATAGCAGCATAACTGCTATATGTAATGTGCTCCCTCTTTCATACTCCAGTTAGCAGGTAAGCGGCAGCATTCTGAACTAATTGGAGACGTGGAAGGGAGGACTAGGTAACTCCAAATTAAAGTGTATTACAGTAATCCAGCCGAGAGGAGGTAATGAAGGCATGAATTACTGTTTCAAGGTGCTGATGTGCGAGAAAAGGCTTTACCTTAGCAAGCTGCCGAAGGTGAAAGAAACTAGACCTAACTCCTGCAAAAATTTGGTGATCCAGTTTAAAATCACTGTCCATCTTAAAACCCAATTAGTAAAAGTACTCTTTGCATAGGCTGTCAATGGACCCAAATCAACAGGGGAGGGTACACAGGAGCCGCTAGGGCCATACACAATCACCTGTTTTCTTATCATTAAAATTTAGGAAATTTAGGGCCATCCAGGCCTTATATCCTCAAGACATGACAGCAGAGGTTTGAGAGAAAAGGCATCACTTTTCCTCAGGGGGCATATACATATCTGGCTGTCATCAACATAAATCCATGTTCGTGAGCAAAGGTGCTAAAGAACACAGATTCTCTCACCATGGATTTTAGCAAATTTATGAGCTAAATTTGAGACAAATAAAACTATTGTATGCATGGAAGTAATCTGGGAATGAAACAAAAATGTTGATTGTGCAAATTTGCTAGTTACCCAACATAGAAAACAGAACTACATTCTATCAATAAAGCAAATTATTTCATCAACTAGGGTGTTGCCCATTGGGATCCACGGGCTCTAAATTGGGTAGTGTTTATAAAATTGGTAGCTGACATTTTTCAAGAGTGATAATAAATTATGCAAAGTTTCTATAATGACTTGGAATGGCGTGAAAGTCCAGAAAATTCTTACAACCTTAGAGCTCATTAGTTCTTAGAGAAAGAACTCAACCCTTTTATTTCCTGATAATTAAATAATTTTAATGCTAATTTACTGTCTTAATGTATTTATAATTTTTTTAGGTTCTTGTTCTTATATACACACTATTATTATTATTATTATTATTAGCATTGTTCTTCTTATTATTATTTTTACTTTGTTTTATTATTACTTCTATTTTGTCATTTGATTTTAAATGGACCACAATGGAAATAAGTGTTTTTTCACTTTCTTGTGTCATCAATGTATTTTTAACATATCTACAATTATGTACTTACATTGAACTTACTAAATAAAATCACGCATGCATGCATACTTTTAATGCATAGATGATTTACTGCTCCCTGCCGAAATAGGCCCCCTGTGTGCATGCCTTTATTACTTACTTCACCAAAAAATACTAGTAGTTCTATCAACATTCCATTTTGATGGCATTCATCCTTGACCCAAAATACATAAGCGTACCAAAGAGCAAATGTCAGCTCTCCACAGTTTGTCTGTGATCGAAGTTTACACAGGCATGCATGCACGCATACATTTACACAGAGGCCGCTTCTCTTTAATGTATTGTGGCAAGCTGCACGGAACAATGAAAACTGACCCAGAGCTTTTTGTCTTTTCTGCATTCTGCTACAAGCAGATGCTTTTATTTTTACACACCCACAAACAGAGACGTGGCAAAAGACAAATGCACTACAGTCCCCACTCATGGTAACAGAAACATAACACTTAACTAAACTGACTAAACCAACTGAACTAAAAAAAACAATAAATCAAACAACACAACAAACTAAATAAACAATAACTAACAACACTGTTAAACTAACATGAACCATAATAACAACATTTAAAACCCTTAAATCTCATGGTGCATTGCAGCACAATGTCCATTGTTCACTGTTGTTCCCTAATATCAGGAATTTCTCCTGAAATATTAGTCCTATCAACTTTCCATTTCCCATGTGTTCATCCTTGATCCAAAATGCATAAGCATAGCAAACAGCAAATGTCATCTCTCCCCGGTTTCTCCTTGATCAAAGCCATATGCTCGCACGCATGCACGCACGCACGCATGCACACAGAGGCCGCTTGGCTATTATAATATAGATACTTCTACATTTTGTTCTCATCTTCCTCATTTTATACTTTTGCTGCTTCTTTAATTTCTTTCCTCCTTTGATTAAAGGTGGTAATCTTTGAACTTTTGTGAAACTTTTTTTGGTGATGCCAACAACAGCTTAGTGCCTTTAATGCTTGCTTTTGTCTGTAAGTAGATGTTACTGCGGTAAGATGGACCATTCTGTCATCCTCCTGCCACCGTGACATGACAAGGCCGCGGGCCTGGCTCACACTGAGCCCGTAATCCTCCAGTAAGAGCCAGTAAAGCGCCGCAGCTGTGACAGGCAAGCTGCCACCTGAAGATCCACAGGACCCTCCCTTGCTACAAACACATAACCGTGCTCTGTAACAATTGGCAGCATTGTGCATGTTTGCTTGTGCGCGATAATGGCAGGAGAGCTTATGGTTTGCAGTTGTAGACAAAGTATCAAAACGTGCACACTCGCCACGCTAGTGTGGCCAGTTTATTGAGATGATGAGATGAGATAATGAAGGACATATAAATGGGGAAAGGGGCGAGATTAGAGGATTAAGTACTAGGGCCGTTTATTTATTCATTATGTCACACACGAACTTCGGATGAAGGCGGGAGAGCAACAGCTTGTTATGAATATTCAATGAACAATAAAGTGTGTGTTTGCGCGTGCATGTGTGTGTGTGTGTGCAAGAGAGCGAGAGGAAGGATCATAATGGTGAGATGTTACCTCCGTGTGTTATCCCACTCAGTGGGGCTGGTGCACTCCTGGGGACAGGACATTTTGGAGAAGCAGTGGGTACTTGTGTTCAGAGTCAAGTACGCAATTGTTACGAGACACACACACACACACACACACACATGCACAGAGCACTTCCTCTTTCTGTTGTTTCCTCCAACCACTTTCAACCTCTCTGTGTTGTTTATTTATTAGTGTACTATGCTGCAGTTGCCACTTTGAGAAAATTACTTGGAACAATTTCACCTTTCTTGTAAACTGAGACAGTCTCCGACCAGGCAACGAGCCGCGCACAATCAAAACAGACTTTTGATATCTTCATTTACATCCTTATAGTTAATTTGTTGTATTCACGTTTGTATCCAAGCGAGCAAACACATCCTCATTTTTATTGGTTATCAGGGCTTGTAGAAGTCATGGATCTCAGTTTTTGACAACAGTACTGTGCAAAAGTCTCAAGCACACCAGTGTTTCTGTGAAAAGTTAAATTTCTATGAATTTCTTCTCATTACTGTGTAATGTAAAAGACCAAATTTGACTTTATTTATTTAGTGACAAATCACAACACAAATCGCCCCAAGGTGCTTCACAAGGGAAAGGGCTAAACTTCCCAATCCCCTGAGCAAGCACATAGTCAGCATAAGCATCATGGACAGGGTTTGGGGTGGCTGGAGGCCCATGCCAGCAGTCATTGGTTAAGAGGGGGTGTTCATCCGTGGACAGGCTGTCATCACAGGGCACATAGGCAGCGTTGGTGAGAACAAACTCCATCAGGCATTTCTCTTTTTTGTTTCCTGAGGAAGAAACCTCAAGCAGACCAGACTCAAAGGGTGAACAACTGCTTAGGCCACCAGGGATCAAATAAACAAAGTCCAACAAAGAATTGTCCAACATGCAAAACAAAAACCAAATAAATAAAAACCAGCTGTATAATTAGTGAATATCACTGGGTTGATATAAATAATACATAAAGGGGGACGCAATACAGAAAAAAAAGCAACATTCACAGGATTTGAACCCACACATCCTAATTACCAGATGGCAACTCTACCACTGCACCACAATCACTGTCTTGTAAAAGGAGCATGAAATGGCTCTAATCAAAAAACAGATAAATGTATTTTCTCTAAAAAGAAGAAAAGTGCTGTGATGACTGAACCAAACAGAGTTTGGTACAGTGTATTCCTGCTATATGTCACTGAGATGGCGTATTTGTCGTACTGTTGGCCTGTCATATGGTCCTGCAGACCTGACATTCAGATCGCCTGATGCGTGTCCACATAACTGATGCGCCCTTTTATGTGTCGGACGCGGTCGGAGCATCGACCAGAGTTTGACAGGACCCAGCATAAAGGAAACAGAGCACGGTCAAAGGATAACAGAATTTAATAACATAACAGTGAGTGCTCCATTAATAACAAATAAGTGCGCGGTCTGGCGAGGTGGAAAACGGTGCGCTCCCCAGCAGCACAAACGGTCCGGAGCCAGACAGTTCGGACCCAAGGACCCCACCGACACCCCCCAGGTGGCCGCGACCAACCGAGTCTGTGAAAGAAGAAACTCATAATGTGAGTCCACCACTCCACACACAGAGAGACCACTCAAAGGTGTACATAATCAGCAAACACTTCCTGGCTTAATCACCAATCAGCTCCCACCCTGCAGGCATGGAACACCCAGTTCAATTCTCCACTGCAGTGGAAGCTGATTAAACGACTAACATAACAGCTCAATATAATAAGATGTGAGGGACACCAGATCTACTGACTGTACTCATGTTAGTCACAAAACCTAAAGTACCTCAGGAAGTGTGCTGACGAGCGTGAGACCTCACCCCCTCCTCTTTCACAGACCATGGCATCAAACCTGGTACGGTCTCTGCATCCATAAAGATGAGATGGTTCTCCAAACGTCGATCTCACCCATCTGGTCACAAGGTCGAGTCCTCTGGCAAATACACACTGTGTACGCCAGACTTAAATGCAACCATGCCCCAATCCATACAGATGCACCACAGCTGTGAGTCCTGACGAGCTGCACATGACAAGCCTCAGGTGATCAGGATGAGGTCCTAATAACTCAGCCACACATCAGCCACTCAGTCCTGAACGCATGCCACCTGGAAGGAAAAACAGAAGACAGAACAAAAGCCAGCCAGGCACCCAGCCACACAACAGCACCCCACCCTCACGGGAAGCCTCCCAGCGACCACACAAACCTGGCCCAGGGAAACACCCCCCTCCAGGGACCATGGCTGGAAACAGTATCTGCATTCATCTTCCAACTGGATCTTCATCTAACAGAACTGTTGACGTCTTCTCCTCTGACTGCATCTTTGCCTTTGTTTCTGTCATTCAATTTGCACAGGTGTGGCCAGGAATTCTTGAACCTGTGCGGTCAGCCTTTGTCCGACCATGTTTAAAGTCTTTTTAGTCATAAAACAAAAAAGACAAACACAAACAACCAAACCACCCCCCCCCCCCTCCCCAGAGGACCGTCCCATCAAACCCCGGGAAGAGGAGAAAAGAAAAACACAACCCAAACTTAAGCTTGCAAACAAAAAAAAAAAATGCTAACACCCCCCCCCCCGGATGACATGTAGGGACCAACACCCCCCAGAGGACATCCCGCCAGCTCCAGGAGTAATAACCACAGCCGAGGTCGCTCTGGGATCCAAAGTCACCCACGGGGACTCCCAGTGCCTCCCAGAGGACCATTTCCATCAAAACCCAGGAGACGCCCCCCCCTCATGACTAACAGACCCAGCCCCGCCATCCATGGCTAGATGGACCCACAGCCCTTTCCCCCCCAGAGGACACCACAGTCACACCCTGAGGGCGGAAACTGGGGGAAAACAAAAAAAAAAAAAACATACAAACAAAACAACCCCAACCCCCCCCCCTCAGCGCAGTGGAAACTGGAAGTACGTCCAGTGTCACCAACACGACTATATCCCAAAAGTCAACCGGAGGTGGAACAGTGTAATGGCAGACGGCACAAAACAGCGCCACCCCTCCGACTTTTAAACCAGCCACCAGCTGCGGGTATATTCCACTGCCCCAAACCTCAGCTAGCCGATGACATACGGCTCAAAGGCGCGCTGAAGCCGGAGGTGGAACAGGGAATCAACAAAAAAAAAAAAACAACCCGAACCCCCCCCCCCCCCTTCCCGGGTGCAGAGTTACCTGGGAAACGCCCAGCATAACCAACTGCCCACTCCAGCAACGCCGACAACGTACGGCTCACACGGCTGGAGCCAGAGGAGAAGAGGGCACAACAAAAACAAAAAAAAAAAGAAAAAAGAAAAACAATTCTCCACTGCAGTGGAAGCTGATTAAACGACTAACACAGCTCATATATGGTGTGAGGGACACCACATCTACTGACTGTACTCATGTTAGTCACAAAACCTAAAGTACCTCAGGAAGTGTGCTGACGAGCATGAGACCTCACCCCCTCCTCTTTCACAGACCATGGCATCAAACCTGGTACGGTCTCTGCATCCATAAATGAGATGGTTCTCCAAACGTCGATCTCATCCGTCTGGTCACAAGGTCGAGTCTCTGGCAAATACACACTGTGTACTCCAGACTTAAATGCAACCATGCCCCATCCATACAGATGCACCAGCGTGAGTCCTGACGAGCTGCACATGACAAGCCTCAGGTGATCAGGTGAGGTCCTAATACTCAGCCACACATCCCACTCAGTTCCTGAATGCATGCCACCTGAAGGAAAAACAGAAGACAAACACACCCGCCAGGCACCCCAGCCACACAGCTCCGGTCCAGTTGGACCTGTCCTATGCACGCTCTCCCCCCGTCGCAAGCAATATATGTTTTTATATTTTTGATGTGAGTACAGCAAGCGCACACACGCGTGTGTCCATCAACACACGGTCCGTTGTTCTGTAGCTCTGATGTCCAGGACCATCAGATGAGATGCGCCTCACCTGCAGGGGGGGTGAACCACATGCATGCACATTTGGGGGGAGCGCGCAACACACACACACACACTTTGTGGGGGAGCCAACGGCACCACATCTCGGCAACCACACAGTCATGTGGAACTTAGACAAATTTCACTCCCAGTACAACAGACAACAGTGATCTCTGCAGATTGTTGTCGTACCAGAGTGCGACTGGCCCAACATTTTCTAAGTGCCATGCGAGCGGTGTTAGGTGTTTCGTGCATGTCACCTGGAATTTGGCCGGCACCTGCTGCGAGAGGGTGCAATGTGTTCGCACAGCACACACTTTGTCGCTTGTGTCCACAAAATAGTTATAACACAGGTGTATGAGGCATTGGCGACAGGGACTAAAGTACACGATTTGCACACGATTCCTGTGTCATGCGCACTAAGTGTGCGCTTCATCCAAACTTTGCACTATGTGTGAAGGGGGTCCTTAGCCGGGACTAATAACTCACTGATCACTATTTCTCAGCTGCATCATAACAGAAGAGATGCTAATGTGATCGCCAGCAGTTAGCCTTTTGCTTGACAGCCTGCAAACAGCTCTGTGAGGAAATTTGTGCAGTTTCAACGTGACGATTGCAGATGTTCATCTAACCCTTGCCTCAGTTGTGGGGTGGTGCCCACGCAACACAATTTTTGAACAAATAAAAAAATTCACACAATAAACATCCTCACCAATCATCAATAATAAGAATTTCTGGCTTTGTTTGGTTTACAGCCGGGCAGCACGGTGGCTTAGTGGTCAGCACTGTTGCCTCACAGCAAGAAGGCCATGGGATTGATTGCCTCCCTGTCCTTTCTGTGTGGAGTCTGCATGGTCTCCCATTTTTGTGTGGGTCCCCATCAGGTGCTCCGGCTTCCTCCCACTTCCAAAGACATGCAGGTTAGGTGACTTGGAAACCTAGGTGTGTGTTATGGGTGTGAAGGTGTTTGTCGATATGCGGCCCTGCGACAGACTGACATCCTGTCCAGGGTGTATCCGCCCTTACGCCCTATGACTTGCTGGGATAGGTTCCAGCCCCCTCCCCCTCCCTTTGACCCTTAATATAGTAAGCAGATGTAGACATGGATGATAGTTTACAGCCCAAGCATGTTTCCACAAAGACAAACAGGAGATAATAATCAATCAGTAAAAAATGGAATTATGAATTGGCCAGTGTGATGTTCTTGTAAAACCATTTGATAGTTCACACAGAAGAATTTCATTGTGAAAATAAAAAATAGTCATATGAGACTTTTTAATTAAGCCAAAGACTTTTGTAATGTTGTGTATTTTCAAATATAATGTGACCTTCAAATCATGGCATTTTGTCCCTTGAAACACTGCAAAAACTGTCCCTCTCAAATAATTTGAAATCTAGCCAAACTGTCTTGTACTTGTATTAAGCAAATAAATAAATAAATAAAAATCTGCCAATGGGGTAAGAAAAATTTAGTTGGTTAGAATTCTCAAAAATGCAGGTGTGGTGGCCAAGTGGTTAATGCGCTTGGTTTCAGTGCAGAAGGTTCCGGGTTCAAATCCCACCCCTGCCACATTTCTCCATGTAATGTGGAGTTGTGTCAGGAAGGGCATCCGGCATAAAACCTGTGCCAATTCAACATGCAGATCCACCTTGGATTTGCTGTGGCGACCCCGAGTGCAAACAAGGGAATAGCCGAAGGGACTTACCAGAATCCTCAAAAATAGCAAGATCTGGGCACTGAATAATCCAAATGTGCCTTAAAGCTAGACAGAATTCTTATTTTAAGATTAGCCTCTGTCTTAAAATCAGGAAAGCAATTTTGTTCATTTGTTTGGATGATTTGAAATCCATTGCCTTTCCTTGTTACTGGTTAAATATAGCTTGATATCAGCTGGAAAAACTTAAGAAAAAGTGAGTTACATTTTCCCAAAATAAGACATTTTTTCTTATGTAAAAAAAATGCTTGACAAAATTATTTTTCTGTTTAGAAAAAAAAATGTCAAATATTCTTTAAACAAGTCATTTTTAAAAACTGTCTTAGATATCACTTTTTCAGTGAAATGGTCAAGAAACATGTCTGAAAACCATTGGCTCAAAGGTTATTTATGTTTTAGTTATGATTCAGATGTGTCCATGTATTTGTTTCTTGCGATGCATGTTTGGCACCAGAATTATAGTGGGAAAAAATGGATTTTGGACTGATTTTCATTAAAATCAATGGAGGAGTGGGAAATGGGCCAGAAACTATCCATTACATTTTTATTTTGATCTGGGTCCAGAAGCAGTTTCAGATTGTCTTTTTATTTTGTTGTTTTAATTTTCATCCAGGGCAATTTTCACTTCCTTGTGAAATATGCATGGACATCAATAATAATAATAATAATAATAATAATAATAAATATTTATTACAGTAATTTCTAGAAATGCATACTATATATACAATACAGTTTCATGTGGATCTGGACACTGAAAATACAGGGCACTCAGAGATTGTATCCATCTGACAAAGTCCAACAGTCATCTGTTTATCTGGTCTAAACTGCTGTGACATATCAATGAGGGCACTGTTACGCCAAAGTACTAATAACATGAAAGTCAATGAAAAAGACTACAAAAATGCTTTAAAAAATTCTCCGGACTCCACATTTTCTCTATATTATTATAGCCAAGTTGCATCTGTGTGCATGTACATGTGCGTGCGTGTGGCATCAATCAAAGATATATTTTTGGAGAAATCATGGATATGAACTAACAATAGTGAACAATGGATGTTGTGCTGCAATGCACCATGGGAGTTCAGGGTTTTGGGGTTTTAAATGTTGTTATTGTGGTTCATGTTAGTTTAACAGTGTTGTTAGTGTTGGGGAAAGTGTAGTGACACGGACCCACAACAGGGGGCGCAAATGAACGGTCAATAGATGAGCCAAAAGGTAACAATTTAATGTTGTGAATGTGCACAACGAATATACCAGACAATCTCAGAATCTGATTATAGTCAATTCACAAAGGTGACGTGTGGCAGGCTCGAGGATAGAAGACGTCTGTCCTGAGAAGAGCCGGAACCACACCGATTTCCACCGCCACAGAACCCGTGAATACTGGAGCCGCCAAGTCCCGAATTCCCAGGTGATCACCGTCCCGACTGTTGGATCTGGTACTGCTGGCGAGGAGCACAAACAGTGAGATGTGGGTGTGTGCACACCCAGCAACAAAAACAGTCAGAAGGTGGAAAGTCACCTCCACCTCTAATCACACACATGTGCAGCTCCCTGTTAAAGCACTTATCTGGAAGGAGTGAGAGGCGAAGACGTCGGCACTCTCATAACCACCAATCAGCTGACAAGGCTCCACAGGAAAACGGCTGCAAACAGAGCACACGTAAGTCACAGTTCTGACACAGCAGAGAATATTACCTTCACAGGTAGATGATATCTCGGCAATCAGGTGGAGATGACGTCCGGTCTTATGGAGTGAGATGATGTAGAGCAGATGGGTGACAGCTGTCACTCATTATCTCTTGACAGCTGTCCCGGTTGTGTCCGTGGCGGCAGCGCCCTCTCGTGCCTGAAGCCCGCACTTCAGGCAGGGCGCCCTCTGGTGGTGGGCCAGCAGTACCTCCTCTTCTGGCGGCCCACACAACAGGACCCCCCCCCTCAACGGGCGCCTCCTGGCACCCGACCAGGCTTGTCCGGGTGACGGCGGTAGAAATCGGCCAGGAGGGCCGGATCCAGAAGCTCCTCTTCACCCAGGAGCGTTCTTCGGGTCCATACCCCTCCCAGTCCACCAAATACTGGAACCCCCGGCCCATCCGACGGACGTCCAGGAGCCGGCGCACCGTCCAAGCCGGCTCCCGTCGATGATCCGGTCAGGAGGCGGTGCTGGTCCGGGAGTACAGAGGGGCGAGGTGTGGTGAGGTTTGATCCTTGACACATGAAAGACTGGGGTGGATCCGCAGTGAAGCCGGGAGTTGGAGCTTCACTGAGGCAGGACTGAGGATTTTTGAGGATTCTGTATGGTCCAATATACCTGTCCTTGAGTTTCGGAGGAGTCCACCTGGAGGGGGATATCCTTCGTGGATAGCCCACACCTCCTGCCCGGTGCTGGTAAGCAGGGCCGGGGATCGCCGGCGGTCCGCATGGGTCTTCGCCCTCGTCCGGGCCTTCAACAAGGCAGAACGGGCGGAGCGCCACACCCAACGGCACTTCCGCAGGTGGGCCTGGACCGAGGGCACACCGACCTCTCCCTCCACCACGGGAAACAATGGGGGCTGATACCCAAACACACCTCAAACGGGGAGAGGCCGGTGGCAGAGGACACCTGGCTGTTATGCGCATACTCGATCCAGGCCAGATGTTCACTCCAGGCCGTCGGGTGTGCGGACGTCACACAGCGCAGGGCTTGCTCCAAT